>NC_054598.1:30439054-31039054 GCF_004785595.1 Juglans microcarpa x Juglans regia | reverse complement strand
ATTTTCTCGATCTAGAGAAAGAGAACTGTATATATATATATATATATAAATATATACATATATATATTTATATATATGCATGCTTGTCTCTCGTACGAATACACGAACTCATTTGACGGCCCCAAATTTTGGTCAATAGGGCACATATAGAAAATTTATTTCAATGAAATAAAAGCATTAATTACCAAAACACATGAGCAATTAACCTTGAGCTGGCTGTGTACTTCATGCATGCCATGAGCACTACTCCACCTTCAAATCATTGAGCTCAACTAAATATATTGTGCATCATAATGGGAATCATGCACAATTAAGCAAGTTCTTACCTTTTCTTCTTCCCAATGACCAATTGAAAAGCTAGGGTTGGCACTCATTTGTAAATGTAATTCATTTAGTGAATTTATTTAAAGAATATATTTTTATAAGAACAAAGGTTATAAGTAGCAATTAAAACCATTGCCCTTGAGGAGTGATTCATTTAGTGATCAATCCATTAGCTTATTGGACAAAAAATAAAAATAAAAAATAAAAAAGGTAATGAATATTTGATTACCGTCGTTAACTGTTTGTGGAATGGCAGTAAATTATTAGTATGCACTTACCAAACACTTAGATTAAATTTCAACTTATTTTCTCCGAAATTAAGTAGTGCTCAAAGTTCTCCCATCTGTCTTTCACTTTAAGTACTAATGAAAATTACAATAATTGGTATACCAAAATAAAAATTATTATTTTGTTACCTTTTATTTTAAAAACTTAAGTTGAATAATATGGACAAGCCAAAAACTTTAAATCATAAACATGTTAAATATTAGATTTCAAAATAAAAACAAATTGAAAGTACTTTTCAGCTTTTAATATTGTTGAGATAAGGTTTTGAAAAAAAATAAATTGTGATTTCCTTATAAATTATTTGCTAGTCTATATTGAGAAAGAATGTGATAATTAATGATATATATTTGTTAAAAAAATATTGAGATCAATTGACATATATAATGTTTTTATTTTTATTTTACATTCAAACTCGAAACTTCTTATAATATACTTATGCATGCTATTGAGTAGTTTTTTAATTTTTATTATATACAAATTTTTATATATCCTACACCCCTTCTCTACATAAATCGTAACTTTGTCACCGTGTACAACCTTGGCTAGAAGAAAAAAAATGTAACTACACAAATGGCTTCCAACTTAAAATGACAACACAAAAAAAATATAATGTTTGTTCAATGTAATGTTCGCTCGCTCATGTTGTAATCGAGTGTTTAATTAGGGTGATCAAGTTAGAAGGAAAAAAGGAAGATGTATTGACATGAAATATGGCCAACAGAATACATGAACAACAAACATTTTCAGCTTAGTTGATATATCAGGTGCATTTTTTCAAAGCACAAGTATGCAAGATCATTGTGCATCTAAAATGAAAAGCACGACTCCGATATGGTATGAATCTAAAATGAAGAAAACTATATGCCTTAAAAGACAAGTAGAGTGCATAAACCAATATAGCAGCAACCAAACCTAACAAGCAAGTCATTCAATCAATGAAAATAGGAACTGTTAAAATTAGACTTAAGAAACAGTTTAATGTTGCTCATTTTTTCTCTCTGGCTTTTATGAAAATTAGACTATATACAAGCAAGCAAATTGATCAACAATTCATCATCCAGCATCCATTTAGAATGATAATTTTAAACCATTGCATATAATTAATGAGATGCTAATGCAGTTGTATTAGGTATAAAAGCAAAATCATTAGGTGTAATTTGTCCTGCCCGTAACTCAATACCAAGTTATATTTGGTTGATTTTGAGGCTGTCTTTTTAGAGGAAGAATAATTAAAGAAAGGGAATTTAGTTTTCTCTTTAGAACATTAATGGATCATCCAAGCATTCTGGAGCTTGTGGTTCAATCGATTAAAGCCATGTGAATGGTTTAATATTCCTCAGAAACACATGATGAAACACACTCTCGCTTATGGGATTGTCCAATGTGTGTGCTTCTCAAAACCTAAGCATAAATATTATAGCAAAACATCCATGTTTCTACTTCACCTAAAGCTAGGGTTTCATTAAGAACCATGAAGACATAAAACAGAGTAATTTACCTTGGGAAATTGATTCCAACCGATGCTGCGCTGGAGACGAAGGGATGGAAAATCGACTCCAACCAACTAACTTAGGAAACGGGTCGACGATGATGAAGAACGAAGCCTTAGGGTGTCGAAAAAATGGAACCTTTTTCATTGGTGTGGCCTTGGCAAATGCGAGTGAAGATGTCGATTACTGAGTTTTCGGTGGCGTGGAGCAGAGTAATTTGCTTACGCGAGAATCACTGGACTGGAGCCGCGCCGATGTTAGTGGTTTCATTCAGTGGAAGGGACATAGCGAAAATTTTGAGTGGGTTTTGCTATATGTGCAGCTAGAGAGAAATGGAGAAGAAGAAGTTGGGGATGAAGGTGAAATCGGGATTTGGGGGGAAATCTGATGAACTTGTATCGAAATTGTGGTTTTGGCGCCGTCTACATTAAAATGACAATTGCAGCGAAATTGTGCTTCGGCATAAGTTTTTAACCTTTTACGGCGGTTTAATTCACCTTAACTATCCTTAAAGTCGCTGCAAAAGTCAGGGTAATATTTACAGTGCCAATTTAGCGCCGCAAGTGTGTTAAAAATCGCTGCAAAAGGTAAAAATAAAATCGCACTGGTTGGAACCCGCGTCGAGCAAGAAATCGCCGTTAATGACTAGTTATTGCGGCGATATTATTTGCGGCAGACCATAAATCGCGGCAATAGACCCATTTTCTTGTAGTGTTGAAGTTTCCATCCCATCTGACAACATATTTATAGTTTTATCGAAAAAATAAAATTACTAAAAAAAGCTCACAAAAGCAACAAAGCTGCAAGTTTTGCCCAAAAAACAAATGTCTGATATTTTGAAAAATTTTGGATTTGGGTAGTGTATGATGATCTGATTGATCAGTCTAGGAAAGATCTAAATTAAAATTTTATGTAATAGTGAAGACGAAGAAGATTTCAGAAGATGAGAAGAAGATGTGAACCAGTGGATGAGAAGTTCATGTCTTCGTGTTTCGTCTGAATCTGTTCCGTGGATATACGAAAGGGAGTGCTGCATCGTTTCAGATGTGAAGAAGATACAAAAAAAAAAAAAATCAAAACAGAAAATGAGAAGAAGAAGATGAGCTTCGTGGTCCTCTGTACAAGTACAAGAGAAGAAGATGAGGAGAAGAAGATGACATCAGTCTCCGTGAGTTTTTGAAGCATGCTGTGCTTCACCTAGCTGAATTCAACAAAATGTTCCGTTTTATATTTATACGTGGATGGACGTGTACGCGAAGATTCCCAACCCCGAATGAAAATACACAAAAATCAAGAATTATATACAATGAGTAAAGAAAAAACAAAGTCAACCATTCAAGTGAAAATACACAAAAAGCAGCCACGTCTCCAGTAAAAATGTAATTTATAGATTTTTTTATTAATCGCATTGTATCAATTAACAATTATTTTTTTATTTCAATTATCCATCTCTTTATTAGTTTCACGCTTTATTATTTTGCATAGAACTCAAGTACAGCAGGAAATTACCAAACATGTTCAGTAATGAATCTAACAAGTTTTTGGAAGGCAGTACCTGTATGATTATAATTTTGTCACATATACACATTACTCCACACAGTAACATGTTGTTTAAGCTGTGTTCTCCAATTTTGTTATAGTTCTACAACCCATCTTAATCCACACAGCATGGTGTCTCGTAGTTACCTGAAAAACCCATGTATTTTACACAATTAGCCAATAGAAAACATTAATTTCCTAGCTATTAGGACATTACTATAGCAAATAAAATCAAGTTGGTGACTAATATATATCTCGGAGATTAACCTACTGCCTAGCTAAAACTAACCCCATATCCAAGCACTTTGATTTCATACACCTATTCCCAAGTGTATGAAATTTTGTGGTCCCACCAGTTTATGAATCCTCCAAATACACATTTAAATAAGTATAATATCGATCTAGACTCGGCCACCATGGAGTTGCCGATTTAGAAGTCTATTTGGAAGAGGAAAAGATCAAGCAATTTTCAAATGGCTACTCCACTTGCACGGGAAAATATTGGACAAGAAAGCAGCAAAACTTTCTGGTACTATAAATAGGGTGTTTTATTTATTCAGGCTCAAGAAAAGATCAGGCAACAGTTTTAACTTTCACACATACACACACGCATATATATATATATGTATATAATATTAACTGGAACTACTAGAGCCACTGAAATAGATCATTTTCTAGTGACTTTCTCAAACCCAACTTTATAAGTATCTCATAAAGGATACCTTCTCATACCCAACTAATTGTTAGAAGTTGCAATCTATACTTGATATATATAACCAAACTGCAAAGCACCTCAACAGGAAAATATGTGCAAACAGAGATGTATAGGCCAAGCAATCACTATGTATTCAACAAATAACCAAAAATAAATAACTGCAATCTCAGCAAGTCCAAGTTTTATACTTACTGTTGTCCAATGTTTGGAATATCTCATGTTTGCCTATTAGCTGAACTCCTCTTCATCACCACCAACTACAATTGACGCACTTCCATGAAATTTGTCTGATTATGAGTTTTCTGAAACCTACAAACCGAATGAAAGTCATTGACATTTGCCTCCCAAGTCCGGTTTAATAAATACACAAGCTACAACCCATTAAGTAAAGGAAAAAGTATAGACAAATTACCCCTTCATAATGAACACAACTCTCTCTGAATAGTTATATAACCAAATACATCCACTGCCTTGAATCTATACAACCAATCAAAAGTTAGATCTTATCCTTTAATTCCCAAAACAGAGGCAACTTTGTCTTAAAAACCAGCTTCATGTCCCTGCCACTGGTTCTAACACATCCTAGCTAAGATAACCTACACTGCCACTAGCAAAATGATTTGTTGTGTGTTTCAAATTGCCATGGCCATTGGATTGTTACATCCACAAAAAACCTCTACAAAAATGTATTGCTGCTCCCAGCGAGCGAGATGCTTAGGCGGCATCTCGCTCAGTCTCTCTATGAGACTCGCTATTACCCTCCAACTCAAAGATTCAAAAATTCATTGCTTTCTCAAAATCGGAAAAGCCCCTCCTCATAGCTTCAATTTCACCCATCATGCTGTCTAGTTTGCTCTTGTACATTTCCGCATCACTCTTGTTCCATTCATTTTCCTCCGCTAGCCGCATAAAAGATTTGTTCTTCTTCATTGAAGGAGAGGGGTCGGGAATGACCATGTGCCCCATCCCTGTTGCGTACCCTGATCTGAAGCCTAGCACGTCTTTGAAAATAGCGTCAGCCACTTCATGTACGTCCTCTCCAGGACCTTTCTCATTCAATCTCATTACCATCAGATTCTGAAAATAATTGAATAATATAACCAGCTATGCAAATAACATTATAATGTGGGAAATAGTGTACCAATTATTTTATAGAACACATTACTCACATAATTTTGTTCAGTCGTGACATTGATAAATTTGCCCCTCCGTGCTTAGCAATGTGTTTCTTTATAAAAAGCAACCATATTAGGTGCCGTCTCCCACTACCACACATCATGTCAGTTAAGGCAATATTAACCCAACACAGTTTTATTACTTATGTTATAATTCAGAATTTGCACAAACCTTCTCTTCCAATATCCGTACAAATAACTTCCTCCCGCCTGTGTGTTTATCCTTTAGCTTTTGCCTATTCGTAATGTTTCTTCGAGACTTCTCCTGCATGTTTTTAAAGATATCAAGTCCCATTTATTCAATGAGATTGGCATTTATGCAATGGTATGTAAGGAGCCCTTTGATGCTATAAGACAGAAAAAAAAACTTGGTGTAAATGATATACGTTAGAAAAGGAATCATTTATATAAACTTTTTTAATTAAAAGAATAGAGAAGAGAAAATTGGTATCAATGAATGGCCTTTCTTAGTCCTCTACTAGAGAACTAAACAGGCCTTTATGCAATTTATTAAAAATAACTTCTTGCACTACGAGTTAATTAGCCTATTTTTCTGATTTGATACATAGAAAATCAGACAAATAATGTGCCCACTTTTCTCTAGTAATCCATAGCACAAGGCCTAGCTAGCTAGCTGATTCCTACAACCCCCCCATGACATCTGAGCAGTGTTTGAACTATAATTAAAATTACCTTTAATTAATTGCTTTATTTTGGGTCTAAACATCTACTAATTAAATAATAGAGATCGTTATGTAGGCTTTGTTTAAATATATAGGATGGGTATTCTAAGTCCTTTAAATGTGCTGTAATTCATATTAATCGGCAATTCGCACTGATTATATATTAATGGTAAAGATTGCTGCTTCAGGTTAGTAATTAATTATTTGGCCATTCTTTCTATACATTAATATATAATTTTTAATGCTAGCTGCATCCTCCTTTCTATAATTATTTAAAAAGGCAGCAAAATAAAATCATCTCACATCTGACTTGAACCATGTCACCTATGCAATATAAATATTAAATATGCAGAAGCTGAAATAAAAATATGAATATACCTTGAATGCCCCGCTTGCCCACATTTCACAAAGCCACTGCCAAGCAGGTTTTTCCACCATCGATGGCCCACCACATAGGGCCTCCTCATGCGATTCATATTTCTTGTGTACTTTGTGAAGTTCATAATGATAGGCATTGTATTTATCACACAAATGTGTTTGAACCATTTCACGAACATTGTCTTTTGTCCAATCTAGTACAAAGTCTGCCTACAAGTTCAATATATTTAACTTGTCACATATTGTCATCAAATGCACATTAAAAGAAATGACATAAACATCTACATTTTAATAGGTTACTATAATTATCCAGTCCTACCCTAACGCGGTCAACAAGCTCTTGCTTCTCCTCCTCAGGTATAGAACTCCAGCTTGCATGCCTTAGTTCAGCATATACTTTAACAATCCACGTGACTCGCCCAGTGAAGATGAAGGCATTTTCACACGATGGACCTCGATGACCATCTTTTACGACCAAGGAAATCTTATCCACCTTCCGAAGGCATTCAAATTGTGTGCATCGTGCAAGCCCTCGGCCCCATTTCTTAGGTGGTGGAACTATACCTCGAAAAATTATTCTGTTAAACCAAGATGTAAAATACAGCTCCAAAAACTAGATTAAATGCGTTAAATTTTTCTTCTCTATGAATTGATATGGAAAAGATGCGTAACTGTGTTATAAATGGATGGCATACCTGTATTAATATTCCCCTTTCCACCCTGTGCTACATCCATGGACTCTTGTACAGCAGCACCTCGTACGTCCTGAGTCTCTTCATTTGAGTCTAGCTCGTCTCATAAAATGGGTGTCGGAGGCAATGCTTCTGCCTCTGGGCTGCTACTACGTATGATAGGTCTTGAGTGTCGAAGTCGCCCCCTCCTTCCCCTCTTGATAGATCACCACATCTTTATGGTTGCTGGAATTCAATATACTTTTTAACATGCAACCAACAAACAAGTGTTAATACTATAAGAAAACATATTATAACTAAATAGACTATGTTCACTTTGGCATTGCCCACTATCTACCATTAGTCACTATTTATTAAAACTTTTTCTCCTCTTGACCATGGCTATATCACGCTTGTTTGTCATTTTAAAACATACAGCTGATCCCTTTTGTCTGCACTGTTTTATTTGTCTGATTTGCATTTGAATCACTTGGTTAAGGGTATGGTTCTCATTGTCAAATGTTCTTTCTATATATATTGTTTTCCCCTTCATCATTTACTGCTTTTCCACAGATTAAATGATGAAGGGGATCTAAAAGTTTTTCCAAAACACAATGTTAAGGCTGTGAAGGCACAATTGTGCTCATGAATTGCATGCAAGTCAAAAAACCTTCATAGTTTTTTTCTTTACAATGCATTGTCTGAGTATATCTAATAGGACCTGCAAACCTAATTTTGTCCACTGCCCTTATGCGTATTATTAGTTTCAGTATCAAACTTTCAACAGGATGGGTATTCAAACTCTGGTTTTGTTTAACAATGATAACGTATCAGATTGCTATGTATTACCCATATTTAAAAACAACCAAGAACCTCTACTGAAAGCCCATCATCTAGGTAAACAGTAGTTGGAAAAGGCCATTAAGCAGCATGCAATATTAAAACCAGACTAAACTCTTCTGAAATAATCTACATTTGTGGTGCTTTCATACTAAGTTTGTGAGGAAAGATGTAGAGTGTTTACAAATGCATGTAGTGCCAGAATCTCATGTAATAGGGGGATAGTTGTTATGCAAACCCATCAACGAAGATGCCAAGTATAAACACCATTTGCAAATTGCTATGAGAATAAATACATCTGAAGGTTCTCAGTAATCCCTACCTCAAATAACAAAAAAAATGTCTGAAAAGAAGATAACGGAAAGACTCGAGTACTTGAATATACCATGTCAGAAGCTGTTCAAAGTGTATTAAAACCATTTGAAGGGGCCGAAATCAATGGGCCCCTTAAAAACATGGGGCGCTGGTCACCCGATACTCACCCAGAACAGAGGTCAAGAAAAGAAGCAGGGAGGATTAGCTGGAACTTCCTTACCAATTTGGTGTACAGGTTCGAATTAGGGAAGGAGTAGTCCTCTGGTTCACCAAATTGCCCATCCACCTTCTACCTTCTGCTTTCCCTCCAACAAAGTCACTAATCCCTCAACAACATGTTAGTTGTCCTTATGGACCCATCATGTGTAAACATTTCAGGTCTGGAAGTGACCCTTTCTGGTGCCATTTCAGAGCCAATTTGGTGAATAAAATTCTCGCCTACGAATTCAAGATCTGATCTTCACCTGTGCTAATTATAATGAAGGAAAATTAATTAGTACCCACATTTACAGACACGTAGCAAGGAAAACAGTTATAAAATACCTTTAACATCCATGGAAATTTAAGCTTTTATTGGAATTTAATCAATGAATTATTACGCTTGGCCTTTTATCTTAATTTGTATCACAAATTGGAACTGATTAGTGAAAATACCATAATAATCAATTGTTACTTAGGAGAAAGGAAATTTAATTTATTTCCTTTTACTATACAAGAACCATCTGTGTGACCAATGTATAATTTAGTTCTCACCTAATCATAAAACCTCATTTCATGTGTTTTCTTAACATCTGAGTAACTTAAAAACTAAAACCATCAACCTGCAACTGTATTATTTATTTTGTCCTCATATCTGAATTGGAACGTTGCAAGTCAAAAGCATTTTTTCCCTTAATAACAGTCCCCATTTCCAGCAAGCATAATTTCCCAAATTTCTGGTGTTTTGCAATACTCTTTCCAATGGAGAATACTCATCCAGAAATCATTGCTAAGAAGGGATACACATATAAACTATGTGCATTTCCTGGATTCTCCCCAACAACTATGTCATCCATACCAAGTGTGTGCATACATTTCATTCCATATGTGAAATGGGACATGCAAAGCTGACCAAGTGTGTGTTTCTAGTGTGACTATGTTACACATTTGCATGATTTTTCCGAGTGTTTTTCAATTACACATTTACACATCATGGGTCAATTTGTGACATTGACCCCCATTTCATAACATACACAACCCATCACCTTACACCCCTAGCTGGCAATTCAAATGTGTCCTTCTCACTAGTTGAATCAATCATCAATTTGTGCCTCTCCCTTTGAGAAGGTGTTCCACAACGTAAGCTTTGAGTTCCCAAAAAAATCTGCAGACAATATTAAAACCTTATGAGTAATTAATAACTTTGATTGCCTAGCTAACAATCTCAATTGATTGTCAAGTATATCCAACTCAAAACCAACATTGTAGATGGATCGATTGCTAAACCATCCAATATTACAGTTGCAAGAATATGTCAGTTGCTTCTTAATGGACTTCAAGGTCTCCAAACTTTTTTTCTTCTCTCTCTCTCACATTAGATGACAGATCTTGTTTTGCTACCGATCAACAAAAGTCTCTTAACTTGTCTTAAAGTCGCTTAGCTTTTAGAATGCTAAGTTTGATCATTTACGTTATTGGTCATTGATGGAATTTGATATAACTATGGTAGAAACAATAAGTGCAGGTGATGCTTGCTCATATGTGGAGAATGTTGGTTTTGCAGCTTGAGAAGGCTTTGCGTGAAATGCGCTCGAAAAATGCAGCAATCAAGTTTACTGATGATTCTAAGTTACTGCATGAGGCAACTGCTTTAGTCACTAGAATTGAGGAGAAATCTTTGGAGGTAGAGGTGAAATTGCGTGCTGGTGATGCCAAGCTTGCTGAGGTGAGCAGAAAGAGTGCAGAACTCTAATCCTTCATTTCTGAGTAAGCTTAACTCTTCTGACCTTTGCTATATCCATACTCTTGCTCTTGAATCTTTCTGCTACTGAGTGTTGTATAGTTTTTTTTTTTTTTTTTTTTTTTTGTAAAAGTTTTTTACAATTAATTAGTGAGGGTAATTTTACATAGTTTAATTTTTTCTCTCATTTAATTAAGTTGTTTGTACTTCTTACAGGCGAGAGTCCTATGATTCTACTTTATCCAAGCAAAGAGAGGACATGCGAGAATGGGAAAGAAAATTGCAGGAGGGAGAAGAGATTTTAGCCAAGGGTCCAAGAATTATTAACCAAAGAGAGGAGAGGGCAAATGAGAACGATAGTCCAAACAAGCAGCAAGAAAAGGACCTTGAAGGGTCAATATGCTAGGATTGATGCAACCAACATTAGCTTGAAAAGGAAAGAAGATGACATAAACAGCAGGCTTTCAAATTTAACTTTGAGAGAGCAGGCAAGTATTTCTCTGTGCTGTGTGGTTGCTAAATCTGTTGACTTATGTATTAATATATCATTTTAGCAGGAATTTGATGCCATGAAGACAAACTTGGAGATGAAAGAGAAAGAGCTACTCGCATTAGAAGAAAAGCTCAATGCTAGAGAAAGAGTAAGTTCTTACACCATGTTCTTTTAAGTGGAATACTTTTTAAGAAGCATCTGCCATCTTGCTAGCATGTGCTTTATCATTTTATATTTCATCTAGTGTGTGTTGGCGGCAGTAGAATTAGTAATTTTGGAGTGAATGAGATCTATGAATTGTCTGGGAAGGAGAATTGCTTGCCATGTATAATAATATAGAAGGAAGCTGAAGTGGAGAAGAGGGAAGCTGAAGTTAATCACATGGAGCTGAAAGTTGCAAAAAGAGAGCAGGCATTGGAAAAGAGATGGGAGAGGCTTAGGGAGAAAGAGAAAGACCATGAGTCCAAGCTGAAAGATCTGAAGGGAAGGGAGAAGTCCATTAGATTTGAGGAGAAGAGTTTGGAGAATGAGAAGAAACAAGTGCTCGCTGATAAAGAGGTTGTGCTAAGTCTCAAGGCTGAAGTTGAGAAGACAAGGGCTGATGATGATGGAGAGCTATTGAAGATACGAGAAGAGCAGCATCGGCTTCAAGTGAGTGAAGAAGAGAGATCAGAATATGTTCGCTTGCAATCAGAACTAAAACAGGAGATCAATGATTACATTTGCTTCAAAAAGAACTACTTCTAAAGGATGCTGAAGATTTAAAGAGAGAACTTGAGTTACGGAAGAGAGAACTTAAGACTGATATGCAGCACCAGCTAGAGGACAAAGAGAGAGAATTGCAGGAGAGGGAGAAGCTATTTCAAGAAGAAAAATAGAGACAATTAGACATTGTTAATTACTTGAGAGAAGTAGCTAGGAGAGAAATGGAAGGAATTACACTTGAGAGAGTTAAAATAGATAAAGAAAGACAAGAAGCTGATGAAAACAGAAAGCATCTTGAGAGGCGCCAAGTGGAAATGCGAAAGGATATTGATGAGCTTGCTGACCTTAGCAGGAAGTTGAAAGATCAGCGTGAACAATTTGTTAAGGACCTTTGGCCATTAATAGGAATGCTAAAGGACCTTTGGCCATTTTTTTCCCCTGCTCGCAGCTGCTCCATGGTTTGTTTCAAGAACCACTGAGGGTATGCCACTCTATTGTTATTACTACCAATTATCTCTTGATGAATGACAACATGGAAGTTCCTAGCAGGAAAACCCCATCAACAGGGCTGCACTTACAAGAAAAGGGGATCTTCTACTAGACTGCTGGGTAAAGATAGAGAGAACCATACTCTATGTAAAATATTAAGAGAAGACGAAAAAGAAAACTTTCCACCATGGATTATTTGATAATGAGAACAGGTGCTAGATGTGCGAGCAATTTTAAGGTATTGCTTTCATTATCAATTTCAGCATTGCTATTACAGATTCAAAAGCATATTGGTTTAAACATTGCTGATGATCTTGGACAATGTGAATAGGCATTATAATTCGAATGAAGACTATGTTTATTTGGGTAATTAGCGATTCCTACCTCAGCTTCGCCGAAAATCTCCTCATCTTTTGTGTTTCTTCATTGAAGTGGTGTGCTATCTGCAATTAAGCACGTAGACAAAGTAAGCGACTATACATACATATATATATCAATATATTTTCAATGTGATTTTTAATACTTACACTTATAAAGGGGATTGTGAAATGGGGGCAGCAAAATAAATTCATGAAACCACGATGGGTGTAAGCCTAGATCTATTATAAAAAATGAAGGCAATGATAGGGATAAACATTCCTATTTGTCTAGCATAGGGCTTAAAACAATACATAGGGTCTTAATTCAAAGAACTGTGTATATATGCCCATTGTCATGAGTACATAATGAATTTCAACTTAAAAATCATAATAATCAATACAAATATGACTTACCATCATCATCATCTGACTCCTCGTGCATATGAGTCTCAGACTCGCTACCGGAGTTATCCTCGTCAAGTGGGTCATTATCAATGACGACATCATTGTCAACTGGTTGGGACGGGTCTTGACGTGATATGCTTAATGGATCAACAGGCACATGCTCTTCATCGACTCAACTCAACGAATCGGCCATGGTTGATTCACTCTCGAGAATAGGGGATAGTTGTTCACATTATTGTGACTATCATCTTCTGTTTCACCCCCTGATGATTCGTCATCATCAATCTCCTCCTCAACAATAGTCATCGAAGGAATGTTGTAAGCATTCCTATTTGTAATCTTATGGACGACATGCCAACTGCCACCCAATGTCAGATCCGTGAGATAAAATACCTGAGTTGCTTGACATGCAAGGGCAAAAAGCTCATCTTTATACCATTGCCTAGCAGTATTCACTAACGTTAAGTGGTCTCTAACACGTATCTCCCTTCTCGGGTCGCCAATGTCATACCACGCACATTGAAAGAGATATACCTTACGCCACCCCATGTAGCGTAATTCTATAATATCATGTAACACACCGTAGAAGTCAACAGGGGATCCCTGATGCGACCCATGAACCACCACCTCGTTGTTTTGAGTACGACGATGCCTTTCACGCTTTTTCAAATAAAAGCGAATACCATTCACTATGCATCTGGCATATGATGCGACCCAGGGATTTGGACAACATGCTAATGCATATATGTCATCGGTTACCGCGCTTGGACTACTTACACGCAACTCTCGAATCTACAATACAAAATGACAGAAGAAAACACAGTTATGACTTACCGTCATAATTTGTCTAAGGGATACAAATGGACACAAAATATTGGTATCTTACATGAGATCTGAGCCACGATGGGAATTCGCTCTGGTGCCTACGATCGATGTTATGAGGGTCCTCTTCTTTCATCTTGTTATAGTGTTCCCTGCATATATGGGAAGCTAACGTAACTAGGAGAGTAAAAATTAAAAATTTAATAACTAAAGAAACTTTCCAAGAATGTTGTACTTACTCTATGTATTGCTCAACCTCCGTGCAATTATTAAGTACATACCAACGGGCCTTGGCCATTAGTGTATCTGCTAATTTGTGCGACGTTGTTGTCCCCAATGGTCGTGTCTTTTGTGAGAAAACAGATAAACTTGGCTCACTTCCCAACCCAGTCGAACCGACAACATCACTGTTACGTTCCTCTCAGTTATATCTAGTCTCAATATCATTAAGGTACATAGAGCAAAATGTAAGGCACTCGAGATGAAGATATGCCTTAGCAATTGAGCCTTCTGGATGGGCTCTGTTGCGGACGTACCGCTTGAACTTCCCTAGATACCTTTCAAAAGGGTACATCCATCTGTATTGCGCCGGTCCTGCCAGTATTGCCCCCTCTGGCAGGTGAACAACAAGGTGCACCATGATATAAAAAAATGCGGTAGGAAATATCATTTCTAGTTTGCAGAGAATTATGGAAATATTTTCCTGAAGCCGATGCAACACTGATATGTTCAAAGTTCGTGAACATAATTCTTTGAAGAAATAGCTTAAATCTATTAAGGCTTGACGCACATCAGCCCGTAAGAACCCACCAATCATGACTGGCAACAATGCTTGAATAAAGAAATGACAGTCATGGCTCTTCATTCCACTGATTTTCCCATCACTAACATTGACACACCGGGCTATGTTCGAGGCAAATCCATCAGGGAATTTCACATTTGACAACCAGGCACAAAACGTCCTTCTCTCATTCAAATTTAACATGTAGCAAGCAAGACTCATACTAATACGATCGCCATCACGTTGTAAATGCAATTCTTTCCTTAGTCCAAGATTAGCCAAATCCCTGCGTGCATTGGCGGAGTCATTAGTTTTTCCTTCAATATTCAGCAATGTTCCCAAAATGTTATCGCATATATTTTTCTCAATATGCATGACATCCAGGTTATGTCTCAAACTCAAGTCTAACCAGTAAGAAAGCTCAAAAAATATAGATTTTTTTGCTCAATTTAGTTGATTGGGCGTTCATTTCCTCTTCAAAGAAGATTTACCAAACTGGACATGTGACAGGAGAGCCAATTGTTCAATCAAATCCTCTCCCTCGACCCTTAATGGTTGGACTGGTGCTCCTCGTACCCATTAAAAGCATTTTTTTCCGTCTCCAAGTGTGATCTGGGGCCAACCATCGTCGATGACCCATATAGCAATGTTTGCACCCATAAACCAACCATTGTGAATTTGTGTCAGATGTACATGAAGGGCATGCCATCTTGCCCTTTGTGCTCCAACCAGAAAGATTGGCATATGCGGAAAAGTCATTGATAGTCCAAAGCAACGTTGCATGCAATCTAAACATTTGCCCATTGTACGCATCATAGGTATGAATACCATCTTCCTATAACTCCCTCAACTCATCGACAAGAGGGCACAAGAAAACATCAATATCATTTCCTGGTGCCTTTGGGCCAGGGATTAGCAACGACAACATGGTATGTGGATCTTTCATACATGACCAAGGGGGCAAGTTGTAAGGCACAAGTAGTACCGGCCATATGATGTACGGTTTGCTCATGTTATTGAATGGGTTAAACCAGTGTTTTTGGTACCGTACCGTACCGGCTGATATATGTCGTACCAGCTACTCGGCCAGTACCGGTAATATACATATTCCATACCAGCCAAAATATCTGGTGCACCAGCCGGTATTTTATGTTTCGGCCGGTACGAGACTCAACAGATTCAGTATGATGGCATTTTCAAAATTTTATTAAAAACTTAGGGGCAATTTTGGAATTTCACTTAACAACATTAGGTTTTGCACAGATTGCTTCTCTCCTCTCGTTTCAATTTCACTCTCATTTTTATTTCACAGTTTCACTTCCAGGCGGTAGCACGCAGCACGTCGCAGCAGTGGCACTCGAGTTCCAGACAGCCAGCCAGTAGTCCGTCAGCTCCACCGTCAGTCATCTCCTCCGTCTCGTCGCCCGGTCGCCGTTCTCCGTCAACTCCGATTCTCGATCGGTTTTTTTGTTAATTTTATTATTTTTTTTACTTTTTTTTTAAATAAATCAGAATTGTATTTTTATAAATGTTTTAGATTATATTGTTATAGTGTTTGTTTGTATTTTTATAGATGTTTTAGATTATATTGTCATAGTGTTTGTTTGTATTTTTATAGATGTTTTAGATTATATTTTTATAGTGTTTGTTTGTATTTTTAATTTTTATAGATGTTTTAGATTATATTGTCATAGTGTTTGTTTGTATTTTTATAGATGTTTTAGATTATATTTTTATAGATGTTTTTTATTATATTTTTATAGATGTTTTGATTATATTGTTATAGTGTTTGATTATATTTTTATAAATGTTTTAGATTATAGTGTCATAGTGTTTGTTTGTATTTTTATAGATGTTTTAGATTATATTTTTATAGTGTTTGTTTGTATTTGTAATTTTTTATAGATGTTTTAGATTATATTGTCATAGTGTATGTTTGTATTTTTATAGATGTTTTAGATTATATTTTTATAGTGTTTGTTTGTATTTTATAGATGTTTTTTATAGATGTTTTAGATTATATTGTTATAGTGTTTGATTATATTTTTATAAATGTTTTAGATTATAGTGTTATTTTTTTAAAGCTAATCATGTTTGGATTTGATGAGTTTCTTCTTAATGGCTTACTTATAAGTGTTAATTTTCTTTACTTTAATAGTTAAAAATGTCTAGTTGTCAATCAACCGGTGATATGACTTCAACTCCAACACTTGCTCCTGTAGGATAAGAAGATCTAGCATGGGCCCATGCATGTGCTGTGCCAGGGGCAAGAAATAATACTGAATGTTTATATTGTAATAAAGTAATTAGAGGTGGCGGGATCACTCGGTTGAAGTATCATCTAGCTGGAATTCCAGACGATGTAGAAGCATGTAAAAAGGTGTCTGAAGATGTAAAATGGCAAATGAAGGAGTTGCTTGATGAAATGAAAAAAAGCAAAGAGAAGAAAAGAAGAATAGGGTCAGAGATTGGAGGCGATATAGATTTAACATCTGATGATATTGATGATAGTAATAGTATGGAGGGACAGTCTCAGCTTTCAAAAGGTAAGGGGAAGTCGAATGAATCTGGAACTGGAAAGTCAGTGGGGGGATTGAGTAGATTTTTTGCTCCAAGAACAACTTCTGGGGCCCAACCTTCAATTAAGAGTTCTATGTGTTCAAATGAGATGATTGTAAAATCAAAGATGGTTGTAGCACGCTGGTGGTATGATGCTAATCTGCCTTTCAATGTAGCTCAATCCAAGTTTTATCAACCAGCTATCGATGCCATGACTACCATCGGGTCAGGATTCAAGGGCCCATCTTTATATGAGTTGAGAGGAAATTTGTTAAAGATGGCTGTGAATGAGATTCAAGATTATTTGCAACAAATTAAGAAGGTTTGGAATGAGACGAGTTGTTCACTAATGGCAGATGGTTGGACAAACCAGAAACAAGAATCAATAATCAACTTTCTAGTTTATTGTCCAAAAGGTACAATATTCTTGAAGTCTGTTGATACATCTGGCCTTAGAAAAGATGCTGAAACATTATTTAATATCTTTGATGAGATTGTTCAAGAAATTGGAGCTGAGAATCTTGTGCAGTTCATAACGGACAATGATGCAAGTTATAAAGCTGCAGGAAAAAAGTTACAACAGAAGTATGGCTCTTTCTACTGGTCCCCATGTGCAGCTCATTGCTTAGATTTAATGTTGAAGAATTTTTTTGATACAAAATATTTTCCCCTTATTGATGATACCATAAAAAAGGCAAAAAAAATAACAAAGTTCATCTATAACCATGGTTGGGTTTTGGCATTGATGAGAAAAGACTTTACCAAAGGTCATGATTTGTATCGTCCTGCAATTATAAGGTTTGCGACAAATTTTTTAAGTATCCAATGCTTGCTCTTATTTAAGAAAGAACTCAGACAAATGTTTACTTGTGATAAATGGATTGCATCAAGTCATTCTAAGAGCAGCATAGGGAAGGAGATAGCCGAGATCGTTTTAGAAGATAAAGAGTTTTGGGCTCAATGTCAATTTATTTAGGGGAGTGCAAAATTCTGAGAATTCCGACTCCATCCGACCTCCGCTCCGACGCCGACTCCGACGGAGTCGGAGTTGTCGGAATGCGGAGTCGGAATTCGGAGTAGCTCCGAATAGTCATTCGGAGTCGGAGTCGGAGTCGGAGCTCCTTGTAGCTCCGACTCCGACTCCGAATTTTTTTTTAAACCCAGCTGTAAAATGACGTCGTTTTACAGCTGGCTTAAAAAAAAAATTATTGAACGACACCGTTCCACTTAATATGGAACGGCGTCATTTCATATGTCTTCCTAAGGAAGACTTCCTTCATACGTTCCCCCCCTTCTTCTTCAGTTCTTCTTCTTCCTTCTTCAGTTCTTCTTCTTCCTTCTTCAGTTCTTCTTCTTCCTTCTCCCTTCTCTCTCGCGTCTCCCGTCCCAGTGACTGAACCATCCCTTCTCTCTCGCGTCTTCCATCCCAGTGCTAGCGTGCCGCCGTTCGTCGTTGCTCCTCCGTGCCGCCTTTCCTCGTTGCTCCTCTGTTCAACTTCCACCTACGGTGAGCCTTAAATTTATGAGCCCTAAATTTAATTCAAGCACGTCTTTTATGAATTGGAGCCAGCAGTTGTGATTCTTGTGAATTGGTTGTATTGAATATTCAATATAGTCCCAACACGGCGCTCAAAACCCTAAATTTTACATTGTATTGCAGACTTGCGCTCGAGCGAGGTGTCTAGCGCACGTTGTATTGAACATTGGCTCGAGAGATATGTCGAGCGAAAGTCGAACGAACCTCTCTGGATGGATTCTGCTCGAGCGCCACGTCGAGCGCACGTTGAACGAACCTCTCTGGATGGATTCTGCTCTAGCGCCACGTCGAGCGCACGTTGAGCGAACCTCTCTAGATGGATTCTGCTCGAGCGCCACGTCGAGCGCACATCGAGCGAACATTTCTAGATGGGTTCTGCTCGAGCGTCACGTCGAGCGCACGTCGAGCGAACCTCTCTGTATGGATTCTGCTCGAGCGCACGTCGAGCGAACCTCTCTGGATGGGTTCTGCTCGAGCGAACGTCTAGCGCACGTCGAGCGAACCTCTCTGGATGGGTTCCGCTCGAGCGAACTTCGAGCGCACGTCGAGCGAACCTCTCTGGATGGGTTCCGCTGAGTCGAGCGCACGTCAACCGAACCTCGATGTAATAATACATCGATACAATAATATATTATGATACAATAATACATGTCCTATTGTATAATACAATAGCCTAGTTTATTTTTAAACTAATTTTTTGCTTCTAATTTAATTTTTTCAGCTTCATTGATTGTGATATGGATCCTAGATATAGTGGAGATGATCATCCACAAGGGGATGTGGCGGATGCCAATGCTACAACTCCTACACCGGTGGGTACTTCCACCCCTAGAGCCACATCTAGGGCAGCTACATCTAGAACAGCTACATCTTGTGCGAGTAGTTGACTCCCACTCCCAGTTGATATAGAGGATTAGGATATGTTCAACGAAGAGGAGGAGATGCCCATTGAGCAAGATCAACCACCACGACCTTCTAAAAAGAGGTCGTGGACATGGGAGCATTTCACCAAAATTCCTGGTGAAATTGTGAACCCAGTAGCAATGATGCCATTACTGTGGATCACTTTGTGGATGCCATTCGAAGAAGCAAGGTACCAGTGTGTTAATAGCACATCTAAATGGTTGTCAACGATATAAGATAGCGAAGGGATTGCAAGCCACTGATCAGACCAACCTCACTTACCAAACTTCTACAACCACTGATGGTACATAGACTAAGAAATTGGTCATCCCTCAATACAGTGAGAAGATGTTGAGGGACATGCTTGTAGAGATGATAATTACTGATGAGATGCCATTTACCACAGTCGAGAAAAGAGGCTTTCGAAAGTTTCTAAATTTTGTTGAGCCACGATTTCTCATTCCATCACGGTATACAGTGATGCGAGATTGTATGAAGAGGCATGCGAAGGACAAGGAGGAGATGAGGAAGATGTTTATTACCACTGGCCAGAGAGTGTCTTTTACGACTGACACATAGACTTCTATACAGAACGTCTGCTGCATATGTATCACAGCACACTACATTGACAGTGAGTGGATTTTGCATAAAAAAATTATTGGTTTTAAAGAAATTGTGGATCATAAAGGTGCATCCATTGGGGCGAAGATGGATGATTGTTTAAAGGACTGGGGAATTCGAAAAGTGTTGTGTATTACAGTTGACAATGCCAGTGCGAATGAAATAGCAATTGATTGGTTTAAGCGGAACACGACGGTGAGAGATGATGTCATTCGGGCCCACGAGTTTATTCACGTTCGATGCTGTGCTCATATCATTAACCTCATAGTTGTTGAGGGATTAAAAGAGGTTCATGATTCCATAACCCGAGTCCGCAACATTGTACGATATGTGAGGGGTTCCCCTCAAAGGCTTGCCAAGTTTAAGGCAATAGCAGAAGATCTGAAGATTGAATGTTCTAGTATGCTGTGCTTGGACGTTCCGACTCGATGGAATTCTACATACATGATGTTGGATGTGGCACAGAAGTACCAAAAAGCGTTCGAGCGGATGGAGGTCGAGGATGGGGGCCTGAGGTATGCTTTGTTGGAGCCAGCAGGACAGGGGCTCGGTGCACCGGACGCACATGATTGGACCAGTGTGAGTTATTTTGTTGAATTTTTAAGAACTTTTTATGAGATAACCATGCGGCTATCTGGATCCAAATATACGACTGCGAACTCATTTTTCAGCGAGCTCTCGAAGCTTCACTTCCAGTTGGAAAATAGTTGTACTGACTCTGCTGGATTGTTATCTGCTATGGCTACGAGGATGAAGATCAAATATGATAAATATTGGGGGAATATTAAGAAGATAAATAGATTGTTATTTGTGGCTGTGATCCTTGACCCTCGAGTTAAGTTGGCCGTTCTAGAATTTTGGATAAATTCCGTCCTCGAGGCAATGAAGGCTGCAGAGTTTATTAAATTGCTAAAAAGTGATGTTGATGACTTATATCATCACTACAGTACTAGTGCTCAGCCTTCATCCTCAGTTGGTAGCTCCTCACATTCGAGGCCGACAGGATTGACAGTTTCCTCAGGTGATACTGACCCATCTGTAGGGGTTAGAGGCAATCGTATTATACAGCAGTATCATCAACTCATGTCAACAAGGAATATTATGCATTGTATATCTGAGGTTGAACGATATTTTATGGAAGCTGTCGAGGCACCTAGTGATGTATTTCAGTTATTAACTTGGTGGAAAGTTAATTCCACCAAGTATCCAGTCCTTTCCCGTGTGGCCCGAGATGTGCTAGCCATTCCTGTCACTAAGGTTGCCTCAGAGTCGGCATTTAGCACTGGAGGTCGCGTGTTGGATGCTTATCGGAGTTCGTTGTCACCGTCAACCGTGGAGGCCCTCGTTTGCACACAGAATTGGATAAGTGAAACGCCTATTGGACTAGATACCGTTGGCGTTGATGCCGAGAGCTATAGGCTTGAATCGAGTAAGTTTATATGCTTTTAAATGATGATTTAATTATTTTTAATGTTTCTAACTTCTACTTTTTATGATTTTATAAATCTAATTGTGAACCCTAACATAATTACCGATGATTGAGAGTTTGGAACAGACGCTACTTGAGAGTTGGGATGGAGTTGAGAGAACCTCCTTTCTTGGTAAGAATCAAATTATTCTTTTACCGTATTCAATTTTTTATTATCAATTTTTTTTCATCTATTGATTGATACTTTCTATCTTCATTTCAGGCATGACCAATGGAACAAAAAGTATTTGAGTGAAATCCGTGTTTAATTTTTATGTAGTTATATTTCAAGATTGAGTCATATTGTTATTACATTATAAATGAGACTGTTATAACTTATGGCTACATCATACATGTTATTTACTTTTTAAACTATTTATATAGTTATATTTATGTAGTTATATCCCGAGCAAAGACGTGAGATAAGTACTCTTTATTCTATAATTTCTATTAATACTTATCCATTCTCTCTCAAACGTTTAGAATTTATTATCCAACTGAAATTAATCGAATTATAGAAATTCATACCATCATTCTTTTTTATAAAATTTTAAATTTATGTAATTTTCAACTCATGAGTCATGAGCACTTTTAATGCTAAATTTCAGGCGGACATAAAACAAATTAAAGAAATAATCAAAATTCAGTAACAAAATCAGAACGAATATTTAAATTATTGAAAACTCTTGAATAAACCAAATATTTGTAGATCGTTCACTTTAAAAAAATATATATATGTTGCTCACTATCTGAAACGAAATTGAACAATAAAATTTAAATAATAATAAAAAAACCTCCGTTCGGAACTCCCTCCGAACTTCAGTCGGAGTTCCGATCGGAGGTCGGAGGTCGGAGTTCCGATCGGAGTTCAGAGCTTCGACCTCCAATCGGAATCGGACTCCGACTACGTTCGGAGTCAGAGGGGAAATTCGGCTTCGACTTTTGTCGGAGTCGGAGGTCGGAAATGACAACTCCGACTCCGTCGGAGTCGGAGCCCACCCCTAAATTTATTGTTAAAGTTAGTGAGTCTTTGGTTCGTGTTCTACGACTTGTTGATGGGGATGAGAAGCCTGCAATGGAATACTTGTATGATGCAATGGAAAGAGCCAAAGAGAATATAAAAGCAAGATGCAATAACAAAGTTAGTTTATTCAATACATTCACCAGGATCATTGATTCTAGATGGGATAGGCAGCTTCATAGTCCATTACATGCGGCGGGTTGTTTTCTTAACCCTGGAATTTACTATAGCCCCAATTTTAAAAAGAAAAATGATGTTGTAAGAGGCTTCGACAGCTGTGTTATGAAAATGGAACTTGATCCCGATAATCAAGACAAGATCATTGCAGAACTTGACTTGTATAAGAATGCAATAGGTGAGTTTGGACATTCTTTAGCAATCCGCCAGCGTGATAAGATTAATCCAGGTATTATCATTTATCAATATCATTTGTTAAATAGTGTGACCTTGTACTTTAAATTTTATCTTATTTTATTTTTACTTGTATTTAATTAATAATTTATAATTGCGTTATTGTTATAGTTGCGTGGTGAATCCAATTTGGTTGTGTGGTTCCTACGCTTCAAAGGTTTGTTGTTCGAGTACTAAGTCAATGTTATAGTGCAACTGGATGTGAGAGAAACTGGAGCACATTTGATTTTATTCATTTGAAGAAGAGAAATAGATTAGTGCATAAACGTTTGAATGACTTAGTATTTGTTCATTATAACTTGAAGCTGAGAGAGAGGTAAATTTTTTTAATACTAATGCTTTCACTGTTAAAAAATATATAACATTTTCACTTATATTTGATTTTATTTTGACAAGAGCATACAAAAGGGAAGAGATGCTTTAGATCCAATCAATGTTGAAAATATTGATTTGATGGAAGAATTGGTGGGTGAAGAATCTGAGCTTCTTGATGGAGAAGATTTGGATTGGGCAAGTATTGAAGAGCCATTAGCCTCACTAAATGAGGAAGACAATGATAATGTTGGTGTTGATGTTGATGACGGTTATGACATTGATGAAAATATTTTAATTAACATATCGAATCCTGATCCTTATTGTCTTTTTGATGAGGATGAGTATCTTTGATGACGTAGTGATGTTAATGATTTTATCATGATAATGTTGGTGTTTATAACTTTATGTTAGTTGTAACTTAAAACTTAAGACTTGTATTGAGAAGTATTGAGTTTATGACTTATTTTGTTGTTATTTTGGAATACAATTAATGCTTGTATATATATAATTTATCCAGGTTTAAATTATTCCAAAACGGTACCGGTACTGAAACGGTATCGTTACCGAAATATTATTCCAGAACATTACACCAAACGATACCGATACCGAAATATTTCATTCCAGTGCCTTGACCGGTACGAATTCCGATACGATATTCAAAACATTGGGTTAAACCCATCACTTGCCAAACCAAGTCTAACATTGCGAGGATCTTGGGAAAACCAACCATGTTTTTCATTAAAGTCTTTCCATACCTTAGAATCGGCTGGATGACGCATGCATGTCGGATCGTCAACACGTGCTTCTACATGCCATCTCATGGCTTAGGCTGTCTTCTTTGACATAAATAGCCTCTACAAGCGCAGCTTCAGGGGAAATATCAGAGAACTTTTTGTGGTATTCTCTGTTGCTTACTTGTTGTTACAATCCACCTAGATGCTTTACATTTAGGGCATTCATTGTAATCAGCATTTTCCTTCCAAAACAATGCACAATCATTTGGGCACACATGTATCTTTTTGTAACTAAAGCCCAAGTCATGCTCCAAGCGACGAGCGTCATTAAATGAGTCAGGGAATAAAGCATGGGGAAATGCAGCTTGCAGAAGCTTTATAACCATGTCAAAGGACTTCACGGTCCAACCACCAATGCTCTTGATGTGAAGCAACTTCACTATAAATGATAGCTTTGAGAACTTAGCACATGAAGGATAAAGTGGACGTCGTGCGTCGGCTACCAAATCCTCGAAATTAAGGTTTGTTGGAGTATTAGAGGTGGAGGGTTGATCATTTGTGTTTGCATTTCTTTCATTTCTAGTTGAATTATCCATAAACAACCCATGACGAATGTCATCTAACATATAGTTGAAATCATCAACGTAGTCATTGATGGCTGATGCATTGTCACCTTCATCATCAGAAAATGTAGCATCTAGGAACGGACCATCTTCTCCATGGAATATCCATTCCGTATAAGTTGGATCAATCCCTATGATGAACAGATGATCTTCGACAGTCAGATAAGAGTGGAAAGCTCTATTTCGGCATCTCCTACAGGGACACCTAATGTGATCGGATCCAAGTGTGTGGGCTTGAGCCATAGCCAGGAATTGTCTAACACCTTCACCATATTCCTTGGAATGCAATCTATCTTCGATAAGCATCCAAGCCTTATCCATCAGAGCAGCTGACCAACTATGGGAAAAGAGATTGGAAAAGATAGAGTTAGGGGATAATCAATGAGAATGAATGTAAAAGATCATTTCTTGGAGAGGAGGTATTTACCGGGATATCTGAAAAAAGTAGCAAAGAATGGAAAATGAGAAAAGTCATCAAGCTGAAATCTGTTTGCATTGTGGTTTGTGGGTAGGTAGAGGTGAACATGTATGTTTAATTGGTGGGTTTTAAAGTCGATCAGACAAAATGTGTTGTAAACTGGTGGCGTAACCTTGCCTATTAGGTGTACAGGTTCTCATAAATGCCTACTTAAAATTGTATTGGATGAATTTAGCATTATGTATATTTTCAGGTTGAATGAAGGAAGAGGCCAGAGAATTAGGCACTATTATTGAATTAAGGAGCCCATACTCGGAAATTAAGGAGCTGCAGTGCATGTTTTTTTTGTATTCTATTACATGTCAATGCAGCAATTATAAAATAAAGTAGAATTTAAGTTTGACTAGTACATGAGATAAATGAATTAATCAAATTATACGCGGAGTTATTAAATTAACTGAGAGAGTTAATATTATATATAGCTTTTGAAATTATAAGCATTGTGATATTGGTAAATATCATAACCCATCATGAATGTTTAACTTGGAGGAATACTTCCTTTGTATGAGATGGAACATCTATTTCTGATCGATCAACAATATGCAGGCTAAATCGATCTCATGAACCAATATATTCCAACACAATATTAATTGTGTCAATACTATAACAAAGGAATTCTCCATGAAGTAGACATATAAGGTCATATGTCTACTTCATTCAGCCACATGGATTTTGTTTTTCTCTTACGATAAAAGGGAAATTACACTAGGATCAAATAGAGTGGTGGCATATATATATATATAGCCAATATATATGGCTAGTCCCTACTACAACTCAAGGGCATATAAAATCTGTGGTGATTGAAGGTGAAGGGTACTTTGAAATGGCATGTCTGGAGGTATATCTTGGTCGAATTATTTCGTGACCAAAGTAGGAATCATTTATAGGTCTGGTGGTGTTTTCTTTTGAAATGCATTGTCTCTGATTCTAATCTTTTTTATTCAGTATGTTCTTAGGGAGGATGAACCTTGTTTCTCAATTAGAGAGGGGGCTATCCTCTTCCCTCGTTAACTTCCCTACAAGGTAGGTGGAAAAGGCAATAAATCGGAATGTTCAAAATCGGAAAAGGCAAACTAATATGCAAGGTAGGCTTTTTCATTGTCTGATTATGAGTTTGTGTCCAAAGTGTCTTCCTATGGCCTTACATGGTATTGCACTTATGAAAATTTGGACAATTATGAAGTACATGTCACATATAACATTAGTTTACGTATAAAAGCCACGTAATTGAAATATCCGAAAACTCTATTATTTCAAATGCACCAAACTATTATAGTTTAAGTTTGAGTAGGTGTTGACAAATATGCATAAAAATCTTGTTATTTTCCTTTATAGAAGCAGAAATTATTTCGGATACATCAATTATTATATCAACAATGATTCAAGCAACATCTATAGTAAATATAAGAACATGGTATAAATGTTAGCTTTTCTTGAAATGCAAAACCAAGATTATCATGGGGCAGCAAAGGAAAAAATAATATGAAAAGCATGAAAATGAATCAATGCGCGGAACTAACTAAAAAGATAATGAAACCAAAAGAGACAACAAATTCACGGTCCATAGTAAACATATAAATGTAACATATAAATTATATATCTATATGTATATCTATATATATATATATATGCAGATTCAGAAGGGCAGCAGATGCACAAGTAGAGAGTATACCTTAGTAAGATTTGGATGATCTAGTTTATGCCACACAACAACGTTCTTGCTTAAAAGCTGCCAACAAATGACGCAATACGTTAGAACTTCTGTCCTATGACCCTCCTCACCCCAATCGAGCAATTTAACTTGGTATCATGAAAGAATACAGACCACAGAAGAAACTGTTAACAGCGTATGGGAATGACTTGCTGTTAATGAAATATAACAAATGTAACTCACTTAGCATTAAAAATTAAAAAGAGGCTAACATAAGCAAGCAAAGAAATTCAGGTGATCAGCTGAATTGTGATGACGAGGAGAGGATTCAACTAATCGTAATATTTAGATACACAATTCAGCCTAGCTACTGCATGCACTCCAACTTACTGTCACACAGAAATGCACTGTCACCATAGGAGTGTGAGATGCCACACTCCTTGCCATTACACGGGTCCCACATCCCATGCTGAAAGAATTCATCAATAACATTCCCTTTGAGTTTTTTTTTTTTTTTTTTTTTTTTTTTTTTTTTTTTTTTGGTTGGGAGGAGCATACTATTGAATAGTGCAGAAGTGACAAATAAAATCAATCCTTTAATTCTTACCAAAGTTTATCATACATAACATTAAAAAAAAAATGAGCTTTCCAAGAGAAGATGTTTTGGTTTTTTGGTACTATTGTCACTGTATTTAGAACACACCAAGTTTTAGTCTTTTGCCCAAAAGAATGTTATTGACAGTATTCCCTGGCCACCCGAAAGGCAGTAAAAAAAAAAAGGTATAGTCGTCGAAATATGCACAAATGCTGGGAAAGTACTTTAGTTGTGCGTAATTTAATGCCTCAGTTGGAGTATATGAAACTTCTATTTATAACTGAATCAAGAACTTCTTTTATTAACACTTAACATTCTAAAAGTAAATCACGAACATATTCCATGTTTTAGAAAATGGTACGTCTTTGTCTCATAGGGTGCATATGGTTTGAAAGAAATGGGAGATGCTTCGAAGATAAAGAACGCTCATTGGGAGTTCTTAGAGATTTTTTCTTGAGTACTTTGAGTTTTTGTGTTAAAGTGTTTGTGTAAAACAGATAATTTTCTGCACCAGTTTTAGTTTTCTTGCGTTTAGTTTCTTTTCGTTTGTGGAAGTTGTAGGTGTTTCCTTTGTATACGTCATGTGTACTTGGGCTTATGCCTATATCTTGAATGAATTATTACTTATCAAAACAATTGCAATGGTCATACCGATTGAAATAATATCAACGAGGAAGCGAATATAAATAGCAAAAAAAAAAAAATACATGACCAGAGTCCACAAACATTTTCATTGTATGCACCAAAAAGTAGAAGCTGCCAAGCAGTGATATGTGCATTAGGAAAACAATCACGTTACCTTATTACTAGCTCCTTGTAAGGCTAATTCGGCAATGAAATGCTCTCACTTATATGTCCAGCATTGACATATTCACTTTTCCTAGCACGTGTAGTTATAGAAAACATTTACTGACATTGACCCTAATTTGATTTGAGTCAAAAGTGAGGAATTAGAGTTTGAACCAAAGTTGGGGGATGAAATTGATTAATTTATAGATATGTTTCCCAATACAAGAATTTTATTAAAATCAGCTCATGCCTTTCTTTAATGTTAACATTTTCAGTTCATAGATTAAGGAAATTAAATAGTTTACATCCAGATGGTGTCCAAAAGGCCCTTTACAGATGAGGTCATGAAACTTATAGTCATAGTCTCCCCTATCCTATTCGTTGACCAGCCAAATCATAACCAAATATTTTGTCTCGTCGCAAATAAGGTCTGCAAAAGATTGTGATATTGTTATCATAAAAGCACAAAGCTAATCCAAAAAATAATAATTGGAGCAGTTTAAGCACTAGGTAGTAAGCAATAAGATTTGCAATGAACCTAATGTTGCGAAATGCACCCAAATTAGCCTCAGTTGGAGAGGAAATGGAAAGAAATAAACACAATTGTCTAGTGACATGCGAAAGCCAAATTAGAGCCGCTGCTGCAGAAGCATGCGTGCATTAAGATAAGATAAAGAAAACGAATTGAATAATATGGAAAAACAGCAGGTAGTGATATGGAAAAATACAAGTAGGGAGAAACAAGGCACCAACAACATCACCAAAGTAATTCATGATGCAAAGTCCATGAGAAATAAAGATGAATTTTAACCAAAGCATCACCAAAGTAAATTCAGAGAATAATGATTTTTTGGTCTAAAAACATTAGGATATAACTGGAAGTATGGCTAGAAACCTATAGAAATAAAAACACACATTATTTAGCTTGACCTCATTAAGGCAAGTAAACAAGATTGGTAACTCCAACTGTGGTGCCTTAAACTGTGATGATAGTTTGCTGGAGAAACCATAAAATGCTAGTAACAAAGATTGGTGAAAGAAGAATAGAATCATTATACTTGGTAAAACAATTGTTATTTTATGATTATAAAATAAACTATTTATGTAGAAAGGGCTGGGTCGGGTTTGAAAACTTCTCTACAGAGGGATAAGAAAGTGTAAAGAGGGATTTATGAGGCAGGTAGCAACTTTTGGTTTATTCAGTTTAACTTCATATATAACTGACAATGAAAGTAGTGAGGTGAGAAAAAACAAAACTGGATTTAGCACAACAAAGCGGTGGGAAAAGGTTGCAGAATATGAATTTGTGGAGAAAAATCCTCCGATCAATACCTCTGACTCGACCTTTCTATCTATAAAGCATCACCACAACAGGGATCTCTCTATAATCAAGTGACATGGATATTGGGTAACTGAACCAAACACTCCATTAAATCAGACCACTAAATTAGCGAAGATTATCAAACATACCCAATGATGTTTTTCCCCAATAAAACTCTCTAAAAAAGAGAAATTTGATGAAAACGGATTTGTGGCAATTCTCTAGTAAAGGAAAAAAATCATGCAGTGATATGGAAAAGAATAAGTAAGGAGAAGAAAATATTCAGCGGGTGTTAAGAAAGAAAGGAAGACAAATTCATCTCTCCTGCTTGAATTGATACTTTAGATTCTATAGACAATTCAGACCATAAACAACAAATGTAGAGTAAATTTTGTATGGTCATACAAAACACAAAGACATATACTCAACATAAGTATCAATAAGCAAAATCAATACAAGTAAACGTTGTGATAATGTAGCCTAAAAATTCCTGAATAAATAATTCATAATTGGAGCCATGGGAATGAGGTGGTAATATAAGGAAATAGTGGTGACCATATCCACCTTTGGAAAAAAATCGCAGTAGTATGTTTGGTGTACCTATTTTATCTTTAGACTCTATTTGGAGGAAAATTGAAACGTGACAATATTTGAGAATTGTGAGGAAACGATGCTAGAGCTATGTATATATACTTCTCTAATACCATGTTTCTTTAGGCAGCCTAGTGCAGAGTTTTATTGGACTGTGGAAAAAAGACTAAGATGTCACAAATTAATTCTATGGTTTGTATTGACCATAGAAAACAGTATATCGATCAAGTTATAACAGTGGCAAACATATTTGTAAATACAAGATAATTTACAATAGAGATGGGAAATAATATTAAGTTCATAACCAAGAAACATAATGTTGGCCACTATTTGAGATATCAAGTTAAATAAAATAAAATAAAAACACCACAACAAAACAGAGATCTTCCAAATCATTTTCAACATCTACATTCCCTGTCTAATAGGTTGCAATTTGTAAAAATATAATGCAAAATTAGTATAGAGAGATATTTGTTAATAATCTTTGATTATTTTGATAAACATGACTCATAACTTTGAGTACTCTTAACGAATAAAAATGGAACAGGAAAATAGGAACAATTAGACGAGCAATTTTGCTTTCCCAAGTTCATGTTGAAAACCAAAACATGAATTAAAGATTAGGGTTTCTATTCCTGACAGGTGCGAGCTGAGAGACTTACCACTGCGAGAGTGGTGACGACATCTACCAGTCCGTGGACAACTCCGACTTCAAACCGCGCGAACCCCTCTGTGCATACCCACGACGTGCTCTCAGCCAGTGATGCCACATGACCATGTGTTGTCTTTGGTGGAGCACAGGGTCCAACCAGCCACCAGACAAATCCACGAGGTCGGCGACATTGGAAGCTCCACCGAGTCTTCTGGGATGAACGTGGTAGATGCAAGCCGTGGGAGTCGTTACCAACTCATGTACGCCGATCCCTCTCCTCTCTGCTAGATTTTCTCCCTAATTGATGGATTCCAATGGAAATGGTCGATCACGGGAGGATTTCATGAAATGGGAGAAAATAAGAGAGGCAGAGGGAAATTTTGGTAGATTTGGTCTAAGGTGATGAAAAGAAATTTTCCCGCTGAAATCGGACGAAAGGGAGAGTCAGTGCGCCAGTCACCAAATTCCCGCCGTGCTATTCATCGAAATGGGTTTCCACATGTTAAGCCGTGTAAAATGAGGGTTTTTTTTCTTTTGTAGCGAAATATGTTGGTGGGAAAATTACTTTTTTACAACAATTTTAAGTGATTCGTCGGCATGTCGCTGCAATAGAGCGATGTTTTTCCCACGAACCCAGTTTGTGACATAAATCAAGTATTTCCCACCATGGTTTGTCATGGAAAAGATTTTTGTGGCAAAAACGCTATATTGTTGTAGTGACGTGTAGGATCAAATACTTTATTAATAAGCTGACCTATCACGTTGAATATTTAATTAAATTGAATAGATTGTAACATCAAAATCCAAACTCATGACTCCTTATATAATACTTATAAAATCATCACAGATTACACAACAAATCTAAATTGATTAAAAATAATAAATTTAATTAGTTATATTTATTTTAATAGATGTTTAACGTTCTAGAAAATATAGTCAAGAAAATAAACATGTTCTGGGGTTACACAAACTTCACAATTAATCCGTTTTGTTGACTGCATGCACCCAATTAATCTCGTGGATATCATTCTTTACAAAAGCTTCACTTTTCCTCCCTTTTCGTTTTCATTGATTTGATTTATAGATTTTTTTTATTAATCAAATCGTATCAATTAATCAATTGCAAGAATATTTATTTTTCACGCCGACTTACAAATATAAAAATACATATACATTAATATATAGAGCAATCGCATCCCTGATCTATTCTCTCTCTAAATTTTAGTTAAAATAATCACTTTTTTATTACAATTATCCATCTCTTTATTAGTTTCACATTATTTTGCATTCATAATTTCAGTTTAAATATATTTTTTTTCAATAATAATTTTTGAAAATTTATGTTTTCAAAACCGTCTGTTATCTGTGCGTGATTGCAAAATCTTTGGGCTCAAAAGCCATGACCATCGTGTTTTCTTACAACGACTGCTTCCTATTGCTGTTGGGGGGCTTTTAAGGAGTGATATTGCATTGGCTTTGACTGAACTTAGCAGTTTCTTCAATGAGTTGTGCGCCCAAACACTGGATGTGAATCACTTATCCCAACTTCAACTTGATATCGTCACCATTCTATGCAAATTGGAGATGATATTCCATCCTTCTTTTTTTGATATTATGGTCCACCTAACTGTCCATTTACCGGGTGAGGCCATACTCTGAGGTCCAATTCAATATCGGTGGATGTACCCGTTCGAAAGGTATCTCGGCAAATTCAAGCGGTATGTTAAGAATAAAGCCCACCTAGAAGGTTCAATAACGGAAGCCTACATTCACATCGAGTGTTTGACATTTTGCTCGATGTATCTCCAAGATGTTGAGATGAAATTTAATCGAGCGAACCGCAACATTGATGGTGGACAAGAGGATACTATAGATGGATTCAAAATTTTCAACCAGAAACTTCTTCCCTTGGGTACAACTCGTAATGTGCAATTAGAAGATAGACTCCGTACCTCAGCCATATGGTACGTGCTTAACAACTGTACAGAGATTGGAACCTATCTCGAGTAAGCAATCATGACTTCCTTCATGCTTTATTCGAAACGACCTACTACTATCCATAAGACTTTACGTAACTAACTATATATTTCCTGGCCGATTATGTTCTCTAAATGTAGGGAGCACTACGACAAATGTAAGGAGTCAAACCCAAATTCTGTCGATCACACGCATCAAACTGAGTTTCCAACTTGGTTCAAAGAACGTGTAACTTAGCATTTGGGTGCATTTTATCTACTTACAATTAACCCGACCTTGCTTTTGACTATGTGTATGAAAGTATAAGTTCACAATTTAGCCTGATATTCCTATAGGTTCAAGACCAGCATACGGGAAACCCACCATGTGTGTCCACAGATTTGTATGCGTTAGCTTGTGGTCCTGACCCTTGGGTTGCATCATATGCTGGCTGCATTATAAATGGTAAACGGTTTCATACGAAGCAGCTTGAACTTCGCCGACAATCACAAAATTCAGGGGTGTTGGTAACTAGTGACAAAGATACTAATAATTTATACTTATATGGTGTTCTTAATGATGTTGTGGAGTTACACTACATGGGAGGTCGTAGAATATACTTGTTCAGTTGTGATTGGTTTGATGTTGGTGATAAGAAACGTGGGGTACGAGTAGACGATCATATGGTTAGTGTCAACATGGACAGAACTTGGTATAAGAACGAACCATTTGTGTTGGCATGCCAGGCTTCCCCGTGTTTTTACATTAGAGATATAAGGTTGAAGGGGAATTGGTATGTTGTGCAGAAGTATAATAATAGGAATGTGTAGGACATTCCACCAGTGCCAAGGGTTCTGGACGATATTGATGGCGAATCAAGTGAGGATGATGTCTATCAAGAAAATGAGCCATCATTTGATTATCCACTTTTACATTGTGATGCATGTCCAGTATTAACTCCACTTAGTAGGACTGATATAGAACCTATCCATATTGATGCACGAGGCCATATGGCGGTTGGTGGTGACTGCAGCAATTCGACAGACTTTATTGATGATGGAATAGTTCCATCTGGTTCCGAAGATGGTTATGGTGATTGGGAATATTCAAATGAAGAGGACCTATCCACCGAAGAAGAATCAGAGTCAGAATAGGCAACCTACCAACCATTTGGAAACCAGGTGAACACCGCATCAGTTGAAAGAGGCAGTCTTCATTGATTGGTTTGCATGCTGGGTTACCTATCTTAAGTTTATTATAAACTGGATCTAATTTTTTCTTTGATTTATATATGCCAAACCCTGGAATTTACAAGATTAATGAGCGTACACGCACTAATATATATAGTTTCACAATATTTATTTTAATGCATTATCTTATTGCATGGTTGTCGTGATTATATTTCCTCTAAATAGCTTCATGTAATTCACGTTTGCTATTGTTGAATCTTAGGTGGACGGAAATTTAGGAGACATTTGGTCAGAGTGTTGAAGGCAAAATCCATTACAATCTCATCTCAGCTGAAGGAGTTAATGAGGAGCATGAACGGCCCAGGTAGATCACTTCCCAGTGTACGAGGAACCTCTCCCAGGAAGTTTGTGCCGTACAGATGTAGTGCACGCAGGCCACGCGAAGTGCTCATTAGTGATGCCAATTCAGATGATTCAATGCAGCCTCCAAGCCAGCCATTGGAGCCTTCTTGTGCGAATCCAATACTGGAGACCTAGGCAAATAGAGAACCCTCCCCGAGGGAACAACCGGAGCCTGTTCAAAGTAATCAAGAAGGTATAGTTGACTTTGATGTGGGGTGATTTTATCAATTTTATCATTGGTGTGTAAGATTGATTTAAACAAATGAGAACCCTAACGTAACCTTATTGTTATTATGTCATACATGTGAGATGTCACGTCTGTTCTTGTAGCCAACCAGGCACAGACGAGACGTGGTCGCGGGCCTACGAAGTGTACTGAATTTGAAAAATTACATAAGCATGGGAAAGTGTTGTTGAAGATAAATAGTGGAGAAACAACACCATGTTGCGAGAATGCAAACATGTTTACAACACGTTTAAGCTGGATCATTAAACATCATTGCAACATGAGCTACCCTAGATGGATTGATGTACCCCAAGAGCATAAGGATGAATTAATTGATCGTGTTCGGGTAAGACTTTTATATTTTGATGTTTATCATTAAAAATTTAGACTATATATAATTCACTAGTGATCACCCTAAATTTTAATGGGCTATGCAGGCTGACTTTGAATTAGATTGGAACTTAGAGAACCATCGATTGACTATGACTAAACAGCTTCGTAAGCGCTTTAATGCCTTCCACCACCAATTGTATAAGATATATATGTCATATGCTAGCCATGACAAGGCATTGGCGACTGAGACTAGTTTGGTTAGCCCCCTAGTCTGGTTTAAGCTATGTGAACGATGGGGTAGCGAGGCCTTCCAGGTATGCATTATGGGTGTTCAATCCAAACCCAGACAAGTTGGGTAATAACTCCCCTAACTTGGATGGGATATTTATTACCCTGTGTACTTTTGCTTACATTGATGGTTTTTAATGACAGAAAATATCAAGTAAAAATCGGGAGAATAGAAATATGCTGAAAATTAACTACACAACAGGTCGCAAATCCTTTGTGAGGATGCTAGAACAGAAGGTATAAGGTTTGAAGTAAATTATTCCCACACAACACATTTCCCATTTATAAGCTCATATCATGTCAACCACACACTCACATAATGTTAAATTTAGGAGGTAGAGTTTTGCAAAGGGGTATGCTATATCCATGGTTTTGTTCATATATGATCAATAACTCTTGTATAGCATTTTTCTTGGTTAGTCATTTATTAGTGAGTAAGCTATCTATGCCATATGTAACATATTATTTGATTGAATATGTTACATGCACACATGTAGTGTGCTGAAAATGCAAATTTGGTGGACTTCTACAAGGAAACCCATTGGTCCAAGAAGAAAGATAAATTTGTGACACCTGCAACCGAAGACATTTATGTGAGTATTTTCTAGCATAAATCATACTTGTTAAATGCAATGATGGTTCTATTTATCATATTGAATCTTAAAAATGCATTATTAGGACATAAAATTCCATAATCGGTTCATTATGTCCTATTGCAGAAGGATATGGTAGGAAAGCTGGATACTCTAGAACCAGATAAACGAACTGACGAAGCAGTTTGAGCAACATATTGATAGCCTTAATAGATATTTGGCACATGAATTTTATATGAAGCAGTCTAACTATAAATGACAACTTACTGTGCCTTCTACACCCTGAATATAACTTAAACTGTGAATCATTCCACAAGCGGTAAAAGTGTTATGGCATGGATCATTTGAATTTGATGGGTCCATATCATCTTCATCTATAAACATTCTCGCACCAATGTTACCCAACATTTGCTCTATATCCTCTTTGGGATCGTCACCAACAACCTCAGGATGTACATCTTCATTGATATCTTTTTCTTCATCTCGAAGTTTGAATGACGTTGGATACGAATCTCCATGTAAGACCCAATCGGTATAACCTTGGTCAATACCTTTGACAAACAGATGCTCTCTCACCAACTCTATCTTATGAGAACGTAAATTTTTGCAAAGTCAGCATGGACATCTAATATGACCGTCAATGCCAATTGTATAGGATGCGAACTCAAAAAATTTCTTAACACCTTTAGCATATACATTGTAATCCTCACCCAACTGATCTTTAACTCACATCCAACTCTTATCCTTGTCTAATATTCTATTGCAAATAGTCACGTGAATCAACAAACAATCAATTATCTAACATATTGTGCAATTTCTTCTTTTCACCAGATAGTTGGTCCTATCCTTCGGGATTGTAAGCTCATAATGTCAACCTATCAACTATTATCTGTCATGTTCAACAAAATTTCAGCAGCATCTCCACATAGTTCTCTAAATATGCTAGTTTGGTCGTGCGCACCGACAAGTAATACATCAATGCACCATCACCGAAACTGCATATACAGAGTACAATAAGGGATGAATCTACCAAAATCATAATGTTAGATGCTACAGATATAGTTGGATAGTTTGCGAGAATAATCTTATAATCCCAAACTATCTACTCTGGACAATTCAAGAGTTATCAATCAACCGTTCAACATGATTGATAACTCTCGAATGGGTTTAAGGCTTATTTCAATCCAAAGTCCAGGATACGATATTAAAACACAACAATCCAAGATACGAGAACACAAGATGATATGAGAATAGAAAATATGAGAATTCACAAATCTTAATTATGTATTTTAATTATTATGTATTTTAAGTATCCTAAATATTAAGTGTGTTTTAAGTATCCTTAATATCCTAAATATTAAGTGTATTGTAAGTATCCTAATTATTATGTTTTTAATATTAAGTGTATTTTAAGTATCCTTAGTATATTAAATATTAAGGGTATTTTAATTATCCTTGCAAAATCATATTCCAAGTATTACTTATTAGATTAATTATACATTATAGTTATGAATACTTAATTACTTATTAGACTAATTATGCATTATAGTTATTTTTAAGTATTAATTATAATTTAATTTTAGTATTTTTTAAGTTAGTCCTCATAGTTTTTAATTAATTATCTTTTAAGCATTAATATGAGTTTAAGTATTAATAATTTTTAGGTTTATTATTTTTAAGTTATTTATAACTTAAGTATCACAACTCATAAGTATAACCATTCAAACAATTAAATGTTTGGTCGAACAGGATAACCCGTTTGAACGAAAGATTATAGTATTCGAATGGTTTCAACCCAAAATCCAAACACAAGTCAGAGACGAAATACAATTTCAAAAAACATCACAAACTCATATTTAGAAAACATTATAAACATACAACATATATACTTCGAATAACAATTTATATACAAAACATGACAAATATACAACATATATTTCGAATTTAATCCAATAAACACCTATATTAAAGTATAGATTTCTCTAATAAACACCTACACAATATATATATATAAAGTAGAATTAGTAATTGATTTGAAAATAAAATGAAAAGAAAACCATACCTTTAATCAATATAAGTGTGTAACTCTCTTTGTAAGATGATAGAATGAAGTATTGTATGAAGAATATGGAAGATCTTGGAGAGAAAACGGAGAAGAGAGGAAAATAGGAGAGCAAAATGAGAGACTGACGACGCGCGGAAATGTTTTAAGTTCTCACTTCTCGTTTGAATGTAAATAACTGGCGGTCAAACATGAAAAATTTTCAGCGCACAAGTTTTCCCGCTTGCAAAAATTTTTGACGAAGCGTTCGATCGGTGCTGAAGTACATTCAAATGATAATCCATGAGTCATTAATTGGCGAGATATTTTTCCACCACTGCAATAAACTATTCAAACTTTGTTAAAATACATTTGAACGGTAATCCACGAGTCATTAATTAGTGGGATATTTTCCCACCACTGCAATAAACTGTTCGAATGGTTTTTTCTTTGGTTCAAATGCAAATATAGCCTTCGAACGGTTTATGGATACAGTTTGAACGTCTGGACCTTAATGTTTAAATATATTTATTTTCATCATTATATATATTAAATAATAGTATACTATAAAGTACCAACAATATTATACTATACTAAAGTATAAAGAAAAATGTAAGATCATATATATTAGTAATATATACTCACATATATATACCCTCAAATATATATATTATAGTATAGTAAAGTATAGAGAAATTTGTAAGATCATATATATTAGTAATCTATACCCTCATATGTATAGTATCATATATAGCATAGTAAAGTATAATGGAATATATAGTATGATATATATTAGTTAAGTATAAACTCATATATATAGTCCTATATTCTATCATATATATATATATATATATTATCATATATAATACTTTGATAGTAAAGTATTATAATATATTATTATTATACTATAATAAAAAATATATATATAATTATGTTTTCATTTAAAGTATTATACTATCATAGTATATATATATATATAATATACTATAATATACATTTTTACTAAATTTGAAACAAATATCGTTCGATCTGTAAACACTACTGTTCGAACAGTATCTTAAAACAATTCGATTGGTTAAATATAGCGTTCAAACGGTTATGTACATATAAGTTATCGCGGGCAAAGACATTTCAACACCCCCATCCCAACCGTTTGAAAACCAAGAGAAAACATTTGAACGATCATCAATCGCCGATGTCTGCCGCCGTAATCACCACCCACCTCGAACACTCTTCCTCTTAAGAGAAGGTCTGCACTTTATAAGTTATTTTACCGTTTATTTTTATCATTTTATACTTCTATTTGTTTTCACTAGAAAAATTATATTTTTCCATTAATAGTTATCGTAGAACACCACAAATCCATCGTAGGATGTTTAGAAATAAAGAGTAGTATGTGTTTTGTCGAAGAAACCCATCAAATCGATGTATTTTTAAGTATTTTCATGGTCGCTGAGTTGACTCAGCCAAGGGCGTGCTCGATCTGTTTTCCGTTCGAATGCATTCAAATAGGTTTAACTTGTCCGATTGAACACTTTTGGTGACGTTCGAACGGTTTGAACCAAACAAGATGTTTTCCATTTGACCACATTTTTGTCTGTTCTAACGTTCTAGTGTCCGTTCGACCACTACAGATACCGTTTAAACCAATTATTTTATATTAACTTATTAATTTATTTTCATTATTTTATTAAATTGTTCTATCAACTAATTATTAAATTGCTATTAGTATATAATTTTGTAAATTCTTTCTCATATTAGATTTTATCACTAATGTTGCATGTATATATTTTACTTTTTAAATTTTTCAGTTTATAATAATGTCATATAGAGGCCGTAAACGTGGCCGATTAGGCAAACCTTTCATCCAAACAATTCTAGAATGGACTATTTTACTGGAGTGGCAAATAAAACTGTCTGATTTTATGACTCTTTTATGGGAGGGTCATTCCCTCCCATCAATATTCAACGATCATGGTTGGGCACCAATCCTATATCAACGAGAAGAAGCAATGAAGCTCATTTTCAATATTGACATCGTCGTTGAGTTCTATAAAGAGATCGATAGTGCCAGCCCAGGTGATGGAGGGGCATAAAGGATCTGTGTCCGAGGAGCTCCTATTATATTTTTAGCATACGAACTCGCTGCATATCTCAGTATTCCTAGGCTGGTCAATATCTATTCAAACCTGCTGCCAAGAGAGTCTGATCCTTCAGGTGATATGGAGATGACTCAGGACGAGGAACCAGTTTAAATAGATGAGGTCGATACACTTGCTGATCATAAGGTTGGAGACCTGATTGTGGGTCCAGATGCTTCAGTGTACGATGGGATGAAGAGCATTAGGCAAGCAAATTTATATTCTTTCTGCAAGATTATGAATCTAATAATTGTCAACAATATTGACTCTCGGTAGCACAAGATCGAAGTTGGCATGAATCGAGCAAAATTTATGATACAGGTTGCTCATGGCATTCTGATTGACCTCATGATGTATATATGCGAGAGGATTCAATCAGAGGCTTGGTATATTACGATAGATATACTACCGTTCGAGATTCTGTTCACTCGATTTTTGTTGTATTCTGGGGTCATGCCAGATGTTGCTGAGCATGCATGGGAGCCGATGGGACCAATCAATAGCACTACCCTATCATGGAGCACGGGACACTTGAGACTTCATTTTCGTGGATCTGTTCCTGACCAGGCTGATATTCAAAGCGATGCACAGCCGAGAGATTTTGTAGTATCAGCTGGTGAGGCATCTACACAAGTTGAGGCATCACACACATGTACTTGAGAAGAGATGGCCCACATACTGCATGCTGAGATCGGCATACACACATCAGCGGCGATCGATGCAGTGCATACTGCCATGTCTGAGTTGTGTACAGAGATTACTGCTAGCATCTCTCAGTTACGTATAGAGATTAATGCTAGCATCTCTAAGTTACGTACAAAGATTCATGCGAGTAATGTAACTCAAGTCACACTCAGTACTCGACTGACACAGGTAGAGAGACGATTAGCTACAATCGAGGATGTGTGCATAGACCTCGCATCACGGTAGTTTCTATTTTTTATTTATATATATATATATTTTTGTTATAGTTATGGACAATATAAGGCGTTTTGGTAATTTGCTTTAGTTATGAATTAAATTTTTTTTATCTTTTCTGGATTAATTATTGATTTATATTATGTGGTATATGACTGATAATATTTATTTAACTAAAAATCTTATTTAACATAAAAGAAATCATTAAAATATTTTTAAATTAATTACATAGAATTAATTTATGAATTCGTATATATGATATGTATTTTTTATATTTTGAGTTACGTACCAAAATTAATATTATACGTCCGAATGAATGTATAAATGTGGTGTTTAAATATGTTCGAACTAAATATGTTCCATTCAAATGATATAGAAACCTTCCTGCCAGATTTTGCCACCAAATATTTTCCGTTTGAACAACAAAATTTACGTTCAAACGATTTTGAAGTTTTCCTGACAAAATAAATTACTTCTTCACCAATATTTGTCCGTTCGAACGGATATTTACCGTGTTGAACGATTTTGTAAAGTCATCAATATTTTGGGATGAAATTTAAATTTTATCTCAAAAAATTACTTTTAAAGATGAAATTTAGTTCGTCTCTAAAAATCAAATTTGTTGTAGTGGATATAGTCCATACCCCAAGATTCACCTACTAATATGGCGAATGAACTCCCCCAAAATTATGTTGTACTCTATGGATGAGATAATGGTTATTTCCTTGCTTTATGTTGCTTATAGTGGAGTGAAAAGTGTTCTAGCATGTTAAAAATTTAATACAAATAATTAAATCTATCTTTTCTCATCAGTTTAAACTTTTAGGATAAATGATGCTAGTTTCAGAGCAGATGTCCTCACTTTGAACCATGAAAAAACTATGTCTAATCATTTTGTTAAATAGAGAAAAGAAAAAGAATTGAAGTAGAATAACTGTAAGGCTGAAAATAAAATTTGGTAAACCAGACCGGACCCATGTATTCTGTCAGGTGCAAAACAGGTTTTATTTTTTCAAAACCGGTTCCAAATGGTTCAGATTCCTTTTTTTTTTTTTTATGTATGTATATATTATATATACACTGACCAAACTGGTTTATATATATATATATATTTTATTTTTATTATATATAAATAATTTTTTATATAATTTATTTATATTTTATGCTAAATTTTTAATTAATATAACATGAATTTTTCAAAATCTTAAAATTCATGTATAATAAACTAATAACTTAAAATTAATTCAATATTTGATATAATATATAAATTTCAATTTTATAATATAAAGTCAATATAACATAAAATATTTTAATTTTAATTTTTAAGGAACCATCATATTATCACTAGCATATATGAAAGTATGATTGTATACTATAGTAGTTTTACTGTAATTCTTATTTTTTGTTGCATATCATTTTTATATTTAGATAATTGTTTTTTAATTTATTGGTTTGTTGTTACAAGTTTGACTTCCTAAGCTCCCGACTTTGCTAGTTCTTCGGGAAAACTGGTAAAACCAGACAGGAATCGTTAAAATCAGAAGTTCCAGTTTCGGGAGTTAATCTGTTCAATATTGGTTCTTCAATTCTTAAAACCGGCGTATACTGGTTCGATTCTAAAATATATCCAAAATTAGACTCGTTACACCCCTAAATAATTGTTGGATCCTCCCGCCTTTATTCTTTTTCATTTTTAAAAAAAAATAATTGAAAATATGTAATTTTAAACTTATTTTGTGATATTTTATAGTATCGTTGACATGATAATATATACGGGTGCTACCTACACCATATGGTGCGGGGCCACCCCTCCCTACCCCCCGCCCTACATGGGACGAAGGGGGGTTTTTCGCCCCTGACACCAACCCCCATGGTGCGGGGGCAGATACCCTATCTATCTACCCCCTCACACCTGAAGCTGTTTTTGGGTCATTTCAGTATTTCTAAGCCATTTTGGGCCCAATAATAAACAAAAAAAATGTAAAATAATTAAATAGCAATAAACAATGCATTGAATTTACAATAAAAAAATACAAATTAAAAGAAAATGAAGTAGTACTAATACACCTAATTTCTAACTCCTAAGCTATTATAATTTACAATAATAGAATTTAATAAAACTATAATAAGTTAACTATTCAAATAATACAAATTAAAAGAAAACAATTACAAAATTACAAACATAAAATGGACATTGTATTAACATTACAAAAACTGAATATGTATCTAAATACAATTGAACATAAATGATAAAAGGGAGCTGTTTGAACTTTGACTTTGACATTTGGGGCAGTGGCCAAAGGTGGAAATAGAATTTAGTGCTGCTTGTTGTGAGTTATGAAATCATAAAATCTAAAACATTAACAATTGAATAGGAAGATAAATTAGAATAATAAATAAGAAACAAAAGTTAAAATTACAAAGAAACATTAGAAATGAAAAAATTACAATTTAAAATATGATTGACCAAGATGAGATGGGGATCAAGTGGCAACTTTGAGAATATATCATTTGAATTTCGGCTTGGAATTAGGATTGAGGAGTGAGGTGTGCACATGACAGTAAGATTATAAAAATAATTAGATACAAAAAATTATATAAATACAAAAAAAATTAAAGGACAATACAAATTGTTCAAAGCTATGGCAAATTGCAATGGTGGGTCGGGGTCCAATATGGTGAAGTCATACTGCAACAAAGGTAGATGTTGTATCATGCATGGCTACAACAATTAAATTTGAAGTTAATATCGATGAGATGAATATAAATAAAATAAATTAAAATAATAAAATGAAATCAACGATTACCAGATCCAGGCTGATCATCACCCTTCTGCTCGTCGGCTTCGTTAAAGTCAAAGACATCCAGAACATGAATTTGAGTCACTTTGATCCAATTTTGTATGCAAATCAATGCCTCCACAGTGGTAGAGGACAAAGAACTCCGGAATGAATCCAATATGTGCCATCTGGTATTAAAGGCCGACTCTAAGGCTACGGTACTAATAGGGATGACCAAAATACTGCGGGCTATCTTTTCAAAAACGAGATACTTCATGGCATTGGTCTATATCAAACTCTTTCGTATATGGGAGAAGATCCCCTGCCAAATATCAGTCTACCTTTAACTTCGCTTCTGTAGATTAACAGACTAGTTGGGGGTTCTATGAGAGGCTTTGGGCCCACACTAAACTACACTTTTTCCTTGCCTCTGCTTCTGAAAGAGGCGCTAGGGTAGATGTAGGTGTAGGTGCGCTACCACATCTGATTACGGTAAACTCATCAAATAATCTACCGAGAGTGTCTCTAACCATGTCTCCAATAAGCTCAACCCATGCGGCCTCGTGCACAAGTCCCAAAACATATACCATGACATCAATCTTGAGTTGGGGGTCAAAAATAACAATAAAATATAACAAAAGATTTTGCCTACTCAAATCCTCCCAATACTCGTCATATTTGACCCTCACCATCAAGGTCATCTCTCGCATCCCAATATGGTCACTCATTCACATCTCATCCAATTCTTCTTTCACCCTACATATTTTTTGAGTAACTCATTGGATGTAGGGTACAAAGAATCAGATATTTTCAATATCACATCGTAGAAAATTCTTAAAAAATTAAAGATAGCAACCACCTTCCAATCATCATCAATAGGCTTTCTTAATCTTCTGTGCTCATCAAAATATCTGACATATTGGATGCCTTCATCACCCAATAATTCAAAAGTTGCCTTATATTCTTGGGTCACCTCCAACATCAAGAAAATTGAGTTTGATCTTGTAGGGACGTCAGTACAAAGGCCCTTCTTGAATGTTATGCCCGCATTCCTTGCAGTAACTTTGAATTTTCCCAATCTAGCAGGGAAGATTTCACAAATCTTATAACCATTTTGACTCGTGCAATAGAGTCTTTAACATCTTTCAAGCCATCAAACACAATTAAATCTAAAATATGTGCAGCATATCTAAAATGCAAACAATCACCACCCAATATTGTATTATTCACCTCTCTAAGATAGGTATTAAGATATCTCAATGGGACATCGTTAGACGAGACATTAACAACTGTAACCGTCGAAACCAGTGACAACTCTCACTCCTTTATTGCGGTCTCTAAGGCATTCCCAATCATCTCAATCTTGTGATCGGAAATTAGATAACATTTCACAATTTTCTTATCTAGTGTCCAATCACAATCAATGAAATGTATAGTCAAAAACATATAATTAAAATTTTGGACATATATCCAAGTATTGGTAGTGAGGCAAACAACTTAACCCACCAATTGGCCCCTCAACAAATACTTCTCATTTTGGTAATTTTTTTTTAATATCTTTTGCCATAGTGTGGCGAGAACAAATATTAAACTTAAGTTTCAAGTAACTGGAATATTTTTGGAACTCTTTCCCCTCCACAAATTGAAAAGGTAGCTCATCCATGATAACCACACGAGCTAACTTTATTCTACATTCATCGGGGTCATATTTAGTATACCCATTCAACATAGAACCCCCACTACTCTTATTCGCCATTTTTTTAGTCTAATCTCTAGTCTAGATTGACTCTTCTCTTGTAAGGATCTCAATATTGGACTCTTTTTTCATTGTTCTTCTAAGTATACCTTTAACTGTGATGTACTATGTTTTCTATAGTGGCATCCATAGAGTTTATTATAGTGATTACACTTTACTTGGGGGTTATTGGAGTCACCACCCTCTAGTTTGGTAAAGTGAGACCAGACTATGGAAACATGTTTATTGCTTTGTATGGGCTTGGGGATAGGAAAAGGTTCCATAGGGTTAGGACTAGGGTCCGTAGGGTTAGTGCTGGGTGTAGGGTTAGGTGTTGGGGTAGGCCCTGTAGGAGTAGAGGGTGTAACCGATCTGGTCCGGTCCGGTTTTTGGACAAAATTTAAGACCGAACCGATATGTACCGATTTTTCATTTTTCAAAACCGATTATGCACCAGTTATCCTAAATCGGTAACTCCGGTTTTACCAATTTTTGGTCTGGTTTTCCGGTTTTAATAAAATAAAAATTTGTCATAAAAAATCAGTTTAGAAAAATCAGTTTTATTAAAAATCTGTTAGTATTTACAGAAATTTACATTATAAGAAAAATCTGCTATGTAAAAAAAATTATGCTATAAACAATCTGCTTTATAAAAAAAAATCTGGTATGTATAAAAATTTATGCTATAAAAAACTGCTATTAAACTAAGGGTGTTGAACCGGTCCCTTTTTTTTCCGGATCTAGTCCGAAACCCGGAAATCCGGGTGCATCTGGGCGGTTATCCGCCCGGATTACACCCAGGCGGTTAAAAAAATTCCGGATCCGGTTAAGGATCTGGTTATGTGACCCGGTTATCCGTAACCGGGTCCTTTAAAAAGAAAAAAACCGCCCTTTCTCTCGTCTTCGCGAATCCGCTTCTCTCTCAGTCTCGAATCCTCTCGAATCTTCTCTCGGTCTCGAATCCACTTCTCTCTCGCTTAGGGTTTGTAGCTTTCTCGTCTTCTCCAAGCTTCGAAGTCCTTTGCGCATCTGGGTGAGACATGCGGAGGCTACCATCGAAGGCTCTCTCTCTCTAAGCTCTTAAGGTACATTTATTTGTACTTAGGGTTTTCTCCAAGCTTGTAACGATCAGAATAACAGCTTATTCCCCTTCGAAATACTGTGGATGGTGCTTACTAGTGACTGATGGATTGCCTTTGAGTCTCGTAGAGCATCTCTTTTGTATGATAAATAGACCATTTGATCTGTAGTTCTCTGAAAATATAATGATCTGCTTGCCTTATTTTGTTGTAATCATTTTCTTACCTTTATTTGTTCTTTGTTCATTTTATGTATTCTACATTTGAACATAGCTACTACCGGAAATTTTATAATAATTTCAGTGAGGAGAATAAAACAGGGGAAGAAAGAATAACAAGGAAAATAGAAATCTGTTTTATAACTTTCATTAGCCAATGCATGCTCCCTGTCAATTCACAAGTTTTATTATTTATTTTTTATATAATTAATGGTATGACTCTCTGTCTTAGTTTTAGTGAGAAATCCCCATAAAGACTTTTTGTTTGCTTTGATGGAAATTTGGCTTGCCATGGCTTTGTATTATGTTTATTCTAGGTTTGGATTTGTTGCTTGTTTTTTTAAATGCTTTGTTTATCATAATTTTTGTTTTTTTTTTTTATCTCGATTTGCTTTTATAACTTAAATTTGAGAGAGAGAGAGAGAGAGAGAGAGAGAGAGAGAGTCTCATTCTTTTGACATTTGAAACATTTGAAAGAGTTCAGTGACCTTGCATTTTGGTACGTTCATTCTTAGAAAGACTTCGAGACAGAATAGACAAAATAGTAGTGGCTCATGAATTTAATAAGTTTCCAACTCTCTGTTTCATTTAAAAATTTGTTGTATATTAAAAAAAAAAAAAATTATTACATATTCCGAAAATACATGATAATTACTACAGCATGCATGCATCCTACTCATCTGCCCCTATCAGATCTGAATAATTGGTGAGGAAGAAGGCAGCAAAAGCCGCCACGAAATCAGAATCAACGTTGGTTGGGACTTTGTTCTGTTGCTTGCTTGTGTAGTTATGTGTTGGGTCCATGTTGCATTGATTTCTTAGTTCTTTGTATTAATATTTGTGTGTTTTGGTTTGTTGCAGCTATTGCCAACACACTTGGTAAATATGTGCCATATTTAATTTGTGTATGCTCATCCAGGTGGTCAGTTTATCGGATTGGAAAGGTAGTCATGTGTGAGTTTCATTTTAAGCTTAATGTTTTTTAGGTCAATGTTTCACAAGATGCCTGTTCTTGCATTTTCTGTTGTTTGATAATACATTCACTTGCCTAGTAGCCTGTCAAAACTCTGATACGGTTCATATTGAAAACTGTTGATAGGTCTTATCATTTGTTGTCATGCAGGAACTAGGCATGTTGTGAAATAAGTCCTTCTAAATCTTGTTTTTGCTGTCAAAAAATTGCTTTTACATAATTTTCTTTTTTTCCTTTTTTTCCCCTATCTTATCACTCTCAGTCTCAGAAGCTGTCTCCATTTTCCCTGCAACTGGGTCTTTATATTGCCGTTTATCTAAATATTACTTGTTTTCTATTACCCGAAAAAATCTCAATAAAAATATGTTTTTGCAACCCCTCTTGGTGTTTGATTAGTCACCCATTTTGTTTTTAAAGGAGACTTTCAGTATTCAATTGATTTCTTCGCGAAAATATCTTGTCTTATAAATCCTGGATTTGTTCTAATCTACATTGGAATCACTTTCTCGTTTCAGAGACTATTTCCTTGATTCTCTCTTTATTTTGTAGAAGTCTGGTTGATGGGGGGTAACAATGCGCCAGGATTTGAGCCGGAAGTAGCAGCTGCCACAGAACCAGTAAACCTCAGGTAAAGGAGAAATTGAAATTAATGTTGGATTAGATCTATCTGGGTACCATGATGTCTTGGGAATAATGAATGGGAATTGTGCAGGATTGTGCAGGATGTTTGAGGGGACATGCAATGTAGGAGGGAAATCGCCACAAGAGGAGTTGAACTTGAGAGATTGGCTGAGGTCCACCCCATCAGCTGCAATTAAGATCATGTTGTTTGGAGTTTCAAGATGTGAAGACTAATAAATTTTGATCTTTATAAATTTATTTCTTTTGTTCTTCGTAAATTTATGTTTTAGTTTAATTAGTTGTGATGTATTATTATTTCTTTTGTTCTTTATAAATTTATGTGATGTATTATTATTTTTTTAAGTTTTGAAGTCTTTTTTTAAAAAAAAAAAAATTAAAACCGAATTAAATCCGGTTATAACCCGGATCCGGATAAAATCCGGATTAATCCGGGCAGTTATCCACCCAGATTTTAGCATCCGGATCCGGATCGGTTGAACACTCCTATATTAAACAACAACTGAAACAAAAAATCTGCTCTAAAAAAAAAAAAAATCTGCTATAAACCTATAAATTGATACTAAATTATTACTAATACCATATACTATACTAATAGTGATATTAATACTATATAATAATATATGGTCATAGTGATAATTATATATTATCTTACATATAATTATAATTTATATTATTTTATATTATATAAAAAAATTAATTTAAATATATATTATAGTGAACCGGTCTGGTCTGGTCCTAAAAATCATAGAACCGGAACAGTCTGTTCCTGTCGATTTTGGCATTTTAGAAACCGGTTCCGGACTGGTGCCACCAGTTTGGGCCTGTCCGGTCTGGTTTTCCGGTTAAAATTTACACCCCTAAGTAGAAGTAGGATAACTATCACTAAAATCTAAGGAAGTAGATGAAGACATTCTCCAAAACAAGTAACAAATCTGAAATTAAAACAAAAATATACCACTAACATCAACAATCAACACATAGGGATCAACAATCAAAACATGCCATTAACTTTTTTGTTATTATAATTTGTTTTATAAAATAAGCATGCAAAATCAAAATAGACATCATATTATTAAACTCGTTGGTAATTACTAATTGATTATATATGCATCTAGTGAATTAATTAGGTGAATGCATGCTTATAAATGCAAAGAGCCTTCAAAATAACATATAAAGTTGAAGTGTCCCACGTAACAAAGAAAGATTGCATCAGAAAATACCAGGAATGAGAATCAGAAAAAACAAAAGGAAGAAGAGTAATAAGCAATGGGGCACGTTGGTTTTGGTTGTAAACTTGTAGGTGAAAGTCAACAACCGATGGAATACACTGCAAAAGAGAGGGACCAGTGGCCAACTAATTAGTCATTATCATATTTATTTTAATTAAATTAGATAGGAGATACTGATCTAGAGTTTAGACATATACGAAGGGTACTAAGCTTGATGATTACACACTATATTATGATATGTGGATGATCTTATCTTAATGGTCGATTCAGACAAAAAGCATGCTTATATAAATATGATCTAGACAAAAAGCATGCTTAGGAAGAGGGAAAAAGAAAGATAGAGAGCGAGAGAAAGATTAAAAGGAAAACATTATTTTTTACGATAATAAATAAGTAAAAGCAAAATTATTCTTAAAAAAAAAAAGACATTTACCACTACCAAGACAAATAAAATGAGTGATAAACTGCCAAATACCCTTTTTCTTTTGTTTTGTTGTTTGATTATTCATTGCTTTGAAGGATCCCAAAAACATTAGATTAATGAATTAAATGGAATGCACAACCTTTTAATCTCCAAGAAAAATGCTGTTCGAAAATTTTATAAGTTCATAGATATATGTTTCTAATGAATTCATATATACCACGATTCTTAAAAAATTTCATAAAATTAATTTTATTGAAAATCTTGGGTGTAAAAAGAAAAGCTTGTGTGTATAAAGACAAGACATACAAAAGAAAAGTGATGCAAATACAGAGGTCGTTCCGTGAATGATGTTCCGCGAATCAAGGTGAATGGAGATCATGCGGGAATGAAGATTACTTCATCGAGGAGGATTTTGTCCGATTTATTTTTGAATTCTTGTTTATCTGATTTGTTTTGAATTCTTGTAATTTTGTTAGTTCTTTTCTAATTTATTTCATAGTTTATCGTAATCAATATAATCCTTTAAACAAAGTCGAAATGGAATTTTAATTGGAGTTGCCATTTTTACCAAGTTTAAACTTTTTGGCGAGACTCCAATTTACAAAGAGATTCTATGTTTTCCCTCTTGGCTATCAACTTGACGTTGATCCTTGAGATTCTTTGCGCCAATTTTGGCATCAGAGCAAGGTTCCTTCCTCAAGAAATTTTAGTATCTCATGCCGATAACCTGCAATGGGAATTCTTACAATATGTCGAACAACCAGGATCCAAATAACCAAAACCCAAACACCAACCTACCCTAATTGCAAGAACAGATCACTTAGCTCATGAACGTTCTGGAGCAAATTACCCAGAGATTGGACTTGATGGAGGAGCGCCGAGATTGAGAAGAATTTGGTCCTCACAATAGGAGAAGGCATAGGCAATTTCAGGAGGACGCGCTGGAAGATAAGGAAGAAAAGGATGAACAATATAGAGAAAGGGAAAGGGGAGTTGGTCATCGTGGAGCTCATTTTGGGCATAACGGATAAGATTTTCCTAGGGGACGTGGAGGGTGTGATGCTAACCATCAATCTCTTGATGAACTTACTAAGAGAATGAAGGTGGATGTCCTAGATTTCTTTGGGAAGTTAGAGCCCAATGCATTCAAAGATTGTTTAACAACCATTGTAGATTATTTTGATTGGTTTTCAGTGTCGAAAGATCAGAAAGTTCGCTATGTTCGAATGAAATTAAAGGGGCATGTACGAGCTTGGTGGGGGAGTGTGTTGGGGTATATGTGGAGATTGATTTTGGAGCTGAAAAATGTGTTTGCTAAAAGTTGGCTCGACAGTTGACTCGAGCCAAAGTTCGCTTGACATACCTCTTGAGCGAAGCTCAAGTTCGAGAGTTCGCTCGAGTCCAGCTCGACACTCCGTTCGAGCGAGACACAAACCTTAGTGTTTACTCGAGTCTCGCTCGACACCCCGCTTGAGCCAATGTTCATTTGATTATTCACTCGAGGTGCACTCGACATGCCGCTCGAGCGAAGTACTCGGTTTTGCCACATTAGGGTTTCCACGCTGTATGCTATATATATGTCATATTTTGACATGTATTGGACGGCCTCAAGCATATTTTGAGAGAGGACAATTGTCTAGTGAGTGCATGTTGTATGAGAGAGCAAAAAGCCCTAGAGAGTGTGAGTTGAGATTGAATGATTGTAATCTCTTTTGGTTAATAAGATTTATGTAGCTCTATGGACGTAGGCAATTTGCCAAACCATGTATATTGTGCGTTGTGTGCTTGATTGTGATTGCTTTTACTTTATTTGCCATCGTTGGTGTGTATGTTTTGCATAACATTTCACAAAAATTAGTATCAGAGAGCCAAGGTCGGATTAGAAGAAGAATGATGCCTAGAGATAAAGTGAACGCACCTAGGATCGAGAAGTTTAATGGCATTGATTTTGGGTACTGGAAGATGCAGATCAAAGATTATTTCTATGGAAAGAGGCTCCACCTTCCACTGTTGGGAAAGAAGCCAAAGAGCATGGTTGATGCTGAGTGGACCCTGTTAGATCGACAGGTTCTAGGACTTGTTTAGTTGACCTTGTCCAGAACAGTGGCACACAATGTCAGTAAGGAGAGAACCATGGTAGAGCTCATGGCGACTTTGTCAGGTATCTATGAAAAGCCGTCTGTGAATATTAAGGTGCACTTGATGAAGAAATTGTTCAATTTGAAAATGTCGGAAGGTATGTCTGTAGCCCAACACTTGAATGAATTCAATACGATCACAAATCAATTGTCTTTTGTAGAGATTGAGTTTGATTCTGTTGGCATCGTTCCCAAATAGTTGGAAGGCCATAGGGATGACTCTGAGTAGTTCAGCTGGCAAGGCAAAACTGAACTACGACGACATACGTAACATGATACTTGCTGAAGAGGTACGTAGGAGAGACTTGGATGAGTCCTTGGGTTCTGGATCGGCCCTGATTATTAACAATAAGGGTAGACGATGTGGCAGGTCAAACTCCAAGAGCAAAAGGAAGAGTAAGATGAGATCTAGATAGAAGATCACATGCTGGAGTTGTGGCAAGTCAGGCCACATCAAGAGAAACTGTAGGAATCAAGAAAGTGCTGAGGATGATGCTGTGAACGTAGTGGCAGAAGAAATTCATGATGGCTTACTTCTTGCAGTGCATAGTCTGATTGATGATTGGGTGTTGGATTCAGGGTCTTCTTTCCATAGCACCTCACATAGAGAAATCGTGCAGAATTATGTTGCTGGTATTTTGGGAAGATGTATGCGGCTGATGGAGAGACACTGGATGTAGTGGGAGTGGGTGATGTGCACATCACACTTCCAAATAGGAGCGTGTGGACTTTACAGCAAGTCAAACATGTTCCAGATATGAAGAAAAACCTGATCTCTGTGGGACAACTTGATGATAGTGGTTTTACAGTAGCGTTCTTTGGAGGAGTTTGGAAGATCACTAAGGGTGCGTTGGTCCTAGCGCATGGTAAGAGATATAACTCTTTGTATTTAACATCAGGGTCTAGTGATGTGCAGGGAAATACAAGAGTGCAAAAAGGCAGGCTTGATCGCGTGAAACATGTGAGGAAGTCAAAGGGAGTTAGCTTTGTTGTTCCTCATGAAAGCCTGAGAAAGTTGGCTAAAGTTGCCAAGATCGGCTCGAGACCGGATACTCCTAATGCAGTGGGAGTTGTGAGTTGCCTAGTGGATGTGCTGACTAAAGGCAATGTACGTGGAAGACTGAAGTCGGGCTTGACTTCAGTGCGTCTTCTAACTTGAAGACAGGAGCTGTGAGCTGTAGAGATGATAGGGCTTGGCTGGAAACATTGGCTGGCATGTGGAGACCCAGTCTCCAAGTGGGAGATTATTAGGGTATATGTGGAGACTAATTTTGGAGTTGAAAAATGTGTTTGCTGAAAGTTGGCTCGACATTTGGCTTGAGCCAAAGTTCGCTCGACATTAATCGACATACTGCTCAAACGAAGCTCAAGTCCGAGAGTTCCCTCAAGTCCTGCTCGACACTCCGCTCGAGTGAGATGCAAACCTTAGTGTTTGCTCGAGTCTCATTCGACACCCCGCTCGAGCTAATGTTCATTTGGTTGTTTGCTCGACATGCCGCTCAAGCTAAGTATGCAGTTTTGCCAAATTAGGGTTTCTACGCTGTGTGCTATATATATGTCATATTTTGACATGTCTTGGATGGCCTCAAGCATATTTTGAGAGATGACAATTGTTTAGTGAGTGCATATTGTGTAAGAGAGTAAAAAGCCATAAAGAGTGTGAGTTGAGATTGAGTGATTATAATCTCCTCTGGTTAATAAGATTTTTGCAGCTCTACGAATGTAGGCAATTCACCGAATCACGTATATTGTGCGTCGTGAGTTTGATTGTGATTGCTTTTATTTTATTTTCCATCATTGGTGTGTGTGTTTTGCATAACATTTCACAACAGAGTGTAGAAGAGCAATTGCATCGTACTCGTCGTGCACCAATCTCTAATTGGGAAGAGATGAAGGAACGACTGAAGGAAAAATACTTGCCTATTGATTACGAGCAAATGATTTTCGAATAGATGTTGCAATTGAGGCAAGGATCGTTAATTATCGATCAATATATGGACCGATTTCACGAGCTGACTGTCCGTAGTAAGATTGTGGAAAATGATCAGCAAACTTTAGCCCAGTATCACACTGGGTTACGAAGTGAAGTGCGTAAGGAAATGTTGACCCCACGACTGATTAATGTCGACGAAGCATACCAACTAGCGCTGCATGTTGAGAAACAGCTGGGATCCTCAAGTTGGAGGCAAGTGGCTTCGAAGGATCCTAGGCAAGAACGTTTGCCAACATCTTCATTCCAGAAGCCCCCATTACCGAGTAGCCAATCCAGGAATTTTGTGGTGGGAGACCAAAAAGGCAAGGCCAAGGTTATGGGTGAAGGCCCCAGTTTTACAAGTGCAAGGGGTTTGGGCACTTTGCTGTTATTTGTCCCACAAGAGATAAAAAAATTGGCTTTTGTTTTTAAAAAAGAACTGAGGGTGATTGACATAGCTAAAGAAAGTGAAGAGAAGGAAGGTGACGAGGATGTTAAAGTTGAAGAAGAGCATTTGGGTGCCACTGATTTACCCAGTTGTGTAATCCACCGAGTGCTAACCGGCACGAATAAGGAGATTCAAGCTATTGTTGATTGGCGACACACGAATATAGTTGTCGGTTAAAGCATTCCTCTCAGAGGAGAAATGAGTGGCTGGACTGTCTTTTCCTTGTATCTTGAGAGGAGAAAATGTTACTTGTTAGTGATCTGACCTACAACATCACAGATCATCTCTTGGAAGGTGAAGGACATTTGGGTAGAATGATTTATATCTAGTTGAACACCAAAACTAATAAGCAGTTAATTCCAGCCCTTAGTCTTATTTTACATTGAGATATGTATTAGGTAGCTCTTTCAATGATGTATTCTAGCACATTAGAATAACGTTTCTGAAAGCATAAGGTCATCAAACCTTCCAACTCATGTACAGCTATTTATTTCTTCCGGCTTCCTTTACCCCTATTCTTCTTCTTAGACTTCTTGTTACCCTTCCCCTTGTTTTGTGTTTCCTTGCTGCTTTGGCTGTGGGCTCCAGACACCGCAGCAACTTCTGAAACATTTGACTTACCCTTATCAACACTGCTGCCGCCTCCCTTAGCCTCGCCTTCACTGTCCAGCTCATGTACCAACCCATCTCCCTAAGCAAAAATAACCAAAAAAAGTTAAATCGCTTCAAAAAGTCAATATATAACAATGTTATTCTTGCAAATTTAGCAATATCTTTAAAGATTTTCTAAAATGCAAAAGAGCATACAAACCCCTCAAAACATTTCTCTTTGCAGCGATTAAGAAAGTCATCTGTACATTTCCCAAACTCTCTCTTCACATCTAGGCTGTGTTTACATGTTGAATTGAGTTGGGTTAAGTTGAATTTAGATGATAAAATATTATTAAAATATTATTTTTTAATATTATTATTATTTTAAAATTTAAAAAATTTGAATTATTTATTATATTTTGTATTAAAATTTAAAAAAATTATAATAATAAATTAAGATAAATTAAAATGAGTCGATCCAAACTCACCTTAAAAGTGCTTTGTGAATCCTTGTCTTCATCAGCATTAAAGAAACACTGACGTTTCTTAGCATCAACGACCAAGTCTTCCCAGATAGAGTGACTATTACCAAGTGTAGCTTCATTTCCCAAGATCCAAAGACACTGCCTGAAAGGCATTACGGGGAAACTGATATTTTCACCATACATGTTAATATGGAAACAAAAGTAAACTTTCCAGAAGAGTTTACAGTATATTACCTCGCCCTGGTAAGAGCAACATTCGTTCTCTGACGATCCGATAAGAACCCAATTGATGCATTCCTATTAGATCTCACAGTTGATATTATTATTATGTCCTCCTCCCCACCCTGGAACCCATCAACTGACTTCACCTTCACTGTGAACCCATCAGTATTAACATACTTCCCTCTAAGTCTGTTCTGAATTGCAACTACTTGAGCAGCATAAGGAGATATTACACCAATACTGAGCTTCTGTCCTGAACCAACCCAAGCTTTTCTCAAAGCAAAATCCAAAAACAAAGAAAAAATATATATTAAAAACTGAAGTTAATTATAGGTTGAAACCAGGACGTTTAACTACCAGTTTATCTTATCTTACGGAAGAAGTTCCATTATCAAGAGTTTTAGAAAGTAAGACCACATGGAAGGATAAGACTAGTTTATCTTATCTTAATTACAGAAACATACATTTTACAGTAGTTTTAACAATGACTTAAATGTGTTGCATCTACAAATATAACCCTATAGGATTAGACATCTTTCTCTATAAAAGCTAAAGCCAAATGTGAAATAACCCCAGAAGCTGAATAGAAACTGATTAGACTAGATGTCAGAATCAAAGAATATCATGATGTGGTCAAAAGAACACTAGACTTCAAATGTAGTTACCTTTGTATAACTTGTGCAATATTTTCATGACAACAGCAACTTCGACCAGGTTTCTCCAACCATACCCAACATCACCTTGTTCTTCTATTCCATCTACTATATTTATAAAAGAATAAGTACCAAACATTCGACCTGGAAGGTAGTGCTTTTCATAGCCTTCTCCTTTAACATTCGGAGCATCTAAGATCCGGTTGCAATAAAAATTCAAATTTGGGAAAGAACTTACAGACGGATGCATTCGATACTGTATATTAAGAAGATGCTTCGAGTGACCGAGTGAGCTCATTCTCTCAAATAGACTCCTCCCAAAACCAGCTTCGCTAGAAATCTATAAGTAGATTTTAAAATCACATTAGGCAAGAGAAAAAAAAAAAAAGGGAAAGTCAAATTCCAACAAAGGGAGCAGCAAGTAAGACAACCAAATAGGATTTACACACATTGCTTTCAACCATTGCTGGTAATTGGCACTCATCCCCAACCAGAATAGAATGCCTTAAACCTGGAAGTTGAAGGGGTATGGCTGACTCACACTCCTTTAATTGTGCAGCTTCATCAATAACCAGAATGCTCAGTGGTTTCATTTTCACCGAATGCAGTTTGTAAGAACTTGAAGCAGTGCATAAAAGTAAGGAAGCCGCTTGAAGACAAAAATCCTTTATTGATTCTTTGTTCCTACCCATTAGAAGCTCAAGTTCATTAAATGAACCCTGAAGAGTTTTTAGAACAGAGAGGCATTCTCTTCCCCTTGCTTGCAACCGGAAGGGTATATCCATAAGTGGCTGCAAAGTATCTCCAACTACTTTTAAACGAGGAAAACGCTCCTCCAGTACTTCAGAATCCACACTATCTTGAACCAATAAGGTTTCAAAAGACTCAAGTAGGCCAATTAGAGAAATCATGTTTTGGAAATTGCTTTGAGTGTAACTTTTGGGTAAATGTCTACGGAAGACTCGACAACAATTTTTGAGTGGTGATGAAATAGAAACGAATCTTTTTCTCAAAAAATCAAGAAATGACTTGTACGTTTCGTTGCTAGCATCAGTTTCCTCCCTGCATACTCTTTGATCTCTTTTTCTTTGCTCTTTTCTCTCTCTCTTATCGATTCAAACTGGGAAACACAATCCTCAAGAAGATCAATCATTGAATCAAAACAATGCCTCCAACCAGTCCGATGTCCCAAGCACTCTGTAAGCCTTTGGACCCGATAATCTAAATATACCTCTTCAATGTCTGAACCAAGTTTGAGTCGCTCCTTATTTCCAAACAAAAGAATATCTCCCAATGAGCAAAACGAACCATCAGTTTCACTCACCAACTCCGTTATGCCAGAGGCCACTCCTGTAATTGCAACATTTGTTGGGGCACAGGTAAGAGTTCTATATCCCATTCTAAAAAACGATAAGAGCAGAGTGCTAATGATTTTTGTTTTCCCTGTACCGGGCGGGCCCCATATAAGTTCCACTTCCGTCTTGTGGCTGCAATGCATCTTACGAAGACATGCCATAAATGCCTGGGTTTGGGGTTCATTCAGTTTATATTTTATAAGTTCCATTTCCGTCTCGAGGCTGCCATCACTCTCTGCAGAGCAGAGATCACAATCTTCCTCAATCTGTTTTGCAACATCAGAGAGGGAAAATAATCAAACCAAGAATCAACAGCAATTCTCAGTAAGACAAATAAAATTCAGAAAACCAAAAGAATACCTTTTACAATAGCAGATGAATAGGAAAAACTAGAATTTATTCAGTAAGTGAGGCATTATAAATAATGATTAACATATTAAACTCACCAATTTCTGTCAGTTTAACTTTCAGGAAAACTCCACATTTAACATCGTATCAAAATCCCCTCTACTTTCCACCTAAGTTTTTCTTATTTATAATACTTCAAAAGTAAAACATTTTGTCTCAGATTAGTACGTCCACTTTCACTGAATGTCCACTTCATAATAATTGGAGATTTCCATGTTACGTCAGAATTATTATATCTACAAAATTCATCCCGAAATTACGTACCAAAGAATTAGTGCACAAAACTTTCTTGATAATCTGTAGATTTCCCGGCATGTGCAATGCTTTCCATATTCTCTTGTTAGGGATTGTATGTATCAAGAAAATCACAAACCAAGATTTATGGTTCCCATCGTCAACTTCAATGTCTTTCAATGCTTTGACTTTAAATCTGGTTGATGGGCTATCATCCCCATGCACATCCTCTGGAATTTCGGTGACAGCTACAAAAGTCCATTGCCTTCCTATTCTTTGTAAATCAGAAACATCCTCGGGTTTTGCATCTGCTAAAACAAATACATCTCCGGGCAATGTCTTGTAAGGCTCCTGGCCACGAACAGTCAGTTTGTTTCTCCATTCATCAACCTCAACGTCATACAATTTTTTTCCATATGCCTTGGATTCAGAAAATGCAATTACTTCAGCAAAAGGGGCTCTTGAAATAATCTCCATACTCGAATGAAGTTGTGCACGAGTTTCTTCCAGTAAGGGCTGTTTATATGACCCAAAATACTGGCCAACTGATTCAAAGGATTGTGGAATCTTTTCCACCTGTAATTATGAAACAAGAATTCAATCAAAATAGAGTGCCAAACAAAAACTTCTTGGAGGTCAAAAAGCTCATCCCAATAAATTAGTCTGCCCGGAAAATGCAAATAGGAGAAGATAAGGTGAAACAGCCTGTATTTGTAGCAGATTCATCAACTCTTACCTTGTTTGGAAGACATAACTACACTCATTTAACGGAATCGTTTGTACAAGCTGAAGCTAAGGTTTGAGAGAAAAAATTATCAAAAAGGAAGGATTTGATGAGAAAAAAAAGTATCTAGGATGCACATTTGAGTTCCAACATATGCTACTTCCACTCACATGTATAAGGATAATTGTGCTTTCATTCAAAAACGAAAAAGTCGAAATTGCCCACAGGTTAGCTACATCCCATAATTAAAATAATCCAATTCGACTATATTTTCCAAGAAAATTCTGATTGATTATCAATATCGATCAACTACTTTGCTAACATAGGGTATTCGCCAGATATATCGACTAAATCAATTCCTCTGCTCAGGTTCAACTATGGAGGAGACGGCCTTGGAGATTCTATGGTGTTACGCTTGGCGGTATCCAAGCTGTTGACGCTTGGGAAAGTTAATAAAATATTGTTAAAAAATATATTTTTTTTAATATTATTTTTATTTTAGAATTTGAAAATATTAAATTGTTTATTTTATTTTGTGTAAAAATTTAAAAAATTTGTAATGATTAGATGAGATGACTAGTGGCCATGTCATGCGTGTGTTATGCGCAATGACGAAATCTAAGACTTAGGCCTTGTTTGGCTACACAATTAAGATGAGATGAGATGTTTTGTTGAAATTTGAATAAAATAATATTTTTGTTTTGGATTTGAAAATGTTGAATTATTTATTATATTTTGTATGGAAGTTTGAAAAAGTTGTAATGATTATATGAGATGAGATGAGATAGTTTAATTTTGTGTAATCAAACCAACCTTTAGTTCTGGTTTGCAAAAATTACTTTAGAAACTTTTACTTGATGGTTGATTTCAAGTTTATTTTTGCTGGACATAATTTTGATGCTGGACTAGAATATGCATAAACTTTGAATTAGATTTTAAATCTTGTGAATATTTATAGTACTAATCTTAGTCACTGTTTTATGTCAGTATCTTTTATTCTTGATTATTTGCTTGAAATTTCTACTTGGTTTCTTGGTCTGCCGGTTGTGTTTTTACAGGTCTATATTACATTCATTAAAATTGATTTTGTAACCAATTTGTCAAAGGGGGATATTGTAGATGCAAGAGTTTGACTAGGACTAGGTGACTAAGATGATAAGTTTGGATATGACTAGGTGACTAAGATGATAGACTTCATCTTATATTGGGATTTATATTTTGGATGAATGTAAAATAATTTGAGTTTATCTAAAATTGTTTTGATCTGAGGTTGTTATGAAGTGTTTTAGATAAGTAAAAAGTGTAGAAGTCGAGTTTCAAGAGATAAATCTTATATAGAGAAGAGTTTGAATGTGAAATTGCTAATACAAAGAAGATAAGTATCAGGCACCAGCAAACCATCATCAAAGTTTCACTATGACTTGGAAACTACTTCTAGAAATCTATTTAAACAGTCATACTAGTTCGAATCAATAGAGATTTAGTTCCGGATAGTTTTAGAATGCTTTCCAGTGCATATTTTGGTGAGAAAATTCCTTGTAGAATTTTCATATTGTTTCTCTCAAAGAGTGTGATCGTTAATCCAAGATTGAGATAGAGTGATCGTGATTCAGCCATTGGAATTCTAAGAGAAAAGCCAATATTTGAAGATCATCAGAGGTTTTGGCTGCTACTGCGGTAAAGAAAAACAGGTCGTTTGAAACTTGTTTGTAATTGATTTTCAAATAATAAAATTGATTTTTCTGAATTTGGCTACCCCATAATATTTTTTTACCTTTAAAGAGTTCTTTAAAAGGTTTCCTTTGATTACCAATTTTGGCGTTATGTAATTGATTTATTCTATGGTAATGTTTTTTTATTATATAATTGCATGATTGACGACTAATCAATTAGTTGAGTGAATTGGTAGAATGTTGTATTACAAAACAAAGACATTTAGGTAATTTCAGTGAAAGATCAAAATTTTCAGTCCATCATTTTCCCCAAACCGAACCAGACCGAACATCCATACAGACCAAACCGAATTGTTAGCTATCAGTCTGGTCGGTCTGTTTATTCCAACCCAATTATTTTTTCTTTTTTTCTTTTTTTTTCAAATAAATTAATAAAAAAATTTATTTAAATTACTAAATTAAAATTAAGTGAATTATTAATGTAGATTATGTAACTAACTTATTAAAAAAATATTTTACTACAATTATATTTATGATGTTTATAGTTACTACTTACTAACTTAGACTTTACTCTTTAGTATGCATAATTATTAATAATGTCATACATTTTATATATGGTTAATAAATATCAAATAATTTCATTGTACATAGATTATTCATGCTTACTTTCAATTTAGGTATTTAAAAGAACTTACCTAATTGTTAATTGTGTGTAAATATTAGAGTATGTATGAATGTATGATGCAGTAACTATTTACATATAATGATATAAATTATTACATGATTTATAATGGGGACTGCTTCCCCTAATTCCAGCTGCACTAAAACTCGAGTCGACTTCCACCACTTGTTTGCCATGTCAGTCAAATGGTAAGTGGCATATTTCACCTTCTGATCATCCGTGCAGTAGAGCGCTTCGAAAATCTGCTCCAAACGCTCAATCCAGCTTTCCGCATCCAAGGAATTCAGTCTGCCATCGAAAGTAGGGGGATGCTGGCGGGAAAATTGCTCCAAGGTACAACCGGCCTGTGGAGCTCTAGGCGCCATAAATTGGCCGCTAACCATTGACTGGAAGAATTGGGTAGCAGCAGCAACAAGAGGGTCCGGAGTATCATTCTGATTAGATCCAGAGGATCCCTCTCGGTTTGGGTGATTTCTAGTGCCGGGGGCCATGATCTACGTTAAGATGTCATAATAACAATTATCTAGTATTTGATAAGAACGTAAAAAAAATAATGACAATGAAACAATCCTACACTGATGGTTCTAATTAGTAAAAACTATAATGTGTTCAACCGTAAACAAACCTGGATTACTCGCGAGCAGGCTAGGAGCATCCTAGGAACTTTAACTAAAAATTTACAAATTTTTTTTTTTTTTTTTTTTGAAAAGTCTACAGAATCAACCTGTCTCTGATACCAAAAGTGTAACACCCCCTTCCCGTAGGCTAGGAGTGCCACGTATTTTCCATAAGAGTAATCCAGTAATAGATCCCATAATTTCATAATTTAAAAAAAAAAACTGAACTTTTATTATGCGGAAAAATGTCTAATAAAACTGTCTTCCAAAACATTAAATGAAATAAACTGAAATAAATTCATGTCATAAAAAAAAACATGTTTATTTTAGAAAGTCTGAACTAAAAAAAAATAAATGCTCCTTCTACTCCTGGCCTGCCTGCTCGTAATCATCATCTTCACCTGGGTGGTTAAAAAAAACATGAGAACAAACTAAAATGAGTCGATGACTCAGTAAGAAATCTATCACAACGTAAACGTAATAAACATAAGATTTTCATAACAACTTTCATGCTGAGCTTAAAAAAAAAAATTCATGACTGTTCATGCTGATGCTTATGCTATGTATGACTGTTTTAACTGAATTAACTGACTGATCTGACTAATTTAACTGATTTATCTGACTGGCCAACACACTTAACCCTGTGTGCAAGGTTGTGCACCAGCCCCACATCCCGCTGCAGCAAGGGGAACTGCTGATAGTATTCTAGCATACTATGGTGGACCACGACTGAGTTCATGGCTTGCACACCACCCTGAACTGAACTGCATTGGTACCATGCATCTGAATGACTATCTTATTAACTGATCTGATATTATCTTACACTTGAATTTAAGATGGCTTACGTGTCTTATACACATGAGATGCATGACATACTACATACATAATCATAAATTCTGAATTTAAACATGATGCGGAATGACATGGTCGTATGCTATGCTAGATGACATGCTTGCATATGACATGAGCGGTTCATAAATAGTGGCTATCAATGAACTGGCTTGGATAATACATACATATAAGCTAACTGTGATGATCCTAATTTATGATCAAATTTACTTACTTCGATGCGTGTCTTCTTGAATAATACTTCGTAACTTGAGACCTATATTCAATAAATAACTATCACTAAATTGTTTGGAAATAAATAAATGCTAATATCTTACTTAACTAAATTCAAAATTCTAAAATATAGTCAAACCAATATTTGTTTAACACTAAAATCAATAATTCATAGTATTTAAATTACTTAAAATACTAATTTATAATTTAGTAGAAATACTCGAGCTATTTTAAAATAATTCACAAAAACTTAAATTCTTAAACTAAGTTTCATTTCTCAACATAATTATTAAATCTTATAAGAAACTTAACCAATTCCACTAAATTCTTAACATAGAAATTTTATTAAAATTTTACTAAATTGACAAAGGAAATTTAATTCAAATATTAGACTTAACATTATTCTTTAAAAAAAACATATTTCTAATTCTCTCAACATTTTTATAAAAAAAATGAACCTTTAATTAACTACATTTATTTAATAACTCAACTAGTAATATTAAACTCAATAAATTTCACTAAAATAATTATTGAAATAAAATAAGATCATATTCAATTAAACATTATTATAGTCTGTAAAAAGGGTTAAAAACTCTGGCCCATAATAATAATACTACACAACATGAGCCCAAACAGGAAATAAGCCCATCCCAACCCCATACGGGCCTAAGGCCCAAGGCCCATCAAAAGAAACCCACGGGTTCTTCAAGAACCCGAGTGCATGGCAACCAAAAACACAGAGAGTTTGAGATAGAGAGAGGGTCTGCGATGGAGGAACTCACCGAGGGAGAGGAGCTGAGGCGATGGCGGCGCTGGTGGCTAGGAGTGACCGGCGGCGCGACTGAGGGCTCCTATGGTGGTCGGCGCCGAGTGAGAGAAAGAGAGAGAGAGTTTAGAGAGAGGAATTACTAAACCGAAACTAAGAGAGAGAGAGAGAGAGAGAGAGCTGTGGCGGCCGAGGCCTTACCGGAAGGGAGTGGGTCGGCGGGGGGTTATGGGTCGGCGGCTTCTGTGTCGTCGAGGAAAGGTTCGGCGCCTCTTGAGGTGGCCACCGAGGAGAAGGGGCGACGGCACTGGTTCGGCAACAGGGGTTTTTCGCAACTCACAAGTTTGTCTTCTCATGCACAGGTAAGCACGTTTTATAATGGTAGATGATAGAGAATTAGAGAAACCCTAGAAGAGCATAGACGTGCATGAGTAGAGGAATACACGGCACTAGAGTTGGTGTCCCACTAGGACGCTAGCAAAACAAACAAAATCACCGAGAGAAACACACGGGTTGGGTGGTTTGAAGTTTTCAAACAGAGGCTAACAATGTGATGAGGTTCGGTGACTAGAAGAAAAATTTAAATTTTAAATTTCAAAACAAAACCGTAGTACATAATCTGATACACTTTAGAAATCCTTATTAAAACAAAACTCTAACAAATCATAAATCGCAACTATAATAGAAAATATAAAGATAAAGTACATATAAATTCTGATAAAACTATAATCATAAAAATATAAATTCTAAAAATATAAATTTACTAGAAAAATTTACTTATAAACCCTAAAACTAAAACTGGTATGTCACACAAAGAATATCTTGATATGGTCAAAAGAACACTAGACTTCAAATGTAGTTACCTTTGTATAAATTGTGCAATATTTTCATGACAACAGCAACTTCAACCAGGTTTCTCCAACCATACCCAACATCACCTTGTTCTTCTCTTCCATCTACTATATTTATAAAAGAATAAGTACCAAACATTCGACCTGGAAGGTAGTGCTTTTCATAGCCTTTTCTTTTAACATTCGGAGCATCTAAGATCCGGTTGCAATAAAATTTCAAATTTGGGAAAGAACTTATAGACGGATGCATTCGATACTGTATATTAAGAAGATGCTTCGAGTGACCCATTAAGATCATTCTCTCAAATAGACTCCTCCCAAAACCAGCTTCGCTAGAAATCTACAAGTAGATTTTAAAATGACATTAAGCAAGAGAAAAAAAAAAAAAAAAAAAAAAAAAAGGGGAAAGTCAAATTCCAACAAAGGGAGCAGTAAGTAAGACAACCAAATAGGATTAACACACATTGCTTTCAACCATTGCTGGTAATTGGCACTCATCCCCAACCAGAATAGCATGCCTTAAACCTGGAAGTTGAAGGGGTATGGCTGACTCACACTCCTTTAATTGTGCAGCTTCATCAATAACCAGAATGCTCAGTGGTTTCATTGCCACCGAATGCAGTTTGTAAGAACTTGAGGCAGTGCATAAAAGTAAGGAAGCCGCTTGAAGACAAAAATCCATTACTGATTCTTTGCTCATACCCATTGGAAGCTCAAGTTCATTAAATGAACCCTGAAGAGTTTTTAGAACAGAAAGGCATTCTCTTCTCCTTGCTTGCAACTGGAAGGGTATATCCATAAGTGGCTGCAAAGTATCTCCAACTACTTCTAAACAAGAAAAAAGCTCCTCCAGCACTTCAGACTCCACACTATCTTGAAACAATAAGGTTTCAAAAGACTCAAGTAGGCCAATTAGAGAAATCATGTTTTGGAAATTGCTTTGAGTGTAACTTTTGGGTAAATGTGTACAGAAGACTAGAAAACAATTTTTGAGTGGTGTTGAAATAGAAACAAATCTTTTTCTCACAAAATCAAGAAATGACTTGTACTTTTCGTTGCTAGCATCAGTTTCCTCCCTACTTTCCTCTTTGATCTCTTTTTCTTTGCTCTTTTCTCTCTCTATTTTCGATTCATTTTCCAAGAACATGTGATACTGAGAAACACAATCCTCAAGAAGATCAATCATTGAATCAAAACAATGCCTCCAACCAGTCCAATGTCCCAAGCACTCTGTAAGCCTTTGGACCCGATGATCTAAATATATCTCTTCAATGCCTGAACCAAGTTTGAGTCGCTCCTTATTCCCAAACAAAAGAATATCTCCCAATGAGCAAAACGAACCGTCAGTTTCAAGCGATTCTTTCACCAACTCTGTTATGCTGGAGGCCACTTCTGTAATTGCAACTTCTGTTGGGGCACAGGTAAGAGTTCTATATCCCATTCTAAAAAAGGATAAGAGCAGATTACTAATGATTTTTGTTTTCCCTGTACCGGGCGGGCCCCATATAAGTTCCACTTCCGTCTTGTGGCTGCAATGCATCTTTCGAAGACATGCCAGAAATGTCTGGGTTTGGGGTTCATTCAGTTTAGAATTTATACAGGTCCCAAATTTCTCATGCCAGCTGCCATCACTCTCTGCAGAGCAGAAATCACAATCTTCCTCAATCTGTTTTGCAACATCAGAGAGGGAAAATAATTGAACCAAGAATCAACATCAATTCTCAGTAAGACAAATAAATTCAGAAAACCAAAAGCAAGGAAATACTAGAATTCGGTAAGTAAGGCATTATAAATAATGATTAACATATTAAACTCACCATTTTCTATCAGTTTAACTTTCAGGAAAACTCCCCATTTAATATCAAACTCCCATCGTAAAAACTCAAACCATACTTTCCCAACAGCTTTAGGGGACAGCAATCGTAAAAAGTTGTGGTATCAAGTTTTTCTATTTATAATACTTCAAAAGTAAAACATTTTGTCTCGGATTATAAAAACAGTGCTGATCCATGCTGTACATTTGTTAAGTCCACTTTCACTGAATGTCCACTTCATAATAATTGGAGATTTCCATGTTACGTCCGGATGTATGCCAAAATTACTTACCAAAGAATTAGTGCACAAAACTTTCTGGATAATCTGTAGATTTCCCCGCATGTGCAATGCTTTCCATATTCTCTTGTTAGGGATTGCATTTATCAAGAAAATCACAAACCAAGATTTGTGGTTTCTAGCGTCAACTTCAATGTCTTCCAGTGCCAGTGCTTTGGCTTTAAATCTGGTTGATGGGCTATCATCCTCATGCACATCCTCTGGAATTTTGGTGACAGCTACAAAAGCCCATTGCCTTCCTATTCTTTGCAAATCAGAAACATCCTCGGGTTTGGCATCTGCTAAAACAAATACATCTCCGGGCAATGTCTTGTAAGGCTCCTGGCCACGAACAGTGAGTTTGTTTCTCCATTCATCAACCTCAACGTCATACAATTTTGTTCCATATGCCTTAGATTCAGAAAATGCAATTACTTTAGCAAAAGGGGCTCTTGAAATAGTCTTCATACTCGAATGAAGTTGTGCACGAGTTTCTTCCAGTAAGGGGTAAACATATGACCCAAAATACTGGCCAACTGATTCAAAGGATTGTGGAATCTTTTCCACCTGTAATTATGAAACAAGAATTCAATCAAAATAGAGTGCCAAACAAACTTCTTGGACGTCAAAAAGCTCATCCCAATAATCCAATTCGACTATATTTTCCAAGAAAATTCTGATTGATTATCAATATCGATCAACTACTTTGCTAACATAGGGTATTGGCAGATATGTCGACTAAATCAATTCCTCTGCTCAGGTTCAACTATGGAGGAGACGCCCTTGGAGATTCTATGGTGTTACGCTTGGCGGAATCCAAGCTGTTGAACCTTGACTCAAATTCCTATTTAAATTCATCTCTAAATTGACTTTCCTTGTATATGAGAACTAGAGTAAGAGAATGAACTGTTACCGTATACAATTTTAGGAATTTATACAATTTAGGACTCTGTTAATATTAGCTGTACAGATTATCTTACCATGTATAGATGTTGAATATTAGGAATCAGTTAGACTCCATGTATAGCATATACTTCCATGTATAGATGGAATTTACGATAGAATGAAAGGGGCTGAACTCACAGGGTTAAGTTTTTCCAACAAAGTTCTCTGAGCATTCTCGGTTTCTTAGCAAGTTGACATGGTATCAAGAGCAGGTTCATAGTTTTCCTGCCATCTACGTTTTTTTTTTTTTTTTTCCTTTCTCGGGTTGGCCTTTCGTATGATTCTCGCTGCCATCTTTCTGGTCACTTTCGGCACCTTCTGAGGCTTTCTTGTGAATTTTCGGCGCCATCCGAGTGTTTCTTGCGATTTTGGCGCTGTCTGAGTTGGATTTTGGAGTTTTTTGTGCTGCTCGGCGCAGCCACTGGGAATTATTGTCGGTTTCTTTTGCTTTTTGGTTCTTTTCGGCGCAGCAACTGGGAGTTTTTTGTGCTGCTCGGCCAAGTCTGTTGCTTTTTTTTGTGAGTTCTATTTTTTTTCCTCGGTGCCCTCTGTATTTCGGCTTATTTTTCTGGTTTGTGTTTCACTTTTCGGCGATTTTGGTGAGTTACATCTTTCGACATCTCTGTTATCATTCTCGGGTTTGGAGGGTTATCAGCACTCCCTTATTTCAGTGCAGCAATTTTTTTCGTGTGATTATTTTTTTTCCGCTGCATCATGACATACCATAAAGTAGACTCATTTTATATTCAGTTTACTTGAAAAAATTATTCTGCTTGAAAGTTTCAATTTAAATTATTTATCAAAGAAAAAGAATTGCGAAGTCATATTGATGGGAGTGCTCCCACACCTCGAGATGTCGAGCTTTTGTCTAAATGAAAAATCAAGGATGTTCAGGTTATGACTCGGATCTTTAGCTCAGTTGAGCCTTACGTTGTTCTCAATATGAGGCCCTATAAAACTGCTGCTACCATGTGAAATTATCTAAATAAGATTTACAATCAAGACAACACGGCTCAACGTTTTCAGTTGGAGTATGAGATGGCTAATTTCACATAAAGAAGTCTCTCTATTGAGGAATATTTTTCTAGTTTTCAAAATCTTTGGACTGATTATTCAAATATTGTTTATGCTAATGTTCTCGCTGCAGCTCTCTCTATTGTTCAAGCAATGCATGAAATAAGCAAGAGAGATCAATTCTTGATGAAGCTCCGTTCTGATTTTGAAACTACACGTTCTAATCTGATGAATCGTCATCCTGTACCATCTCTGGATGCTTGTTTGAGTGAACTTCTTCATGAGGAGCAGCGTATTGTAACTCAGGCTGCCATGGAACATCGGGCTAATGTTAGTGCACATGTTTCTGTGGCTTATGCAGCATAGGGGAGGAATAAGGGTAGATACATGCGTGTTATCCAGTGCTTTAGTTGTAAAGCTTTTAGTCATATTGACCAAGATTTCTCCAAGAAGTTTTGTAACTACTGCAAAAAACAGGGTCATATCATTTCTGCTTGTCCCATTCTACCTGAAAGGAAGCAGGGTACTGCTTATCATGCCTCCACTGGTGCCTCTAGTTCTATTGCATTGTCTGCTACATCGCCGGTTGTTCCTATTCCTACTCCTACAGCCTTAGCAAACCCGAGCACATTCACTCTTGAAATAGTATAACAGATGATCATTTCTGTTTTTTCTACTTTTGGGCTCTCAGGTAATCATAAAGTTTCTTCTAAGCCATGGTATTTTGACTCTAGAGCCTCTAACCATATGACCAATATTGTTGTTCCTCTTTCTAATGTCAGAAATTATGATGGAAATCTGAAAATTAACACCGTTGATTGCAATTCTCTGCCTAACAGTGTTGTTAGCGATCTTTCCTCTTCCTTAACTGATGTTTTTGTGTCTCCTGACCTCTCCACAAATCTTATTTATGTTGGTCAATTAGTTGATAATAATTGTAATGTCCATTTCTCTCGTTCTGGTTGTGTTGTGCAGGATCAAGTGTCAGGGAAGATGATCGTGAAGCCTAAAGTGGGACGACTCTTTCCTCTTCACGTTTCTCCTTCCACTATTATTCTTAGTTTTCCTTTACTTTCCTTTACATGTAATGTTGTTGGTTCTAGAAATAAGATGTGGCGTAGACATCTAGACCACCCAAACTCTTATGTATTTCGTATTTTGTTTAATTCTAGATTATTGGGAAACAAAACATGTTCTTCTCTTGATCTTTCTTTTGATTGCACATCATGCAAACTTGGCAAAAGTAAAGTTCTATCTTTTCCTCATCATGCATCTCGTGCCTCACAATGTTTCGATATTATTCATAGTGATGTTTGGGGGATTGCACCTGTTATTTCTCATGCGCATTACAAGTACTTTGTTACTTTCATTGATGATTTTAGTCGCTTTACTTGGATTTACTTCCTCTGGGCTAAGGTCGAAGTTTTTTCAGTCTTTAAGCACTTTCTTGCATTTCTTGAGACTCAATTCTCTGCAAGCATCAAGGTCTTGCGCTCTGATTCTGGCGGTAAATACATATCTAATAAATTTCAGGACTTTCTTCAAAGCAAAGGGATCATCTCTCAATGTTCTTGTCCTTCAACACCACAACAAAACAGTGTTGCTGAGAGGAAAAATCGTCACCTTCTTGATATGGTAAGAACTCTTTTACTTCAATCATATGTTCCTACTCGTTTTTTGTGTGAAGCACTTTCTACTTCAGTTCATTTGATCAATCGCTTACCCTTTCCTACGTTAAATCATGTTTCTCCTTTCTTTAAGTTATTTAGTCATTCTCCTTTATATTATGATCTTCGTACAATTGGTTGTGTTTGTTTTGTGCATCTCCTTGCTCATGAACGACATAAACTTGCTGCTCAGTCTGTTAAGTGTGTTTTTCTTGGTTATGCTATTCCTCAAAAGGGTTATGTTTGTTATGATCCTCATGCTCATCGTATACAGGTTTCTAGGAATGTGATTTTCCTTGAAAATCAATATTTCTTTCCATCTCATGCTGAACTGTCATCTGCATTTTTATCTCTTATGCCTAGTTTTTCTGATTCTTCAATAATTGTGGAAAGGTTCAAACCTAGTTTTGTGTATGAAAGATGTAGTCGACATGAGTCTGGTTCCACTTCCTTTGTACCCCCTTCCGATCTTGACCCAGCACCTGATCCTGCTCTTGCTTCCACCACTCTTCGTCGGTCTACTCGTCCTTCTCGACCCCCTGATTGGTATGGTTTCTTCTCTCTTGTCTCTCTTGTCACTACTTTATCCACTATTTCCATTCCCTCTTGCTACAAACAGGTCATGAAATATGAGTGTTGGTAAAATGCAATGTAAGCAGAACTTCAAGCACTTGAGGATAATCACACTTGGGATATTGTTCCTTATCCTCCTACAGTCAAACCTATTAGGAGTAAATGAGTTTTCTCTGTAAGACTTCATTCTGATGGCTCTTTGGACCGGTACAAAGCTCGCGTCATAGCTCTGGGTAACAAGCAGGAATATGGGGTTGATTATGAGGAGACATTTTCTCCTGTAGCCAAAATGATCACGGTTCGAATCATCTTAACTATTGTCGCTTCACAGTCGTTGCAACTGCATCAAATGGATGTGAAGAATGTCTTTCTTCATGGTGATCTTCAGTAAGAGATTTACATGAAGCTTCCCTCTGGTATTACTACTTTTTCTCCTCATGATGTCTGTAAGCTAAGGTGTTCTCTGTATGGGCTCAAGCAAGCGCCCCGGGCTTGGTTTGAGAAGTTTCGCAGTACACTTATTTCCTTCAATTTTACACAAAGTCAATATGATTCTTCTCTCTTCTTCCACACGTCTGCGTCGGGAATAGTCATTCTCTTAGTTTATGTGGATGATATTATCATTACTGGCACTGATTGTGGTTTGATTACTAAGCTTTAGCAATTGTTACATGCAACTTTCCATATGAAAAATCTTGGTTAGCTTACATACTTTTTAGGATTGGAAGTTCATCATCGGGCCAATGGTATTTTCATGAACCAGCATAAGTATATTCAAGATCTTATTACTTTAACTGGTTTGTAGGACACTTCTTCTGTTGATACTCTTATGGAGGTAAATGTCAAATACAGGAAAGATGAAGGGGACCTTCTGGATGATCCTACTCTCTATCTGCACTTGGTTGGGAGTCTTATTTACTTGACCACTACTCAACCTGATATCTCCTATGTTGTTCATCAGGTCAATCAGTTTATGTCTTCTCCTCGGCATCTCCATCTTGCTACAGTTCGACGCATCATCCGCTATCTTTGAGGTTCACCTACTTGTGGGTTGTTCTTTCCTACCGGCTCCTCTCTTCAACTCGTTGCCTATAGTGATGTTGATTGGGCTGGGTGTCTGGATACACGTCGATCTAGTACGGGTTAGTGTATGTTTTTAGGTGATGCCTTAATTTCTTGGAGATGTAAGAAACAAGATTGTGTTTCTAAATCCTCTATTGAGGCCAAGTATCGTGCTATGTCGACTACTTGTTCTGAAATTGTATGGCTACGTGGTCTTCTTGAGAAGCTTGGGTTTCTAAAGACTACTTCTACCCCTCTTCATACTGATAACACAAGTGCTATTCAGATTGCCACCAATCCTGTTTTCCATAAACGCACCAAGCATATTGAGGTTGATTGTCATTCTATTCAAGACACCTTGGAAAGCCAGGTGATATCTCTTCCTCACATCTCTTCTAATCTCCAAGTGGTTGATGTCTTCACCAAAGCTATGAATCGATAGCAGCGTCAATTTCTTGTTGGCAAATTGTTGCTGGTTGACTTATTAGAATCAATTTGAGGGGGATGTTACCGTATACAATTTTAGGAATTTATACAATTTAGGACTGTTTATATTAGCTGTACAAATTATCCTACAATGTATAGATGTTGAATATTATGAATCAGTTAGACTCCGTGTATAGATAGAATTTACGATAGAATGAAAGGGGCTGAACTCACATGATTAAGTTTTTCTAACAAAGTTCTCTGAGCATTCACGGTTTCTTAGCAATTTGCATGAACTAATTTGGTGTAACTTATCCAATAAGGAATAGGAATTTACAGCATATAAATAAGTTTCTCTTTGAGAAAGATTATCTTTAATGAGAGGGCATGGATTTAGGTGTATTGAGATTCTGGGTATGGATGTTGCTTGATCTCATTTCTACTCCATCCTGTAACATTGAACTTCTTTAATATCGCACTCTAACAGTAGATGTAGGCTTCAAAGACAATCTAATTTGGGTAGTTTTATGATTGTGAATAAGGGGAGTAAATCAGTTTGGTCTGAGGAAAATAAAGGACCAAAATAGTGCGTCACCCCTGGACCGGACATTCATAGGGATCGGACCAGACTGGTAGCTATCGGTCCAATCAGTCTATTTGGTCTGGCTCAATTTTTTTTTCTTTTTTCAAATAAATTAATAAAAAAAATTTATTTAAATTATTAAATTAAAATTAAGTGAATTGTTAATGTAGATTATGTAACTAACTCATTAAAAAGATATTTTACTATAATTATATTTATGATGTTGATAGTTACTACTTATTAACTTAGACTTTACTCTTTAGTATGCATAATTATGAATAATATCATACATTTTATATATGGTTAATGAATATCAAATAATTTCATTATACATAAATTATTCATGCTTGCTTGCAACTTAGATATTTAAAAAAAAATACCTAATTATTTTATTCAAGTGTAAATATTAGAGTATATATGAATGTATGATGTATTAACTATTTAAATATAATGTCATAAATTATCACATGATTTACGATTTATTATTAATTGATAGCATATATTATTTTATATTTTATATGGTCAATGATAATAAATTAGATGATAATTACATCATTAACTTATGAGTAATGCTAGATACAAGTCTCAAATAGACAAATCTCATACAAGTCTTTTGTAAAAAAGTGGATCATATAAAGACATAAATTATCACATGATTTACGATTTATTATAACGAGTAATGCTAGATATAATCCCCAAATAGACAAATCTTATACAAGACTTTTGTAAAAAAATGTGGGTCATATAATGACATAAATTATCACATGATTTACGATTTATTATAATGAGTAGTGCTAGATACAAGTCACAAATAGACAAATTTTATACAAGCATTTTGTAAAAAAGTGGGTCCCAATAATAAAGAATAGTTTTTTTTACACTTTTTAATGTGTGGTCTACTTTTTTACAAGAGCTTGTGTAGGGCTTGTATATTTGAAGCTTGTACAGATCATTTATCTTAACGTATATAATTATTATATAAAAATGATATATTAAATTATTAAAAATATTTTTAAAATATATTTAAAAATTCGATCCGATCCAAAATTTATAAACCCCGAGATCAAACCGAATGTTTTCGGTTCACAAATTTGTGGGTATATGCAGTAACACATGTATATAAGATATTTGTCTCATGACAAAAGTACTAAATAGCACTTAATTTTTTTTTTTTTTATCGGTATTTTATTGGCACTGGTATCCGAGAACAAAGTACCAACTAATCCGAAGTTGCACAGCCCTCGGCAAATTAGTGCAAAACCAGATATAACTCAAATGAAGGGTCAAACAATATATCACTAAACTGCATTAGCACACCTTTCACGACTAGATCATGTAATAAATTTTAATTTTAATTTTCTACTTTTTTACTTTTCGAAAGCATCAGATTCTTCATCCATACTTCACCGAGTGTTAAATGCTAGAAATCATTCCAAAGCTGCCCTGAGATTATAATAACTAAACAGAAATGTATGGATTAAAGCAAACCTGGTCCTTGTAAAGGTTTTCGTTTTCAATATCTTCAAGGGACCAAGAAAGCACAATATCGGTGAAGCCATGGTCTGTAGGAACTCCTCTCATCTTCTCTGAACCGTCGCCCTTCGTCATTTTCACTATTCCTATTCCTTTTCTTCTCATCTGCATGCAATATCAATGATGATATCAAAAAACCCGTTTCACAGTCAACTTTAAAACTCACAAAAGCAAGATGTTGGAGAGAAAGGAAAGGGGATTTCTTGTGCAGGAAGGAAAGAAACGTGAAAGGAGAAGCAACTTGGGAATGTGAGTACAAGCACACTAGCTAGTGGTTATCTTAAATGCCTTTACAAAGCAAAAGAATCATCAAACGACGAACATGATTCATAAACCTTAGGAAGAGGGGAAAATGTAAAGAAAAAACCTTTGTCTTTTCCCGTACTTTTCTTTTTCTCGGCAAGTGATAATCAAGAAGCCATGCATTCAAAAGGAGCCGAGGAATAATAAAGTTTGAATAAAGCTGAAGTCACCGATAATGTTTTTTTTTTTTTTATTAAGAAAATATTTTTTAATGATATTGTGATTTTTTTTAAATATTTAAAAGTATAAAAAAAATAAATAAAAAATTGAAAATTATCAAATGGCCTTATCGAGACCCATTCTCGAGTTAGACCTGAGTGTAACATGGCTTATAAAATTGAGTGGTGCAATTATTGAAAGGGCAAATAACAAAGCTCGTTAAGCTGCGAGTAACACTACATATATACTACACTCTTATCTTATTTTTTATTTTATTAATTTTATTTTTTATTTTTTAAAAAAGATTGATGGGTAATACCACCTCATGATAGCTAGTGAGATGAAAATAGAATGAAAATGTGGTGTATAGAACTTTCTTGAACCCAAGTAAGCATATTTGGATTGAGCAACATTGTTATTTGTATTAGATTTCATCAACGCCATATAATCATATATTTGTAATATAATTTTAATATAACTTAAAATACAAAACATTTACGTACGAAACTAACTTCTTAATTATGATATAAATAAAATCTTAAATATATAAAAAGTACTATAAAAATGGCTTTAAAATCTTGTAAAAATTCTAAAACGTCTTAGCTCTAGGAAGAAATCATTGATTGATAGCAAGCTGATGACTTATTAATGAGTTGATTTGTAGTTTAATAAAGGGAAATTAATTGATTGATACCAAGTAGTGTAAATTAATAAAGGGGAAGGAGAGGTCGTGGTTTCTAATCCCTCAAAGAAGTTCATAGAAATAAAAAGATAGGTAGGTAGAAGTCGTGTATTTAATTGTTACGGATGATGTATATGTGCTGAAGAAAGATACAAAATGATTAAAATAAGTGAAATATATGTCTTTTAACATATTATAATGAGATTGTTGCTTAACAAATTTTTTAAAAAAAAAATACACTACTTAAAAGAACTATAAAAAAAATTAAACTATTAATAGTTTTTAATCCTTATAACACCTACTTGAATAATATAATGGATATTGAAAAAAATGGACTTACAACTAAAATATTTTACAATCGTGATGCATAATAAATGAGTATCCCATTAATTAGGGGTGGGCAGCGGGGCTCTACCTCCACATGGGCGGGGCGGATCCGCATGAAAGCTATCCACCCCGCATCTGACCTCCTAGCGAAGATAACATCGAGAAGATAGAAATCTACAAGAATATATATGAAAGCATTAGGCCCTAATATGAAAGCTCTCGAGGGTGCCATGCCTTCAGGCGCTGTTTATGTGACAGCAGCTGCTGTTATTAAATTCAGTCATCACTCAAGATGAGGAAAGCAAGATTTGAGATAAGAGATATAGCTGCTCATATTAATATATATAATAAAGAGTTTCGTACTTATAATATGGCACTTTCAAGTACAAAACTGAGATGTTATATACTCATTTGTGACAACACTATAAAAAGCTGTGAACCATCTGTCCAGACAATCACAAGCATGGTCCTCAGGTTGCTTCCAACACTGCGTTGAATTTAGTAATTTTAAGAGATCCCCTTCAAGTTAAGATAGTAGAAAGCATTTCGTGCAACATGGTATAAGTTTTATTTAACTGCTGCATGTTGAAAAAGTTCATATGAAGATGAACAGCAATGAAAATACTTGTAAGGAGCATCTGTATGAACCCCTAACTAGCCACAATTGGCAACCTGTTATTCTAAGGAAAATTTCTGCTTTTAGCTATATACAGTGATACAAGTAGCCACATATTCCAATATAAATAAGTACAACAAAAAAAGAGCTATAAGATACAACCTTTTTATCCTTTCTGGAAGTGTTTGCTAGACAGAATTCTGATAGATGGTCTCCCTCAATCAGGATGAAGGATACAAGATATGAGTTACATTTCACATTCTTGTATAGATTATAGAACTTCGCTTACGATCCGTTTCCTGAATTTGCAAACCTTCTGGCCACACCAAATATAATTGTCTTAGTCAATAGTCCCCGATCAAGACTACAAGCAAGTACAACAGCCCCACCAAAAATGAGGAGCTTCGATATATTCCTCCCCAATGGTTTGTCAGATGTAGATGCTATCTGCGTCTCCGACAAATTGTCAATCCCTCCAAATGATCTCAGGTCCTTTGAACTTATTTTGGAGTTGATCTGGGCCATAAATGCAGGTCGAGAAAGAGTTGCACCTGATGCTCTTGCTTTTTGGTAGGCACGTAGACCAGGCTCAATCTTCTTGACAGTTCCCCACATTCCTTTCCGTACTCCAAGTTTTGCGATTTCCCATGGGATGCCCATATCTTCATAATGAAACAACATCACCTCACAAGCAGTCAGCTGGTGATCACCCCTTTTCGATTCCACTGTTTTAGAACATTAGAATGCAACTTGGTTAAAAACAAATCTGCATGCGAGTCTAGGATTTTGTCAAATTCATAATGCATACGCAAAACAAATTAAAAAAGACATTCATGGTATCTCAAACCTCGGGATTGGTTACAAATTTGGTTCTGATCCAGCTGGGTATGTGAGTTAAATTACCAAGAAAAAACTATTCAATTGAGTGCAAGTAAAGAAACATGATTTACCAGCTCGAATGCACCAACTTGAGTAATAAAGGTCAACGCGTCTCGGTTTGTCACACCTTGGGACAGAAGGACAAGGTACTCCCTGAGACATGGAAAGGAAAACGGCAATATTTTTTTAGTTTCATTTCCAATCAACAGAGAGAGTGAAAGTGGAAATTACGTAACATTTTTGTTGGATATCAATACATGCCCTTTTCCTTGTTCCTCTTTTGCTTCAAGAGGTTTCTAAGATCTAAACATTCATCTCTTCTTGCTCTGGCAACATCTCATTCATTTCCACTCCGTTTTCCACATCTCATTCATTCATTCTACCCTGAAACTACTATTATAATAACTGTCCCATGGTGATACTTGGACATATCTCATATTGATCCTCTCACATGAATTAATAGTTTAAACCTAACTCTGCCACTGGTATAACACCCCAATAGCATATTCCAAGCACCATCTAATCCCATAACAATAAATCCCTTAGTATATCGATACCTGGTTAAGCCCGGATAGAATATTAGCAACTGAATACAAGTCCGCCTAATCAAGACATGAGTCCCTAAGAGATAAGTGGGATAGTTCCTGCTTAAGCACACATGTTTCATGTTTCTGCTGTCATCATTGTACATAATTCAAATCACGTTCAAAATAGAGTTCCATTCCCATACCTTGGTCACGCAGTAATATGATCTTCCCGATTCCCATATTCTACGACCAATTATGTATTCCCTATCTTTACAGAAGAAAGGAAACTGTACCACAAATCATTGACAAAGATAAGCATGTGTGATCAAGGAGATCTATCAGTAAAAAACTATAGAAAATCAATTGATCAATATGATTAAGAGGTCTCACCTTCCGTATCCATTGCACTATCATGATTCCAGTGATCGGGCACTCTTCTATAATTGTAGAAGATGCAAGCATGTCATCCCAATTTGATCGGAACTCATCATCCCAGAAAAAGTCTCTAACTATCTCTGGTGTGGCATCCTCAAAGATAGAGCTGCTACGATATTGTGGAGGACCTTGCTAACCCAATAAAACAAAAACCAATCACACAAAAGGTCTACTGAAAAAATTAGATAGTTCTACAGGAGAAAGAGAAGCTTTTGACACAATCTAATGTAGCTATAGTGCAAGACCAAATATTCGAGTTAAAGTAATCTCGTTCACATTCCACTTAGTTGGTCTAAGGAAATCTTTTAAACAAAACAAAAGGTATCCCCCACCTTGGGATCTCTTTGCCATGCTTTATAGCTCATACTTGGGGTGGAACGATCCATCATTTGTATCCAAGGAGGACCTCCATCTTTCATCTCCACAAGCTGACATAAATGTTCTAAATCCTCCTCAGTCACTACATTGGCCTTTTCTTCGTGTAGCTGTGACATACTAAACAAGTATAATCAACCAGTGAGATATCTGTTTCAAATCAAACACTCTCTCTCTCTCTCTCTCTCTCTCTCTCACACACACACACACACACACAAACAGACAAACAAAGAACACAATTACGTATAATCCTTTGAAAAAATAATATAATGAAACACCTTGAATCGTAAACGCCTCCATGATCGTAAAGGGAATTCCGGTACAAATTGTGTTATCTTCAACTAGCCATTAGAAATTTAAGGATTTCGTGATAAGATAAAATTAGAAATCCGACGCACGCGATCAATTCCATCTAATTAAAAAAAAAAAAAAAAAAAGAGACTGATGAACGATAAGAGCAGCAAGAACCTGAACATGTAGTAACGAACTCAGAAACCAAATTGTAAGACAATCACAGAGAGAGAGAGAGAGGCTAATAAATCCCAAGTACCTGCAATCTTCATATTCAGAGGGGGATACAGAGGACCGATTACTATCCTTCCCATTATCCAAGTTCAAAGAGGGCGATGAACACGATGATAAATCAAAGGTATTTAAAACAGAACAGCTCAAATTTTCTCTTTCCATGGTTGCCCACTTGGGTTTCCATGCCCATCCAGCGAGAACTCCGATAACAAAGGCTACACATAAAGGACCCAGAAAAAACATCATTCCTGTCCATAGCCCCATCATTGTTGGTCTTTCCAAAACATCATACAAAGCATCGATCAAAGCCATAAAAATAGTTCAAAGTACTTCATCAGAAAAGAAGTTCAAAAAATAAAAGAAACAAAACCCTGAAAATTACGGGGAGGAATATAACTCTGCTAGTTGCAAGTACGAAGAAGTCGAAACAGAGCAAGGTTTGAGGATTAACCAAAGGGAAGCTACAGAAGGAAAAAGGAAAAGTTAAGACCCAGACAAATAATATACATAAATAAACAAACAACTTGGTGAAGACTCCAAAGATAAAGTTATGGAGAGTTTGTTTCTTATAATTCATTGGGGGATTGATTGGGACGTGAGAGGTGAGCAGAGGGTTTGAAGGGGAAAGGGCAGACTAGTCATAGGCTCTTGAAACATTTGTCGTTTGATGGCTTGGAAAGGTAACACCAATAGATAGTGATGTTTACAATTGGTGGAAGGAGAAGTTATCGAGGGAGCAAACAAACAAAGGTTACAAATATTGAACCAAAAAGATATGGAACTGCTGCAGGCAAAGATCGCACGGATCACTTGCTAGAAAATTAGAAATGCAGTGTAAATATAATTGGCAGCCAAGGATCCAGTTATAATGGCTGAGTATTCAAAAATTTTGTGAGATCTTACACCAGTTGTAAATATATATTTTTTAAAGTGGATTATAGTTGGCAGCCAAGGATCCAGAGTAATTTTTCTGAAAAGTTGTTTACATTTGGATGCAGAGCTAATTTCAGATGATTTGAGTTAATTTATAAATAGTAATATTTTATGAATCTTATTGAGATTTGTTTGACTGTAAATAGGTTAATATATGTATTTGAATATATGAAATAAGTTGAGATATGTTTAACCATTTTATGAAAATTTGAAAAAATAATAAATTTTTTCAATGATTGATTTAAAATGAGTTAAAATCACTTAGACAACCAAACTTAGTCATTTCATGACCAAAATCTTGCATTTTTTTATTTTTATTGATTTATTAGATTTAGGTTTTTATTTATGGAATTGTTTGGATACATTAGTATATTTTAAATTTTCAACTTTTTTTGTTTCTATATTAATGACGAGAAAGGTTACAAACTTTGCTGCCTGACCCAAAACAGGTATCCTTTGCTGATAATATTGTGCGTCAAAGCAAAAAGAAAAAGAATGCGTAAGAAAATTAAAAGATTAATAATTTTAATTAATATAGGAATTTAATTAAATATGTCATTTGTATTTAGTAATTTAATTACTAACTAATAATTTAAATGGATTGATCTAACCTGTATAACCCATTTAACAACTCATTTTGACCAATTTAATGTGAATGAGTTGAATTAACCTGCATAACCCATTTGACATTATTAATAAAATTTCACATAAAAATTAAAATTTATATTTATTAGTAACTACAGTATCTAAAAACAATAATAATAAGACTACATACTAACAAAAATATCAATATTTTTTAAAATTTTAACTTATAGTAAAACCAATATTACAAACCAACAATAACAAATATTAGCATAAGTCCATAATTATTATCGCAACAATAAAAACATAAGCATATATAGAAGCACTAATATTCCAACTTAACAATAATAAGATTGTAATTTTAAAATAAAATTTAAACGGGTTATTGCGGGGTGATTTTGGGTTAAACGGGTTGACTCGTTTATTAATCATACATTAACGGGTCAACCTGTTTTAACCCGAACTCATTTATATCAAACTCAAACTCGCTAATTTTGTATTGTGTTCGTATTAAATTTACAAATTATGTCATATATTGTCACCCTTATAAACGACTCATGTTGGATGCACCCAAACATTACTTATAACTCTCATTTCTTTTGCTATCATTTTCTTCTCGAGTATGAATCCACCAATACCATAACTATTTATCTCAAACATTTTCTATTATTTGTAGGGGTGTAATCGGTCCAGTTTAGTTCGGTTTTGGATAAATTTTAAAACTGAACTGATATGCACCGGTTTTAAAAATTTAAGAATCGATACGGACTGATTCCTCACAGAAATCGAAACTTTCTTGTTCTGTCCGATTTACCGTTTACACATGTGGCACTATATAATTTAAATACTAAATTTAATTGTTAGAATTTAGTATTTATTAGTAACAATTACTAATTCATTAATGTTTAATTAAACTAGTATAGTATAAGTAGTATCTAATTTATTAGTGAGATTAATAAACTTAAATAGTAAGATTAAAATAGTATAATTAGTGTTGAATTATACTAATATAAGTAGTGTCCGACTTATATCAAATATTATATTAATTTTATTTTATAAGATTAAAAGATTTGACTAATAAGATTATAATTTTATATTATATTAATTAACAATTTAGCATATAATATATATAATATAATATAAAAAAAATTAAAAATACATATATGGTCCAAATCGATTTAAACCAATTTTTAAAATATGAAAACTAGTATTACACATGTTTAGGACCGGTTTTGGGTCTTAAAGAACTAATATCACACCAGATTGGTTACAAACCGAATCAAACCCATTGATTCCGTCTGGTCCAGTCCGGGTCAATTGGTTTCCAATATTATTATTATTTTTTTATATCGCAAACAATTAAAGATGCAGCACTCTGTCTTTTTTTTTTTATTTATTTAAGGGTTTAACCACAAAATTGGTCCATGTGATTTATCTTAAGATTATCAAAAGCCTTTCGAAGAAACACTCTTAGAAGATGGCACAACAGCAACAATCGAACCAGTTATGTTCAGTGGTCCTCTAGTAGTACTAAGCAGCCATTTTTGTACTTCAAAATTCCCAACATGCAATAAAAGATGGCACAACGATAGACATTCCAACATGCACTTAACATGTTCGACAAAATTCCAATAAGCTAAGTACGGTGCAATTTAACGAAATGGTAGTGGATCGTTGCTCTGGTGAAACTTTACCATGGAGGAGCATTGTTTTGGGGGATGCATGCTGCGAGGAAGATGGATTTGTGCTTTCGGCATATGCACTTTTTTATAGAGGGAATGTGGCTACACGAAGTGATCCACGACGACACTCCACACCTCACTGTTTGCATTCAACAATTGATCACGGGTTGGGTACAAATGAAAAAGAAACTGGCAAATTTGATTGAAGTAAGAGCAGAGGGAGTAGGGGATTAGTTTGACCATGGGCTAGAGCTGAGTATAGCTGTTTATTTATCACACCGATTGTAGGGGATGCAGATACATTGTGTAAGCACGTTTCTTGTAGGAGCTTATCTAGCATGCCAGTCTATCCCTGTTCCCACTGTTCCGTAGCCGTAACGGGATTACTGTGTCGGCAACAATATCTATCATTCTATGCAATTCAATCACAGTATGGCTTGAGGTGGTCCAAAAATGATGAACACTTGGGTTGGTACGAGAGACAGGTCTGGCGTATACAATAACCGAGCCAAGCTTTAGTTTCATGAGGACATTTTTCTTGATTTTATGCGAGTCTGCTAGGGATAATGAGATTGGGAAGGAGATGGTTTTTAGGGAAAAAAGAAACAGAGAGAGATGGAACAACACGTAATAGAAAAAGTTACTTTTGTCAGTTGTGGGTCCCGTGAAGTTTAAAATTGAACTTCACTCAGTGAAGGCTCAGCTGTGTGTTTGGTTGAACGAAATTTAAAATTGAACTGCACTTAGATGCTTCCAACACCCAAACGAGCCTTTAAGCTTCAAATCTGCAAAATTCTAACAAAAACAGTCACCTTGACAGTGCCTGAAAGCTATTTGGCCTGTTAGTAGCCTATAATGACACTCGATCGTGATTACATCTTAATTTTGAGATTCGAACTTTACGACTTAAAATTAGGGTTTCAATCATATATCCAACCTTTTTGGATGAGTTCCTGTGAGAAAATCATTAGAGTTTTCATTTTTATATCGTGTCAAAAGGAAAAAGCGTTTTTCAAACTTCCACTAGAAAACTAGTCCTAGTGTTTTTGCAAAGAAAAATTCTTCTTATCAATCATTATTCATCATCATACACCCCACACCTTATGAAAAACACTCTCACATCCTATGAAAAATACCTCCACACTCTATGAAAAACATTCCTACACCCTATGAAAAAGCTATAGGTGTGGTGTGTATAATGTGAACAGTTGTTGATTTATAGCAAATATCTTTTACAAATCATACAAAATATGAAAAATAGTGAGACAAGTTCGACCAATAGAATTCTAGTAATTAGAGAAATCAACTTTGAAGATTGTTAGAGTTATAAATGTTTTGTAATCGAATTATTTGTAAGTAAATATTCAAATAATGTATTGGTTAAAGATTTCTTTAAAAGGTTTAAATTAATCATCTGGTTTATTATCAGATCTTGATTATTATGAATATGTAGATGCTATATGTGGTTGCTAACTTTTTTTTAAGAGGACGAGACCTCAATTTTATTGAAACCCTTAGTTATGGTGGAAGAATACCGTAGAAACAACCCTCAACCCTAGAAATATACAGTGGCGGACCCACGTTGTATTAACCCCCTCCCCCCCCCCCCCCCCCCCCCCCAACCCCTCGGCGGCCGAAAAAAAGAACTTTTTGAAATCATAAAATACCCCATAGATTTTATACATAATTTTACAAACATAGAAAATGTCCCCCCCAAAAAATTATAATCTCCATCTTTTCTCTAAAATTTTTTAAAATTTCAATATACCTAGAAATTTCTCTCTCCAATTTTTTTTATAGTCCCAATTTTTTTTTTAATTTCTATATATTATCTATTTTTAAGGATGTGGCTTCTCCAAAATTAAAATTAAAACTAAGTTTAGGAAAAATAATAAACTTATTACTATTTTTAATGATGTTTGCAGTCCAAGGATCATGTGCAAGTTTCGTCCACTCCCTTTAAAAAAAATAGATAAATTTAGGACTCACATGAAAAAAAAAAATTTATTTTTTAATAGCGGACCTTACTTTTTTTTCAAAGGGAATGCATAAAGTTTGCACACTCTAAAATTGTATTTAACATTACTCTTTATATAAATGTGTCACATAATAGAAAAATTAGCCCCTCTCGACACAATTGCTAGTTCTGCCACTGGAAATATACATATAAGAAAATTCAAAGCCTATTACTTATAACGTATCACTGGCAATTTTATCCTCTATAGTCTTAACAAACCTGTTATTTTCTTTAGGGCCAGCTCAAAATTTGTCTTATGTCCCTTCTTCTTTGACAAGGAAATTAATTAGCAACTTGATTTATTTCTCAGTAGATTTGTCGAACTACCATGTTCAAATCCTTTGCAGAATAAACAATTCTCTCACAATCCTCTTGCAATGTACATCACCCTGTCCATTCCACCAGCTAATTAACCAACAACTGGGAATTATCAGTTTCAACCACGACAGCATGGGATAAATTCGCAGACCATCAATCAGTGTCTAATTTGTCTCAGCCATTGTGTGGCTTATATTGAAGATCTATTATATACAAAACTCTTGATACAAAAATCTAGTCCAGTTTATCGAATTCATTCCTCAATGATTATTTAATATAGCGAAGGGGGTGTCACACACCTGTTCAACCCTCTAAGGTGTAATATCAGTGTTTTAAATTTCGTACCGTACCAGCCAGTACGGTCGAAATTTTTCGTTTCGGCCGTCCGGCCGGTACAGGTACTATACCTGTTCCGTACCAGCCAAAATACCGGCCGGTACCGGCTTCAATTTCGGCCTGTACCGGCCTATATTTCGGCCGGTACCGGCCGATATTTCGGCCTGTGTTTTTTTTTTTTTTTTTCATTTTTTCAAACTAGAATCTTATTTTTTAACCCCCAATTCAGACTAGACTATTTATAATTTATATATATATGTATTTGTATATAATTTATTTATATATAGACTATTATTTTGGAATATAATTTTTATATATATTTATATATATAATTTATTTATAGATTGACTATCCCGAAACGTTATCCCGAAACGCTATCCTGAAACGGTACCGGTATCGAAATATTTCGTTCCAATGCCTTAACCGGTACGGCGTCCGGTACAGTATTCAAAACATTGTGTAATACTAATATAGGGTTAAAACGTAATTGTTTTTAGTTGGTGTTTGAGCAGATGCACTCCATTTTGAGTTTAGTTTCAAAGTGTGGTCTTTCACCTTAGTATTATTATATAATCTTAGGAGAGGTTTGGATAGTAAGTTGAGATGAAAATTGAAAGTTAAATAAAATATTATTTTTTAATATTATTATTATTTTATGATTTGAAAAAGTTGAATTATTTATTGTATTTTGTGTGGAAATTTGAAAAAATCGTAATTATTAGATGACATAAGATGAGATGGAATGAAATACTTTTTGTATCCAAACCTAGCTAGCCACTCTTCGGGCATACCCACATGGTTATGTCTATTGTAAGGTAGCTAGGCATGGTACGCAGTATTCATGAAGTCTTTGAATGAATGTGCATGTGGTATGGAGGCTTTGTATATTAATTCTTGAAGTGGATCATGAAGGTACGAGAACTGTTTGAAATTTTAACTTCTATATGTGAGGAAATCTAAATCATGAAGACGAGACCTTTGATGATGAGTTCTACGTGATCCAATCTAAGGTGTTGAGAAATGTTTTTCTACAACATCTCTATCTTGAAATTCATAGAACATGTAGCCCTCTTCTCATTCATTTCAAGACGATACTACATACGGTGATGAGAGTTCCTTATAAAGTACTTATCTACACCTCACTTGATCAATGCTGAACTATATAACATTTTCTCTATATTGACTTTTTCCATCAATGTACAAGATATTATATATGTATGTATATATATATAAAAGAAAATAAGTATATTACATTATTATTTAAAGAGGACTGCTACATTTACAAAGAAATTACACAAAAACAATCCTACAAACTGATGTGACTTCATCTGATCCGTTAGATATATTTTATAATAAAAGTAACTTTATAATCTGACGAATAACATTAAGCCATGTCAGTTTATATGATTGCTTTTGTATAATCACGTTGTAGTTAGAGTATTTACCTTATTTAAAATACCCATCAAGACAGGATCTTTTTTTCTTTTCTTTTTTTCTATCAAATTAATCCGGCTCTCGAATTTTAAGTTTTTGGGTTATTCGTGAGTATACTACACCACCACCATAAACTATAGAATCATTTACAATATATAATTACTGATCTAAACTAAACATTTGGACACGAATCCTAGCTAGATTAATTTAAAGGATCCCATAGTTATAAAATTAGTTAATAAATTCGTAGATGGAGTGAATGATACATTGAAAATTAATTGGCACTAATATATATATGCTAGTTTTTGACGTTTCTGTGAATGCACCAATCATCCAACCTCTACATTGATTTGTTAATTTTGACAAGTAGTACTTGATGGACATATATAATATTGTAAACTAATTTCGGATTAGACTGGTGATGTTAAGAGGTGAACATTGCAAAGCACTCAGTAACGTTTGAACGTTGAGATAAGTTGTGAATAATAATATTAATTTTATAGATCTCATTAATATAGATTTAACTTTTTTAAATTGATATGAGTTTTACTTTTTAGGTTAAAATATATGAAATAGGTTGAGAGAAGTTTAACTTTTTTATAAAAAATTATAAAAATAGTAGGTCTCATAAATTATTAATTTAAAATAAGTTGAGTTTAATTCAATAAGCAAACGCAACCTCAATGATTGTTCAGGTTTGATAGTTACAATTCTAGTGGAACAATTTGAAGAATCATTCTACCCCACTTGTATTCAACTTTTCTAAAAGACTACAGTATTTCTTTATTTAATCACAAATGATAAACAACACATGAAACAGGCTCCAAAAATTATCTTGTTTGTTTTCACGACTCATCTCATTTCATTTCATCTAATTATTATAATTTTTACAAATTCTTATACAAAATAAAATAAACAATTATATATTTTTAAATCTCAAAATAAAAATAATATTAAAAAAATATATGCTAACAATATTTTATTCAACTTTTAACTTTAATCTCATCTCATTTCATCTGTGAAAACAAACTCGGCTCTATGTAGTATCTCGGCTCCTTCAACCTTCAAGGCTCCTAGCTCGTGCCTCACACATTCCACCAATAGTAGTACCATGACGTCCCAATTCAGCCAAACAATCCGTCACTTGGTTCACTTCTCTCGTTTGAAAATACAGTTGAATTGGCAAATAAAAAAAAATGGAGCAAATTATATTGTAGAGTTATATATGCAATTCTGGCAAGGAATAGATTTCTAAGTCCTTTAGTTTAATGGAAGTGTTACAATTGCCTTCCTTCAATCAAAGTGGCGCCCAGGTTAACCTCAATAATGAGAAGGCAAATAGCAAGATCCATGCAATGCACCTGTAAAATCATTGCAGAGAAGACGATGCTTGGTATCAGTATCTAATATTGCTGTGTTAGAAGTCCCCCAGACAGACAATGACCTGACCTGGACCTGGACCTGGACCTCGGCGTCGGCCTCGGGACAGATTCTCAACCACGTGGGTCATGCATGGCACTTATATTCTAATAGTCGCATAGATAGTCATTAATCATTGGATGATGCTAGAGCCACATACAGTGGCCACTACCGACTGTGCAATTTTTTTTCTTTTTCTTTTTTTTTTTTCAAATCTTTTTCAAATATTTTTTGAATTCCTTAAAAAAATTTCTTAAAAAAAAATATAAATTCATTTGAATTTTAAAAAATATAAATTCATTTAAATTTTAAAAAATACTTTCTTAATGATTAAAAAAGATATTTCTTAGTCTTTTGCTTTATTGAATAAAGCAGCTTTGTCTAATCAACAACAACACAATAGTCTCTGACCATCCTTTTTCCCATTTGAAGAGTAGCGATTACAAGGTCAAACAATATGGAAAAGTTTTAAAAACTTATTACTTTTTATTTATACTTGTATAAAAATTATGTAATAATAATAACTTTATATTTTTTTTATCATAAATATGCTGAATAACCTTTAAAAAATTATATAGACATACAATCATTTTTACAATCTTACGTACAATTATGTTTTAAATTATCGACATTTTTATAAAATAACGTCATTTTACATATATACTCTCATTTTAAAACATAATTATATAAAAAATTATAAAAAGAATTATACATGTATCATAACCTTTTAGCTTATTGTCTATCAAGTATTTTTATTTTATTTTATTTTATAGAAATGTTTAAAAATAAATTTATAAATTAATATGAGATAGTCAAATTATAAAATATTTCTCTCTTAAGGTATATACTACGTATCACTGACTTCATCGTTTGTAAACTTTTTTATGCTCTCTATATAACAGTTTGAGTACGTTTTTATGAGTAAACTCATCACGTATTGGATTCGGGAATCTTGTGTTTATCCTTTATCTTTTGCTTGCTCTGTTTTGGTGCAGCCTGGACTCTTTGTTGTCTCAGAGAACCAGATCCACCAGCACCCCCTGCCACCCCTCTCACACACATGCACGCATACACACAATGAAGTCAGTCCGACGTTGTAAGAACCGCAACACAACTCTCTTGTCCCTTTTCATGTTTCTTCTTTTTCTATACGAGCCACATTCCATCCCCACTCTTGCAGAAGCCAAAAGAAATGTTAGTGTTTTCCTATTGTCTCCTCTGCCATTCCTTTTCTTCTTATGCCTGGACCACCCGTAGTAACTAAACTGACTTACGTAGTGAGTATTTGCAGGTTTACATCGTTTATATGGGAAAAGGGCAGCGGCATGATCCGAAGCTTCTTCTGGAAACCCATCTTGAAATTCTCACTGGAGTACTTGGAAGGTATGCCATGAGAAATTAAAATAGTTTTGATGGATAGAGACTTTGAAACAACAGCTTGAGTCCAAATCAATTGTTTGATTTTGGCTTATGCAGCAAAGAAGCATCTGCAGAAGCCATGGTCTACAGTTACAAACATGGCTTCACTGGCTTTGCAGCCAAGCTAACAGGAACTCAAGCACAGATTATTTCAGGTTTTTTATATTTATATTCGTTTTACGATGAGGTCCATCGATATAAGTTACTTGCTAAGCACACTGGTAACAGGGAAAATTTATGGTAATTTACCATCAAACATATAAATCATGGAACTCGTTTGGAATCCAAAAGGTTCTAGATATCATACTAAAATTTAATAACCCTGCAATGTTGAATGTATGGTATTTCAAGTCTAATATGATATGAAGAACACTCTTGACCAAACAAAGCTCATGTAAGAAAAAGCTATACATATAACAGAAAAACCATTTCCCCTCCTGTTTCATGGTAATTATCACATGTGTGATAGGATGGTGATCATGATGATACAATCCGAATGAATATGCTTCTTACCTCAGATTTAAAGCATTATGATTGATTTCTTGTTTTGGTTTTAGAGTTACCAACTGTGGTTCAAGTCATACCCAATCGCTTTTATAAGTTGCAAACTACAAGAAGCTGGGACTACCTGCAACTAGATTCATATTCTCCAAAAAATATCCTGCATAAGTCCCAAATGGGTGATGGCGTCATCATTGGTGTACTCGATACTGGTACTATTCCTCTCTGTCTCTCTCTCTCTCTCATGAGTGTGTGTGTGTGTGTACACAATTGTGCTAATGCATGCATCTCACCATATGAAGTCCTGTAAATGACGAACAGGGATATGGCCAGAATCTGAAGTTTTCAGAGATGAAGGTCTAGGACCAATCCCTTCTCGATGGAAGGGTGCATGCGAATCAGGTGAGCAGTTCGATGCAAGGAAGACCTGTAATAGAAAACTAATTGGAGCTCGTTATTTCATCAAGGGACTCCACGCTGAGTATGGAAAGCCATTCAACATTACTGAATACCAGGACTACTTATCTCCTAGAGATTCAATTGGACATGGCACACACACATCTGCAACTGCCGGTGGCTTCTTCAAGGCCAATGTGAGCTACAACGGGCTAGGTTTTGGAACAGTGAGGGGTGGTGCACCCCTGGCTAGACTGGCTCTGTATAAAGTCTGCTGGAAGCTGTATGAAGAAGGAATATGTGCGAGTGTTGACATTCTGAAAGCCTTTGACAAAGCCATACATGATGGGGTAGATGTAATATCACTGTCCATTGCCCCTAGTTTGCCATTGTTTTCTGACATTGACACCTATAATGGGATCTCCGTTGGTGCTTTCCATGCTGCGGAAAATGGGATAACTGTTGTATGTGCTGCTGGAAATGTAGGCCCAAGTGCTCTAACAATAGAGAACACAGCACCATGGGTCATTACTGTTGCAGCAAGCACTATTGACCGGTCGTTCCCTACGCGCATCTCCCTTGGAAACAACTGGACTACAATGGTAATTCTCCACCACCTGATCATGCACTGCATATAATACGAAGAATAACCGAAACCAATGTCTTATAAGTGCAGTTCCTTCAGTTACATTGTTGAAATGAGCGCTTGTTATATTGTAGGGTCAAGCAATGTTCACAGGACGGGGTACGGGATTCACCAATCTGGTGTACCCTGAAGTCGCAGAACTCCTAACTCCTCGGTAAATAAATTCTTCAGAGAACACAGTGCTGCCCTGAAACCTTTATCTTTCATTTTTGGTACTATGTAAATTATGAAGAAATTTATGGGTCTAACTCATTTTATAAAACTAGTTCTACAAGAGAAGATTGATAATTCTTTATAAACATGCTCAAGACATTGTCCACAGGCAATGTAAGATTATTCCTTAACACGCTCCTTCACATACAAGTCAGTATTTTTTCTGATTCTTGTCACGGGATAAGTAGTGTGGGCATCCACGTCCCGTGGCAGACTCTGATACCATGAAAAAATTCATAAACCTAACTAATCTTATAAAACCGGTTCTACAATAGATGATTGCTCATCCTTATAAATATGTCTAAGACCTTATCCACAAGCAATGTGAGATTATTCTTCAACAGGATTTTTTTTTTTAATCGTGGCCAGTATTGCAAAGATGAGAAGGAAAAAAAAGAAAAGAAAATATCCTTATTAAGGACTATCAGACTGATTAATTATGTAGCATGTTAATCGCTCTAGCTCCAGGAAGGATTAGTATAGTTCCTTCTCCCTTGGATGAGCCAATGTGTGGCATACAGAAATTCAAGAAGACCTTAATTCACCTATGACTTTGTCTATCGCAATTTTCAGCTTTTCACTTTCCTGTTAACTGAAGTATAACAAGGTATTGATGCAGTTATTGTGAGTCTCTTTCTCCGAATGATACTTGGTCAGCCGGACATGTTGTGCTCTGCTTCACGTCAGGTTCTAATCAAAGTGTAGTAGAGGATGCTGCATGGTCTGTCAAAGAGATTGGTTGTTTGGGGCTAATTATCGCTGAAAAACCCAAAAATTCCCTGTATTCATGCGACGATAACTTCCCATGTGTTCGAGTAAGCTATGATATAGGCATGCAGATACTCAACTACATTCGCTCTACCAGGTAACACCATCCTCGCTATAAAAGATGTAATCATCAATATTGTTGAGATCATTGACATCCAATTCATACTTGAGATAGTTGTCGCAGGAACCCACAGGTTATGATTAGGCCTTCAAAAACACATGTTGGCAGACCTGTATCTACCAGGGTGGCATACTTCTCATCCAGAGGACCTGGCTCAGTTGCCCCAGCAATACTAAAGGTATTTTCTAGAAATGATTCACAAAACGATTTCATAACTGTTGCATACTAGATTGCAAATTTCTTTTTAATGCAAAACAGATCTAATGCGTTATAGCAATCTACATCAGTTTGTGCGTTTATTTCTGTGAGATCTCTTTATGAACCAAGCATTTCTCTTCCTCATTTATTACTCACGCTAGTAGTGGAAACCAGTCGGATTTCTCTAGTGGCTAAACTCTGTCATTGTTCTCCCATTTGCTCTCTATATGATACAGCCAGATGTAGCAGCCCCGGGCGTCAACATACTAGCAGCAGTTCCTCCTAGTAGTCCAGGAATTGCATTTGAGTTCCAATCAGGAACATCCATGGCAACTCCCCATGTCTCAGGCATTGTAGCCTTGCTCAAATCACTGCACTCAGATTGGTCCCCAGCTGTAATTAAATCTGCAATTGTTACTACAGGTACTCTATACCATTTCCTTTCCACTAGAAAGAACTCATTTGCATACTTATTCTTTTGAGGCGTTCACGGTTCAGAATGCGTCTAAACTTGTATGTTATCATAATCTGCAGCATGGACTACTGATCCATACGGGGAACCAATATATGCGGAAGGGGAGCCAATGAAACTTGCAGATGCATTTGATTATGGAGGTGGAATTGTTAATGGGAATAGGGCAGCAGATCCTGGCCTTGTCTATGACATGGGGACAACAGATTACATTCAATACCTCTGCGCCATGGGCTATAAAAACTCAGACATTTCCCAGGTTACAGGTAATCCAGCATTCTGTCCCATGAAGCAGCCCTCTATCCTGAACTTAAACTTCCCTTCTATAACCATCCCAACTCTTAGAAACTCAACAACTATTACCAGAACCGTTACAAATGTTGGCGCAGTTTACTCCAGATATGTGGCCCTTGTTGAGCCTCCACTTGGCATATCTATAGCGGTAAAACCTGATATATTGATCTTCAATTCTATTATCAAGGCCATCTCCTTCACTGTCACAGTTTCCTCTTCTCATAAAGTAACCACAGGATACTCTTTCGGAAGCTTGACTTGGAGTGATGGAGTGCATTCTGTACGAAGTCCAATATCTGTGAGGACTGAGATGATAGAATCTTACGATTGATGGGAAGTTTATGATCTAAACAGGCAAGTATGCTCAATAATTGTTGTAAACTTACCATAAATGAATAAAAGTAAAAGGTGCCAGACACCGACAATTCAAGTTATGAGAGCAATTAAATTTAAATTTCACTTTAGATTAAAAAAAGAAAAAAAAAAACACTTAACTTTCACTTAGAAGCCTTTTAATTTCAGAAATGTAGTTGGATAATTCAGCTCTTAGGGCTATAATCAAACCGAGCCGAGCTGAGCCGGTCTTTGACTTATCGAGTTCCACTCGACTCAAAAACCTTGAGCTTGAGATTTTTATTTAACCTTTGTTCGAACTCGACTCGATAAGCTAAACTCTCAGCTCGAGTTGTTTATTTATTTTATTTTATTTGAATAAGACTTAATAATTAATAAATTAGATAAATAAAAAAATCTAATATTGAATTTATACAACTTACAAGTAGAACCTCTATTAAATTATAAAATTTTAAAAATTTATAAATAATTAAATGTAGTTATTTGATATTTATCCACAATAACAATACATTATGTCTACATAAATTATTAATACATACACAAAATAGGATAACATGTATGTATTTCATATATGGTTCTCACATACGGCCAGTATATGAAATTATTAAATCTTATCGACTAATTATTTTACAAATTATTGGATATAACTATGAAACATATCCAATATATAGGCACAAGTAATTAGGTTACATATTATATATTTAATTATAAAAGTGCTAACTTATATTATTAGCTAATACATATATATGTATATATATAGGTGTATGTATATATTTATTAATATATAATGAACTTTAATCGAGTCGAGCTAACTAGTAAACTCGAACATAAACGAACAGATTTTAACAAGCCTTAGTCGAGTCGAGTCTAGTCAAATATGTGTCCTTTACTAATCTAACGAATATCTGCTTTCACGATCGAGTCAAGTTCGATTCGAATTTAACCGGACGAGTACCGAGCGGGTCATCAAATAGACTGATTTATTTACAGCCCTATCTGCTACCAAACCAATGGCTGGTAACCCTAGCAATGACATCTGAATAGGAATACGAGTTCATTTACCTCTCACAGCATGGTGATGAGAAAGCGTGTGAAGTGAAAAGAGAGTTAAAATGAACAAGCCTCATTAGACCCAACCCGCCTCTCCACAATAAAAGCACAGGGAAAAAAAAAGTAGAAGATTCTGGGCTAATTCATTTATATACAGATTGTAATTAGAAGCAGTTAAATGTAGTTGCTGTGTTTGAAACCACATGGTGCATCTCATCTTAGTAGAACTAATCGTCTTCATAAACATGTTCATGCATCGCAAAATTTCTCCCTTCGTCGACCAAACTATAAATCTGGAACATCTTGGATTCTCAACATGCCTTGGCCTTAAAATAGATTGTTGCCACAGTTTGAAGATACAGCAAGATAAATTATCTCAGGAAATGATCAATCTTCCATTGCTAGGCACATTTAGTCCGCCAAGGAGGGTTCCCTATCTGGTTTTACCACCATAGGTTCTAGTTTCTCTGCTTCAAATTTTTCTTTAGGTATAATAAGACCATATCCTCCAACTTTTCTTTTGTATATGATATTAATTTCACCTGGTGCAAAGGCAAAGAAAGTAAACCCCTGAATGATTTTGATAACTTCATGCTGAAAAAAGAAAACAGTTAAAAAATAATAATAGAAAGGACAATGAAACCATAAACTTCATACCAGTTTCTTCATTTCTGAAACCATAGAAGTCGTGATCAATATTTTCCAGCTGCTCAATTGCTTCAGAGACAGTCAAAGGTGGCATGTCAAAGTACTTTGTGCGGACAATCTGAAAGAAAAGCTACACAGAGTGAGTAAATGTGCACTTGAAAGGGGAAAAAAAAAACATGTCGAGCAGTTAAATGACCTGATTATCAGCACACGACATAAAACTTTTTGTAATTGATTACATAATTCCATTGGCACTCAGATCTCAATGGGACCAAATTAGTTTCAAAAGAAAGGAATGATGAAATTTCCCACCAAATTCATAATGTTATTTCGTTTTTCTTTTAATGATTATACTATTCAAGTTCAAGTAAACATATTGGGTAAACATGTAGGAAATTAAGAATGTTGAGCCAGCTGTTTAGTTCAACTTGGTTTCAATTCTTTGAAATACAACTGGAAGGGAAACTGAAATCCATTGTTTTTTATAAGCAAGAAGATATTTTATTGATATTGAAATAGGCATAGCCCAAGTACATATGATGTATACATGTGATTATACCTAGTTAAAAACTAGAAATGGATACAAGGAAATCATGAAAGTTGAGACGATTAAAGTCTATAACAATGGCCCACATAAATATAGTCTTCCAGAAAAAACTCAAACTCTTCCAAATAACAGTTTCGATCCTCAAAATTTCAGTCATTCCTTTCCCTCCAAATGCAACAAAGTAGACAAATGGGAGTCATCTTCCGCACACCTGCAATTTGGGGTATCCCCTTGATCCCTCTTCAGCTAGCTAATAGGTCAACCACCCTCCTCGGCATAACCCTACTAATCCCATTTTGCTGAAAAAGTAATTCCATGATGCCTTTGCAAACACACAATGTAGAAGTAAATGATCCACTATTTCGCCACGATTTTTGCACATACAACACCAATCAATAAGGATAAACCCATGTTTCCATAGGTTGTCAATGGTCAAGATCTTCCCAAGGATGCAGAACAAAAAAAGCAGCCTTAAGATGCGCTTTACTCCTCCAAATGCTCTTCCAAGGAAAGTGATTACTAGCTTGAGCAGTGCGAACCTCATAGAAAGAGCATACATAAAATTTTCCTTTACTAGAAGGAGACCAAACACAACTTATCCACCACTGCATGCATCATCAGTTCCAATAGTGTATAACAAGTCAGAATTCAACAAAGACACCAACCTGCCAATCATGTGCCTCCCTAATGAAACCAACATTCCACGCTGTGAGCCATTAGTGATTTCTCTCAAATCAGCTACCAAATCATCCTGTTCCCATGCATTTCTGAAAATAGCGGGATAAGCATCTTTAAAAGCCATATCTCCAACCCAAAATTCATGCCAAAAACTGATTATATTACCATCCCCCATACTCAACTTAGTGTGGCTAGAGAAGTACCCCCAACCTTTCCATATGTTTCCATAATCCCACTCCATATGCCACCCTAACTTCGTTAGTGCCAAGCCCCCTTATACTCCCATACTTAGTATCAATCACCACCTTCCATAATGATTCCCTCTCATAATTATATCTCCATAGTCATTTCCCTAAGAGAGCCTTGTTGAATACCCTCAAATTGCGAACCCCCAACCCGCCACCCCTCATTGGAGAGCATACCTTGTCCTAAATGAAAGTTAAACTCCTTGCCAAGTACTCCACAAAAAATTTCATTGGAACTTCTCAATCCTTAAGGCAACACTAGCTGGGAGAGGAAATAATGATAAGAAATATGTGGGAAGGTTTGAAAGTGTGCCTTTATTAAGGTAATCCGACCTTCTTTAGACAAATACAACCTTTTAAACCCAGCCAGCCTTCGCTCTACCTTCTCTAACACCTCATCCCAAATAATCTTTGGCTTTGAATGATGCTCCCAGCAGAAGGCCAAGATACTTCATAGGCAGCGAAAAAACCACACAATCCAATAAGCTAGCCAGACCCCTTCCGTTGCGAATGTTCCCCACAGCAACCAGCTCAGATTTAGAAAGATTTACTTTTAAACCAGAGACATCTTCAAAACAAAGCAAGATAGCCCTCAAAGATTGGATATGACCTTGGTCTGCCTCACAAAATAGCAGCGTATCATCTGCAAACAAAAGATGCAAAATAATGGTAGAGCCATAGTTAGTATCCCCACAGAGTAACCTGAGAAAAAACCACCCTCAACGGAAGCCAACAACATTCTGCTAAGAGCCTCCATGACAATAACAAATAAAAGGGGTGATGGATCACCTTGTCGCAACCCCCGCGAGCTATTGAAGAATCCTACGGGGTCACCATTCACCAAGACCGAGAACTGAATCGTTGACACATAATGCCTCATCCACAACCTCCATCTCTCCCCAAAACCGCATCTCCTCAACAACTAAAATAGGAATTCCCAATTAACATGACCAAAAACCTTCTCCATGTCTAATTTACACAAAATACCCGGAAATCCTGACTTAATCCTGCTGCTGTCCAAGCATTCCTTAGTGAAAAGGACCAAATCCAATATTTGTCTTCCCCTTACAAATGCATTTTGAGACTTAGAGATGATTCTATCCATGACTAAGCTCATCCTATTAGCTTACAAGACTAATAGAACGGAAATCCTTCACCTCCATTGCACCAACCTTTTTGGGAACAAGTGCAATGAATGTAGAATTAAAACTCTTCTCAAACTTCCCAAAAGTGAAAAATTCATGAAAAACCTTCATGACATCCTCTTTCACCACTTCCCAACAAGTCTGAAAAAATGTCATAGTAGAACCATCAAGACCTGGAGTTTTGTCTCCATTCATTTTCTAACTACTTGTTGTACCTCTTCCTCTTCGAAAGGTCTCTCAAGCCAAACCATACTTGTCAAATCAATTGCCTCAAAAGATAGACCATCTAGTCTAGGCCTCCAATCAAATGGTTAAGAAAGCAACTCTTCAAAATGTCCAGCAATGTGATCCTTGATCACTGATTGGTCTCAGGAAACAAGGCCATCTATGGTCAGGGTCTCTATGTGAGTCAGCTACCCGATGAAAAAACTTAGAACATTTATCCCCTCCCTTAGCCACCACAAGGCCCTTGGCTTTTGACTCCAAGAAATTTTCTCCATTAGAGTCCCCCTTTCTAGTTCTAAGATGACTTGGCTTTTGCGGGTGTTCTCCCTCGAATGCATACTCTCTACTTCTACACCCTCCAAACCTTGTAACTATTGTAATAATGTCTTCTTCTAGAATTCCACATTGCCAAATACCTATTCATTCCAAGACTTCAAGTCCTTCTTCAAAGCTTTAAATTTACCTGCCAAAATAAAGTTCAAGGTGCCTTGTATCTGATATGAACGCCACCATTGTCTAATCAACTTCACAAAACATAAGCTTGTAACCACATGTTCTCCAATTTAAAGTACCTTCGCCCTCCTTGGATGCCTCCGCAATCCAACAATATAGGTAAGTGATTTGAACATATCTGTGGTAGTCTTTTTTGGCATACATCTAGAAAATGCATCTCCCAAGAGGGGGGATATATGAAATCTATGTAATCTAGACCAAGCATGATTGTTAGACCATGTGAATGTACCCCCAACAAGAGGAATATCCAAAAGATCCATCTCAAATATGAAATCAAAAAATTCAACCATAGCATGGTCTTGACGTCCCGTCCCCGATCTCTCGCTCAGGAACCTTGTCACATTGAAATCCCCACCAATGCACCACGGAACATCCCACCAAGTACTCAACCCTGCAAGCTCTTCCCAAAAAACCTCCTCTCGCTATCCAAATTAGGACCATAAAACCCAACAAAGGCCCACAAAAACCATCTTCAGAATTTTTAAACGAACGTGCCATTGAGTATTCCTCTACAGACTCATCGAGATTCTCCACCACCCTTTTATCCCAAATTACTAAGACTCCACCCGAAGCCCCATTCGAAGCTAAATAAGACCAGCCTACGTACTGACAACCCCAAACACTCCGGATAATGCTTCTCGTAATAAACTTCAATTTAGTCTCCAGCAAACAAATGATGTTTACATTCCATTGTTGAGACAAATTTTTTATTCGGATGCGCTTATCTATCTCATTCAATCCCCTTACATTCCAAATAAGGAGTTTGGGCTTCATTTATCAACAGCTACAACCCTCCCTTGTTCCTACCACGGCTTGCACTTCCCTCTTTTCCATCATAATTGATAGACCAAGAAAGCCTTCTAAATTCTTTTTTCCTTTTAGATCCCATATCATGGTGGTAGTGACCTGCTTCAATTGTTGTAAGAAGCACCTTGAATTGATCTTCAAAACCCTCGCAAGGGGGTAGAGTACGAAGAGGGATAGGATCATCCCCAGCTTCCCTACCATCCAAATTACTTGACCCCCACAACCCCCTTTGCCCTTCTAACTCTGGCCATACATTGCCTATCTCAATAGGATACTCCTGATATATGGATCCCTCCTCCAAAGGACTACTCACAAGCTCTCCACCCACTAAGTTTATCTCCAACTAATCTACCTCCACTTCTTGCAACCAGAACAAATCCCTTGGTCCATCAAAGAAGAATGACCTCCACTTATAGATATCACTAACTGAAGGGGTAAGATGGCAAGAAATCGTCGTTGGTAAGAGTGTGGAAACCAACTGGAATCTGGCTTCCTCACACATTCTCGACGAAAAATCTTCCTCTTTCTCCCTCGTAGGCAACTCCTTCGTCAGTGGGATGATGGTAAAGGAATCTATAGCCTCAGACAAAAAGTTTGTGACACACTTGGGAGGAGAGTCACGTCGTCGACGTGCAGAAACCGAGTCTGAGTTAGCGTCGAATACACCCATATTTTCACTCATTGGCAATACTTCCATCTAAGTGGCGTCAGAGAAATCGTCAGTAACTAGCGAGCCTATCTATGCCATCCCGATGGGGGACAGAGCTACCATCATCCTGGGGAGACAAACCGAAGCTGAGCCCATTATGTAATTGCCTTTGTTCTCGCTCACCGACGATACTATCGTCAGAGGGACATCGATGGGGGACAGCCTGCTACCAGCGAATAAGTCAGTGACACCCCTAAAGGAGGACCAACCATCAGCGCAGTGGGAAGACCTCGAGCCTAAACCCATTTTTGGGTTCTTGGCCCACCAAATATGCATGGGTCGGGTGGGACACTGGTCCAACCCAATTTTAGTTTTACCCTTATTAGTGATTATAAGCCCACCAGTTTTACAAATAAAGCAGCCCATTTGAAGCCCAGTAGATCCACCTTCTCTTTACTCCACTCCAAGCCCAACCCTTCACCCACCTGTTTGATTGGCCCCTCCACCATCTCTTTTAACAATAAAAGCTGGTCCTTCATTTTCAAAATAGTGTTAGGCATGCCACCTACTGACAAGCCTCCACCGGACGAGCCACCTACTGTAGCCCCGACTCCCTTCTGATTGGCCGAATTTTGGCAGCTCATGATGTTCTCTTCGAAACACCCCTGACTTGATACCACCAGAACCTTCTCTCTAGGCTGGTATACCACTCTCGACCCTGTGTGTATGAGATACCGAGACCATTGCCAGACTTTCAGAGCCTCCTTATACGACCTCCCCTATACTCAAGTGTCTGTCCCATTGATGTTGAGGTACCTTGAGCATATCATATCCCCTACCAACATGCAAAGAGGACACCCTGTTTCTGCTAACTAAAACAGAGGTTGCCATTTAACTAAGAGCATAAACAAAAGTCTTTCATTCCCTCCCTTCTATTCCTTCCGGAATGACAATAAAACTACTTCTTTGTCCTCTACTGTAATCTGACAACACCAAGTATTTGCCATAATAATTAGAACATTTTTGCACCAAATACAATCAACTACCATCTCTAATTGTTTTATAATAATTCCTCTTGTCCCCAGTTAGAAAAAAATCCGTCACTGCTTTCCCCACCCAGCCCTCCAAACCACTTCCTACAATAATGCTTTTCAACACCTTTCTGCTCTTCTCGGTAATACACAAACAATCATTGCCCTCCTTTGAAAACTCAAAGACCTTGAATCGATTAGAACCTTCTTCCCCATTCCTATACTAGGATGTCAAAAAGAAATGGATAATTACTGACAAGGAGCCCCAAAATAATTCATCGGAGAGAGAGAGAGAGAGAGAGAGAGAGATGAAATATGTTGTTTCCCCCTTTCTCATCTTTCTTGTAGAAATGGGAAAATGCAGATGGAAATTTTCTAGGCTATTTTTCAAGATAGATGACAACCTCTGAAAAACTCTACGATACACTTTCCAGAAATATGAAACAGTTTTCAGCACATGCTTTTCTCCAAATTTCAAAAGAGAAGTTCTAGGTTTACAAAGAGATCTTACAAAAGAAGTTTACTGACGTGTGATAATGTGATATGTCAAATCTACTATATTATAAAAAGAACTCTACAATCTAGCATATCATATCAAGCCACATCAATTTGTAAGCTTATTTTTTCTAAGAGTTCTTTGTAGACTAAACATTTCTCATTTGAAAATAGGTAACATGCATCTACATATTTTAAATGCTGTCTAATGTTTGAGAAAGCAAGAACCAAAAGTTTCTAATCTTCACATCTACTGATCTGGAGGCAAACTTTCCTCAACACAGAATGCACAATGCAGATCTAAGAGTGCTACACTGATTTTAAAATGGTACTATAGAATATGATCCTGCCAAATAAAGATTAGGATTTGGGAACAAAGACCTCTTTTCAATAAGATAAAAACCTCTTCAATGATAGTAATGAAAATTTCTGCCATATATCAAAACTAGAGTAAGCAATATGAGGCAAAGCAAGCAAAAATAAAATCTTCATCACCATTCTCTCATGGGGCTGATTGATTAGGTTAATATCGTAGGCAAAAAAGAATAGTCAATTACCAACCTCATTAATGATTTGTTTATCCTCTTCTTGAGGGAGTGCATCTTCCTCATTTTCTTCTGCCTTTTCCTCCACTGCTTGTACCGTGGGCTCCCTAACTTTCAATCTGTCAAACCCCTTCATGTGCCGCCCATGGTCCGACTCTTTCTCTTTAATCTTCCTCAACTTCCGTTGTATTATTGATGAGACCAAATCTATACTGCCAAAGACTGTCTCAGCATCTTCCTCTGCACGAATCACGCCATGCTTCTTTGCATACAATGTAACCTACAAAAAGAAGTCCTCATTACGATAACCCATATAACCCAACAGTACAAACCCTGAAATGAAAATGTAAGCAGCACTACCTCACACCGCCGAATTCTTGGGCCTTTCCCAAACTCTCCACCCCGAACTGACAACCTGACATCCACCTCCCTAACCAAATGACTGTGCTTAGCCACTGCCTTGCCCACCTTCTCTTCCACATGGTTCTTGACAGTATCAGTTAACTATATTCAGCAACAAATATTTTCTCACATCAAACCCGCACTTATGGAATAATAAGCAACGGAGCAATAATACAAAACAGTGAGAACTAAAACCGTTTGGTTGGTTCATAATGCATTTACTGAAAGTCATGGATATATCAATAAGGTTGCATTTGGGTTTTAGGATTTACATCTAGGGATTTCACAAACAGCTGCTATTAGAAATTACGAGATATGAGGCCTACTAAAACATGAGAGATTTTGGAATTTTATCCAAAAAAAGCACGTGCCTTATGAATTCAAGATTCCATCTTACACCTAATATTTCAAACCCACTTTGATAAGGATTAAACCAATTAATGAAAAATATTTGTACCTATTACACTTTAGGTAAGCTATTTAAGCCTAAACTGAAATCCAAGTCGGTCTCTTTAGAAGGCTCCATCCAAATGAGTCCTAAATGCCTAATACTAAGTACCTAAATTCACTCAATACGACAGAAACCATGAAAGCGACTGCGAGACACTAAAATTTTGTTTAAATAAAAAAGACTACCAGAAACCGTGCAATGGAGAACTTTAACGATCAACTTTGGCATCTCATTCGGTTCGACATGATTGAATTTTAATTGCAAAATTGAGCTTTTTTTATTGTCTTGGGGAACAAAGAAAAGGCTACTGTGTTCGGGTCTAGCGCCAAGGCCGAGTGTAATTCTTCTCAGCAGCCAACAAAAGAGTCAGTCATTATACGTTTTATGAGCTATCAAGAGAAGGCTTAGTGTAAATACCTCCAAATTTTTTCCCTGAATGATCAATTTCACGGAAGATAGCGGGCCGCCCCACGACATCCGTATAGATAGTGAACTGCCATTGCCATGGTTTGTTCTGGGTGTTAGCGAAACGGGTTTGAGATTCTTCAAAAAACTGGATTTATAAGAGGAAAGTGTGAGGGCCAGTGAATTTGGGAGTTTGGTGGGTAAGGTGGTGGAGCTGAAGAGAGAGACTGTAGCCGAAGGAGAACAAAACGAAGACGATGGTGATGGTGATGGTGATGATGAGGAAGAAGAGATATGGAACTGGTGAAGAGTAGGTTGCAAGGAGTATAGTAGACTAGCCATTGACCTTGGGGAGTGTCTGGATGGGGGGGGTGGAAATGGGAGACAATGTGAGAGAGCGTGTAAAGGAAAGGGGAAAGGGTGGGCTTTCGAGAGTTTTTTCCCAAGGGATGGAAATAGAAGTGGATATCGATTGTGTCGCCGTCACCTTATCCGGTTCAATAATTCCCATTTCCGGTACCTTCCGCAGCTGTGCTCTCAAGATAACGACAATTCAGGAAAAAAAATAAAAAAAAATAAAAAAATCGGATATAGAAATCAACGAGGAGCATCATAGATGCAATGCACGTGTAATCAAAAAAATCTATTTCAAGTCCGTACTTAAGGTATAAATAGTAAAATTGTTAGATAATATAGTTTGATTTAAAAAATAAATTTTAAATTTTAAATTTTATAAATCAAATTTATCATTTAATTGATGTGATTGGTATGCTCTATACACTGACTTAAATATATAATAGTTTCGTGAGAGAGCCTCCTAAGATAATTGTTTTTAGAGTTTTGTTTTAGGAAGGAGTTCTACTACATCCACAAAAAAATTACATAAAAATAATTTTACAAATTGACGTGGTTTCATCTGATCCATTAGATCTACTTTACAATAAAATTAATTTTATAATCAGGCAAACCACATTAAGTCATGTCAATTTATGAGATTATTTTTATGTAATCTCTTTGTGACTAGAGTATTTTAACCTAACGCTGCACACCTTTCAGGTAGCCTATTGGAAGAATATGGATGATAAAATATATATGAACAAAAGCTTTGTAAACTAGAAAATAAGTAAAATAATAAGAACAAATTAAAAAAAGAGAACCCAATATTGAGGCACGTTGTAATTAACGCTTTCCTTAAAGTAGATTATGCCTCCTCCAAATCTTAACATGCACTAGACTTCTTGACAATTTATTCTCAAAATACAAAGTTGTCAGTTCCAGTTACTCTCTTTTTCAGTACACACATAGGAAGATTCTAGAATCCGATATAAAATAGTCAAAATCCAAAAAAAGAAATACAAAATGAATGAGAAAGTGCTTATCTAATTTTTTAGAGAATTTGGAATATCTAAATTCGTGAGTGGGGTTTCCTTAGTTATAAAGAATGAAAAGACATTTGTAAAAAGTTACAACTAATATAAAATTAAAAGATACTTATAAAAATTCATAAATAAAACGAAATAATACTTGTGAAAAGAAAGTCACAACTAATATAAAATAAAAGGATACCTTTGGAAAGTCAGCTAAAGTGCAAGAGCACTTATGCAAAGTCACAACTTTTCAAATTATAGAGAATATATTGAAAATGTTTCTAATTCATTAAAAAACACACCTCATTTGGTGGCCAAGCGGTTAAGATTTTTATTCCAAAGATACATACATTCGTTCAAATCAGCATGACACATTTTCATTTGGATCTTGATAACCAAACCGACACATTAAATAATGATAATGGTTTACATTATTATTTACTTAACATAAAATATTTTAATCATTTCTAAGTTTAAGAGTATTGACATTGGCCTAGCAAAGCCAAAGCCAAAATTTGGCTAAAACTAGAGGTTTTGGCTAAAAGCCAAAGCCATTCAAGTATAACCTTACATTGGACTAAGTAAAAATAAGCCTAAATAATAGTATAATATTATTGTTTTAATAATAAATTTTTTATTTTTTTTTTCATATTTTGCCACTACACTAAGCATATATTAATTAATAATTTAGAAATTATTAAATTATTAATTAACATATTATTAGAGTTAACATTAGAATGCAAACAATCAAAAGTTTGGAAATTAAATACGGGTTTGATCAATGAACAATGACTAGCTAAATTTGGATTTTCCTTTGTATTTACTGTAGTTCAAAGTTTTACTTAAAGGATTTTAGCTAATCCAATGCATCTCATTTAAGTAGACTTAGTTATATTTTATACTTAAATGTCCAATGTTAGTGCTCTAAAAACCAACTGCTGTCGTTTTTTTTTTTCAAAACAATTATGAGTACGTGGAATAAGGTCATATGCCGTCGAGTTCTTCAAAGGATGGGACATCAAAGACAAAGCACAGTCGTATTCTTCAATAATATTGGCCAAACCTTCATCTGAGGTGATTGAAATTAGCTATTACATTTCAGCTTACAAGAGCCAGCCAATCTGACAACGACAATAGGGCCCATAGGCCACTTCATAGCTTGTTTCATGAATATTATTCAACAAAACCGCTTCTAAGCTATCAGGCTGTGAATCGCCCAAGAGCAACCCTCTATTCACCTGTTGTCATGTAAGGAAATACACAATAATTTCAATAGGCTCCACCATAGAGAATCAAGAGCCGTTCGTCATCGTCGTCTTCACCGTCTTCCTCATCGTCGTCCTCAGCCACTTCCATAGTCAATGAGCATTATCCTTAGTTGGCCCCTTACCCAAACAAAGCCCAATAGACTCCTCCCCCCTTTCTCTAGAAAAACCCTAACTTTCTCTCTCTAGAAAGCCACCCGCCTATCTTGATCCTTCTCTCTACTGATGGCGTCTAGATCTTCGCAGAATTTTTAGTGTTGGTGTTGTGTACATGGTTCAAGAGAATTTTTTTTTAAGCCTATGCCATATTCTGCTATTTGTTCTCTCTTGGTTACAGCGTAAATATTAGTTTTTCATATGCTATTAAGTTTCAAACCCTAGAGGTTTCCCATTGCCGGCCTTTGTAACAATTGGGGTGTTTTCATCTTGAACAAACTCAAGAAGCAAATAGCATTCTTATTCCTCTTGGTTTTCTAGTCTCAAATTTTAGGAGTATGGGATGGTAATACCTCGCGTGGTAGATTTTTTTTTTTCCTTTCCTTTTAGCTAATCTTCGTAATAATTTGGGTTGTTTTCATGCTGAACAAATTCTAGAAGCAGATAGCATTCTTCTTCCTCTTTTTTTTTTTCTTAGTCTCGAATTTTAGGCATATGGGGAAGGGTAATACCTCACATGGTAGATATTTTTTCTTTCTTTCCTTCACCGATTTTTTTGTAATGCATACCTGTAAACGGATATGTATGGCTTTGAAAATGATGCAAGCTTTGCCAATGAAGAGATCTGTGCAAAGAGGGAGAGATCTAAAAGGGGAGATTTGTGTGTCACTCTTGAAATTTTTAACCTGGATGCAGGTCTCATTGTAATGTAAATGGAACGCCTACGTGGCATTAAATTATTGGAGGGCTGCTTTTAGGGAAGGTCAGCCCGACTAGTTATAAGATTTTTCCTTTATTCTATAGTCTATTTTTTACTATTTAGTTGGACTTGTGTGGTAGCCGGTAATGGGTCTGAGCCTTTTAAAGAAATTTTCCTTTCATTGTTATTTTTTAGTGTTGAGCTAGTCAGGGCCGATAAGGGTCATCATGTTTAAGTAACGAGCCAGGGGCCCTCTTTACTTTTTAACAAGAAAGTAATAGAAATTTCTTTTTCATATCATCTTCTTCTTCTAAATTTCTTGGAGGTTTTCTCACCCTCGAAGTAAGATATTTTTATCAATCCATTAGGTGTGTTACAAATTAGTATCAGAGAGACACCGATCTCTCTGTTATTAATCATGGAATTAATTCTCCAGTTAAAATAAAGTTGTGATAGTGTTTCAACAATGGCTAGAAAGATTTGAAGATAAGCTTGCTACCATGAAAAAGGAAACCAACGCAGCCATAGCCGCAACCATGGATGAGATTTCTACAACAATTGACAATATTATTCAAGAATCAACTAAGGTTGAAACCAGTTTTATGCCATCTACCACGGTTACATGTGCAAATGAAAATGAAAGCAAAAGAGTCAGAATTTCTTTCAAGTATCAGATCTCCCTTGCGACCAAAACTACCTCTCTCAAATCCAGATCGAGATTCCTAATGGTGAAAATATCGAAGGTAACCACGAAATTTTCATGCTCAGTTTGAACATCGGCATTTCCAAAACTAGGGATAGAGCCCAAAGAATGATAGATAAAGTACGAGAAGGGCCAGAGAGAAAAACGAGATGTTGTGCGAGTTTGGAAATTTCTTAGAACTGGAACAGAGCACCACTACTGCTACTCCAACCCCAAGTTTCATGCTCATATTCTGAGATTTGGGAGTTTGACCCTGGTGGAGTTGATTTCCAGTGTCTCCACTTCTCACACTCACTTCTCTTCCATGACTGCAAACCCTTCTGCAGCCCTTTGCCCTCACTTCGAAAACCCAAATTTTTTCCTCCATTCTCAGAAATCATTGAAGACCCATTTTCATTTGTCCCCATCAATCCGGTATTCAATCCTAGAACCCACAATCTCAGCCACACCACAAGGGCATAACATGAGGTACATAACAGCTAAGCTGCTAAGAGCAATGTCCTCGACACCATGGTTCTTACGTTCGTAGAGTCGCCGCTACTAATAGAGGTCTCCAATGCGACTAACGTCATTCAATTCACCCTGACTATTACCTTCGGAGCAAATGATAAAGTGTCAAAAACTACATGATTAAGCTGCTAAAGTGAATGAATTGTTTAACCAAAAAAATGAATTAAGCACTTAATTATGTAGTAATTTTTAGTACTTGACTCAATGTTAAATTTTGGTATTTTGCACTTGAAAAGAGTTGTATTGCAGTTAGTCCATACCAAAATTAATACTCCAAAATTTTACTCCTCTCATATTTTATTTATGTTGCAAGGCATTATGGGAAAGATATTAAAATACATGGGTATTATTAGAATTATACAACTGGTACGGCAACATAAAAGAGAAGGCACTAAAAACTCCATTCAGCAAGACCTGGAGAGAAGCAGCACGCGGGATGAAACACAAAAAGGTGAAGACGCAGGCAGGAGCTGATGCGAACTGCAGGACCTGGAACGGGTAGGCTCTCGCACGCAGTAATGCGTTGCACAGCAGGGGCTGGCTCGAGCAGCTGAAGAGACACACTGCAGGGACGCGAAACGCAGGGGTCGTGGCCTCCATTCACTGCAGAGGCGAGACCCATTCAAGGGAAACGATGGGCTGGAAGTGAACTGGTGCTGGGCTTCAAGCACTACAGGGACGCAGACTCACGTACGCGGAAATGCAAAGGGATGGAGATGAAACGCAAGGCAGGGCGACTCAAAACGCAGGGGAACGCACAATATAAAAAGAAAAATTTTTTTTGTGCGCAGCTCTCTTCTTCTTTTTCTTCTTTGGTTTTATTTTTTATTTTTTGCTTTGACGGGGAGGAACTTTCGGCTGTAGCATTTTATTTTTTATTCCTGCAATTTTCGTTTAGAGCAGTAGATAGAGATGTTAGAATTTAATCCTTTTGGACATTTTGTTAATCTAGAAATGATAGGCTAGATTTTTAGCTTGGGATTCAAGGAGTAACCCATGACTGTTTGGGGTTGGATTTTCTTTGATATGTTGTGATTTTAATGATTAACTTGTTGGATTGCTTTTCAATTTGCATTTAGAAATGATTGAAGTTCTTTGTTCTTGGTTTAGCTCTGTTGTAGACGTAAAGGCACAATTGATACTTGACCAAGTAACAAGACTTTGATAGTTTTCTTTTACTGTTTTTCAGTTGTGAGATAATCTGTCAAGTGATTTTATTATACTAAAGAAGTTGTGGTTCATTGCTATATCATCCGACCGTGATTTCTAGGAATGAGAGAATGGTTGAGTGAAGATAAAAAGAGAAGTAAATTCATCACCAAATCAATGGGTGAAAATTGCATCCCAAGTGTTTGTTTTATTGCTTCTTACAAGTTTAAGTCAACTTCTATACATTTCATTTAAATCTCTTGATTCTTAGTAATTTTAGAAAAATAGATTTACATTTATTTTCAGCTTTACTCGTGCTCAAACTTCCAGAACAGCCAACAATTTCACTCTTAATTCAATCCACACTCCTTAGTAAAAAGCCCCATTTTGGTGTCGATATAATTAGTGGTTATGCTTTGGAATTTATTTCTCATTTCTTATTTTTTTGTTCATTGCTAAATCATTTAGTTTAATATTTTCTTATCCTTTCAAAAGTTATTGTCACCACAAACGGTAATATGTTGTCTTGCGAATATGAAATGTCTGCTTAATTCCTATTGTCCCTGTGAAATCGATCTTGGGATTTACCCTTGTATTACTTTGGCAGCTTCTACGCTTGGAAGTTAAAATTAAAAGCTAATCAGCAAACACAGAGATAACACAGTTGAATGGTCAATTCGGTGGAGGTCCTACTGAGAGCATGAAGCACAATGATGATGAACAGTGCCTCTAGAAATCCCAACCCCTTACGCCCCATTCGTAGTGATCCACAGGTCAAGGATAATGGCACCCAATGGAAGTCTCTTGTCCCTATCCTCCACGACCAGCTTGCCAACCACAACCTCGCTTGGCCCTTTATCTCCTGTCGGTGGGATCATTAGCTTGAAAAAGTTACTTACAAGAGTCGACAGAGTCTCTTGTCTCTTTGAACAGACTGCTCGTTGAAGTATTGCCGCTGAGGGGTGTTTTTGAACCCTTTGATAGAGGAAGGGAGCATATACCTATCTTTTCCTATATCAATATCAGAGGTCTATTTGATGTTGATGATGGCACATTGATTGGAATTATTGGCCTAAGGATGAAGGTGATCCACCAGAATGTTGGTTGGCAAACAATAAGATTAATTAGGAAGAATTCATTGGCCACCACTTCAAAGAACAATGAAGAAGTTGATGGAAAGTCCATGCTCCTAACACTTGAGGAATCAATTCATATCCAAAACAGAACTAGAGTAGATATTATTATGGCTCTTGATGATATCTTAAAAGCAACTGTTACCGAACCAAGTTTAGAGAAAGCCATGTATCGCACTCTTAGATGGATAGACAGGTGCATAGCAGCTGTTCTTGAAGCTAATAGATTGGGGAGGAGGACCTTCATTACTTGGGGGTATGGCCTCTGAAGTACTTATTCTTGGTGTTGCTATGATATGTAAATTCTATGAAGAGAAACTTCCTGTAAAGGAGCTGTTTGTGATTTATCTGGATTCTAGACCTCAAAGATAGTAGTGTTGGTTTTGCTGGACCAACTGTGGGTGGTGGATTTGATTTCTTCTCAAAGTATGATAGCAATTGGCTGTTGTGAAGGAGTCGAAGTGTCAATAGTATCACTCTTCAAACTAGCGGGCAAAAATCTATCTCTGTTAGCTTTGAAAGCATAATATTTGTTGATTTACCAAGCCCAACTAAATTTCTCAGGCATCCCTCACTTGCATTCTCAACATCTTCATATTATGGAAAGAGCCTAAAATATATTTTCCTTGAGCATTCTCTTTCGGCATATCTATGTCGACATCTCCACACTAGGTTGGGTAAAATCTTGAAGTGGCACCACCAATATAATCATCATTTTTTTATCCCTACCAAAGTTTTTCCAACTTAATATACACCAAAAATCTCATGAAAGTCATGTAAACTGTGATTGGAGGAAGAAAAGAGCAATGCGAGTATTGGTCGTTGTTTGATGGTCCATATATACTAAGATCAACTTGGTGAGGAACTTGAGGAGACAAAAGCCTGAAGGAGAGCTAACCTTGTTCACTCATTACTAGAAGATTGTGTTGGATAACAGCGAGATGCCAACATGGCATTATGGAGAGAGGAGGACAATGAGTTTTACTGATGACATTTAATACATGAGGCGAGATGTTCTTCCAAGATCAAGGAAACTTATCCAAACCTGAGGGGCAAAAGAGGCTCTTAACCATATGTTCTCCCAACATGTATAGAGGATAGATATTTCGACTGGATCACCAATGATGAGCTGGAAGTTAATGACTTCTTTTTATCTCTTTGTTCAAGTTTGATAGCTCCCAATGGAGAAGCTAGTGTGACTACTAGTGGGGAGGACCTGAACCCCAAATACCGTAGCATTGTCAAGGGTGTTTTTGAGTCTAAGGACCTTCATCTGAATATTTAAAGAGAAATGTTATAGTAGAACAAAATCCCCCAAGTTACTTGCAAGAATCTGACCAAGAAGTGTGTTGACATGTTCTTTGAGATTGCTGAGCACAATGAATTTGCGGGCAAGAAGTTTGTATCAGCTACAAAAGGAGGGTCGAAGCATAACTGCACCTTGTGGGCAAAGTGCTTGAAGAGGGAGGGTTTGTGACGCTTCAGCTCACAAGAGCTAGCCCATCTGACAACAACAATAGGGTCCATGGGCCACTTCATAGCTTGTTTCGTGAATTTTATTCTATAGTCTATTTTTTACTATTTAGTTCGACTTATATGGTAGCTAGAATTGGGCTTGAGCCCTTTAGAGAAATTTTCCTTTCCTTGTTATTTTTTAGTGTTGAGCTAGTCAAGGCCCGGTAAGGGTCATCATGTTTAAATAACGAGCCAGGGACTCTCTTTGCTTTTTAACCAGAAAGTAATAGAAACTTCTTTTTCATATCATATTAATCTTATTTCTGAATTGCTTGGGTGTTTTCTCACCCTCGAAGTGGGATATTTTTATCAATCCATTAGGTGTGTTGCATTAGCCATATAAATCACCAGGCTTCCCCATTAACTCTGTAAAATCCCAAGTTAAAAAGAAAAATCCCAAACCAAAAGGCAAAACACTCCTCTCTTTCCTTGATCGAGGACGACGAACCAAAAATCACTTGCAACTCAATTGTCTTCAAACTTCCTCTTATTCTGCACCCTCCTTTGCTACAATCTGACAAATCAATTATGCAAGTTTTAGTTTTATCCCTTTATTTGCAAAAAGGTCTTAGTTTTATCCCTTTGTTTGCAAAAAGGGCTCGGTTTTATCCCTTTATTTGAGGGATTTTTTTTTTTTTTTGTAAGGAAAAAATCTAGTCTTTTAGATTTTTCTGCTAAAGCTACAGAGAACTTTGATAGCCTTCGTATCTTGGTTAGGCTCCATGGCACAGGGAGCTTTGTCGCTAAAAACACCACACCCACAAATAATGATAACGAGTAGACAATCAAAACAATAATGTGGAAACATAAGAAACAAGCACATACACGACACACATAATTTAATGTGGTTCGGCAACAGAACTACGTTTATAGAGTTGTAGGGGATTTTATTCAGATGAGATAACACACAGTGAGTTACGAGAGTTTCCCTCTACTCACATAATCTCAACTCGCTTTTTAGGGCTTTTCCTCTCTTTTGTGCTCAACACGCCCTTTACTCTCTTTGTTCACAATCTGATTCACACAGAACATAAATATTACATAGTTATAGGATACAGCGCCAGAAATCCTAATTTTGCAAAACATGGTTATTCGCTCTAGCGAAGTATGGAGCATGCCTTGAGCAAACAGTCTATCCAACATTGGCTCAAGCCAACTATCAAGCACATCTTTAACGAACACTAGGATTGTGATTGCTCAAGCCCATTATCATGTGCGCCTTAAACGAACAATCTGTTTGAGCTTTGCTCGAGTGTCAAATCGAACGATAGTAGAGCGAACAATCTGCTTAGTGTTTCTTAGCTCACAAAACTAGGCTCCACAAACTCAATAAGCTTCGCACAAGGGGCTTTCACAAAAAGGGAGGGCTTCAGGGCTACTTCCCATTGGGGGAAGCTTCACAGTAGGATAGCTACGCGGGGGGTTAGGGTGAGTTATTTGCTTCTGAGTCTTCACATGAGGGGGCAAGAGGTGGTGGGCTCATTTGTTTGAGCCAAACTGTGACATGGAAATAATCAACTAGTGTGTGGTGTGGAAAATCAAATCGACTTCTATTAGAAATTTTCTTGTTTTTATTGTTCACTAAAGTAGTGTGATGAGCAATAAAAATTATTAATTATTTATATTTTATTTTATTTATAATTTGGCTAAAAAGTTATTTGAACTTGATCTTCTTTTATTACTAATTTTAATTAAATACATATAAAGAAAAAAATTAAGAAATGAAAGAAAGTAGAGATGAACAAAACAATATCTTCATAATTTATATATAAAATAAAAGAAGATAATATGTTTAAGACCAAAGAAGCGGAAATGTTGTTGTCCTTGGTCGGATTCTTGAAAAAAACTAAGGACAAGAGAGGAGAGTATTTTAGACGAAAGAATATAACTATATCTAACATTACTTGTAAATCCTCTTTTTCAGCTTGTAACAGAGAGAAAAAATAAAGTTTAAGAACTTTGCAATCTAGTCATTTTTCACAATAAGTTATCTTTTGAGATTCCATGGACATAGATTTTAACATCTAATCACGTAAATTTTTGTGCTATCTATTTATTATTAATGCTTTAGATTTTAAGAGTAAAAAAGTGCTATCTATTTATCATGCTTGTATTACCCATCCTTCATTAACATTTAACGGCCATAACCGAGAAATGGCATCCATGATCATGTCCTTCGCTCTTCCACCACTCAGTAGTGAGTGCCTATTCTGAAATTGCATTCAAACCATGCATGCTCATGTCGTTTATCAATGGCTTACTTGGTTAAATTGTGGCTTTTCCCAAATATAGTCTAGACCAAAGAAAGAAAGGAAACCATGTCTATGGGGTGGAGATCGTTCTATTATAGTACTATTATGCAATTGCAGTTCAAAATCTCAATTCAATGCAGTCTATGCCTGCTTGTCTTTTTAAGCCATTCCACTATATCAATATGGTCTGAAATTGGGATAATCTTTGAACTTTTTATCGACTCTTGTTTTCAGCTTGAGTTTTTTTATAATTCCTTTAGGTGTATAAAGGAAAGAGTGTGGCAAAAAGTTAACAATTGGAAAAATATTTTTCTTTCTTCAATAGGTAAGGAAGTTTTGATAAAGGCTGTACTTAAAACAATCTCTACTTACACTATGAGTGTGTTTAAGCTCCCCATAAATTTATATAAGGAGTTGAATGTTATGTTTGCAAAACTCTAGTGGGGAAATCAACAAAAGAATAACAATGTGCAGTGGAGAAGATGAGAGAAGATGGGAAAGCAAAAAGGGAAAGGAGGTATGAGATTCAGGGATTTAGGAAGTTTCAATTTAGCCTTATTGGCTAAGCAGGGGTGCAGATTTATTCAGAATTCCAACAGCTTGGTAGCAGTGATTTTTAGAGAAAAATATTTCAGAACAACATCTCTGTTGGAGGCAAAATTGGGTTACAAACCTTCTCTAATATGGAGAAGTGTGTGGAATGCAGTAGATTTATTAAAATAGGTCTTGAGATGGAGGGTTGGTAATGGAAATAGAATCAAGATATGGAGCCACAAGTGGTTATCATCTCCAATGTCCTTCAATGTACAATCACCTGTGTCAATACTGAACAGAGATGCAAAGGTTAGGGAGCTAATATTACAACACAATCATGAGTGGAATGAAAAACTGATAAGAAGAATATTTAAAGAAGAGGAGGGTAGACCAGATTTGCAACATACCTTTGAGCAAAATGGATATTGAAGATAAACTTATCTGGGGACCCTAAAAAAAAGGGACTATTCTCAGTTAAAAGTGCATACTATGTAGAAGTTGATAGGAGAAAATCCATCCAAGGTGAATCTTCAAGGGTGAGAGCAATGGACATCATATGGAAAAGTATATGGGACTTGAATATACCTAGAAAAGTAAAGTTCTTTCTATGGAAAGCAAGAAATGAATTGCTAGCTGCAAGAAGGAACTTATTTAATAAAAAAATTGTAGACGATCCTTTATGTCCCCTTTGTTATCAGGAAGAGGAAACTGTAATGCATGTGTTATGGCAATGTTCTGTAGCAAATGATGTCTGATTAGAGGCTATGCATCTAGTTTAGAAGTGGAAAACTGCAGAAGCTGATTTGCTTGATCTTTGGGAGAAGTTTATGGTGAAGTTGAGTAAGTTAGAATTGGAAGAAATAACAACAGTAATGAGGAGTTTATGAACTAGAAGGAATGATTTCATCTTTAGAATGAAGTTCCATAGTCCCAGCCGAGTGATTAGACTAGCAAGGGAAGGATTACAAGAATTTCAATTGGCTCAATTGTTACTAAAGAACAACAAAAGAAGCAATGTAGATAGGAATGATTAGCAATGGAAAAAACCAAGGGAGAATTTTGTAAAGGCTAATTGAGATGTAGCTCTAACCAAAAAGACAGGAAGATAGGGATAGGGATCAGTATCAAAGATGAGAAAGGGAAGGTGATGGCTACCATCTGTGGTCATAGAAGCAATGTACACCAACCAGCCTTAGCAGAGAGCTATGCTTTATGGATAATAATGGAAGTATGTAAGGATCTTAATTTCAATAAGGTGATTTTCGAACGGGATGCTTAGGCCATCATTAATGCAGTCAATGATAAGAATGAAGATCTCTCCTATTATGGAAATGTTATAGAAGACAAAAGAAATTCTTAGATGGTAGAAATGGTTGGCAAGTGCAATTTGTATATAGAAATACAAATGAAGTAGCACACACTTTAGCAAAGGCAGCTTTACAGTTAGATTGGAAATAGTTTGGATCAAAGAGGCTCCAAATCTCGTAATTAGTTATCTGGAGAAGGACAAGCACTGTAATGAGTGATTTGTTAATATGAATACAAGAGTCTTTCTTACTTTAAAAAAAAAAAAAAAAAATGCATATGAAAATCTAGATGCTTAACTATCCCTAAAGAGCAATGTGTTAATTATTGTCATGTTTTAAGATTGATTACGTAAGAAAAAAAAAAGCATACATGTATTCTCTTAAAATATAAAATAAATGATAAAATTTATCTATCCGTTAGTTTAATTTTTTTAGATAAGTGATAACTTCACATGGTATCCAAACAAAGTTTCTGAATTCGAATCTCAACTCTAAACTTCACAAATTAATTAAATATTTTAAATGTTGTTCTTATTTATTAAAAAAAATCTTGCTCAAATGTTCCATCATTCAGTGAGAAACATGCCATTCGCTAATCTAAACTTTTTCTCTACCGTCTCAATGGTCTTGTATCATTTCTTCTATTTAATTTAATTCATTCTCTGATTGTGAACCCTATTTTTAGCTATCTTTTTATGCAAGTTTATGAAAGAACAAAACAAAAATGGTGAGAGAAAAAGGGGATTCTTAATACGAATCAGAAAATTAGGTAAGGAAAATTATAAAACAGTTGTTATATATGTTAATACTTCATAAAAAAACGTATTGGTACTTGAGTTTTGTTAAGGCTCTATTTATTCTAAAAAATTATTTTAATCATAAAAAATTACACAAAAATAATATTTAACCGTATAAACTATGACCAACCTAACCTTAGGAGATAGGAACCTTAAGCCTCATTTGTTTTCACAATCATTATCATTCTATCTCATTTCATTTAATTTAATCATTACAATTTTTTTAAAGTCTTATACAAAATAAAATAAACAATTCAACTTTTTCAAATCTAAAAAAAGAAAATATATTAAAAAAATATATTTTCACAATATTTTATTTAACTTTTAACTTTCAACTTTGATCTCAACTCATCTCAACTGCGAAAACAAACCTAGGCCTCGTTTGGTTATACAGATGAAATAAGATGAGATGAAAGTTGAAAGTTAAATAAAATATTGTTAGAATATAATTTTTAATTTTTTTTAGATTTGAAAAATTTGAATTATTTATTATATTTTGTATGAGAGTTTGAAAAAATCATAATAATTAGATGAAATGAGATGGTTTGTATAACCAAATGAGACCTTAGTTGAATGGGTTAACTGGATTTTCTTAGTATCTAAATGGGCTGATACATCCCATTATGGGCCTAGAATGCTTGTACCAGTCCAAAAATCACTAAAAATTTTATCTGTTCCCTCTGACATGACTTAGATATTTGCTTTATTCAACAATATTTTTATAGAAAATTATAAGAGGTGATGACAATATTGTCAAATTGCAAATATCATTGTTGAGTAACTGTTTATAAGAGGACCTTTTTTTTTTTTTATTAGACGCATTTTATTAATGAATCGAAATTACAATTATGACTTCTCAATACATGGATAAGAAGACCGTTTCTTGAGTTATCATAAGAACACTGCGATTTGCATTTATGTGATAATTGCATCAATGGCAGTAGTTTCACTCAATTTTCACTCCTCCTATTGAGGATTATAAATAGCCTAAAGGGCATCGAAATTGAGATGGAAAAACTCAAGTATGTACCATTGAAGAAATTTATTTGATAACTCGTTTTTTAGGCCTCAACAACTGTAGGAAACTTTTTGTAATATTTTATAACCATTTTAAATTTTTTTTTTTAAAAGAAAACTCTATGTACAGAACTTATATTTCACTATAATAAGGTGATATTTTTTTATTAACTTTTATTTTTAAAAAAAATGATCTCAAAGTGTTAAAAATAATATATTATAGATAGCAAAATAAGATTGCACTATGTAATATTATTTTCCTTTTATTAATCAGGCGGGACAATCTTTTTAGGCCCCTACAATATTTCCCAACTACAACTAGGCCGAGTGAGTCGCTTGGAAATGTCGTTGATTTCAATAATTATTATTACTAGTAGCATAATATAAGATAATTAATTGAAAATCATGAAGTTGTTTTAATTACAATGCCTGAAATATGTTAAATGTTTTTAAGATGCGTAAAAAAATTTATATTATTTTTATACAATGATCTATCACAAGAGTAATGTTATACTTCATACTCCAATTTTATTTTTATCCTACCATTTAAGATGTGGCATAGGGCTGTAATCGAACTGAGCCGAGCCTGTCTTTGGCTTTCCAAGCTCAGCTCGACTAAAAATATTCGAACTCAAGCTTAAGCCTGAGTTTGAGATTTTTTTTTTATTTTTTGTTCGAACTCGACTCGATAAGCTAAACTTTCAAAGTTCGAGCTTGTCCCACAAACGAATTCGAATCGAACCACTCGAATTGTTTAATTTTTTTTACGTTTTGAATAAAATTTAATAATTAATAAATTAAAATAAAAATTTAATATTGAATTTATACAACTAACAAGGAAAACCTCTATTGGATTATAAAATTTTAAAAAATTTATAAATAAATTAATCTCTAACTAGTTGATATTTATCCAAAATAACAATATATTATATATCTACATATATTATTTACACATAGACTTAATATGATAGCATTTATCTATTTTATATATGATTCTCACATACTTGTATATGATTAAATTTTATTGACTAATTATTATACAAATTATAAAATATACCTATAAACTATATTCACTATATAAACATAAGTCATTAGATTCCATATTATATATTTAATTATAAAAGTGGTATGCTTATATTATTAGCTAATACATATATATGTATACATACATAGGTGTATGTATATATTTATCAATATATGAATGAGTTTTAATCGAGTCGAACTAACGAGTTGACTTGAGCATAAACGAACGAGCATTAACGAGCTTTAACCGAGTCGAGTCGAGTTTTGTTGGGTATGTGTCATTTACAAATCGAGTGGGTATCTCCTTTCATGAACGAGTTTATTTTTTATTTTTTATGAGTTGAGTTTGATTCAAGTTTAACCGAGCGAGTACCGAACATGCTATCGAACAGACTGGTTTATTTACAGTCATAATATGACATATTTATCACCATTATATGATAAAAAATATCCAATAAAAGATCATTCAATGATAATAAATGTGTCACATCTTATATAGTATAATAAAAATAAGATGGTAGTATGATGTATAGAATATTCGTTAGGTCAGTCATATCTCTATACTCTTTCACAAGTTCAATTTTCTCTTTAAAATAAACGCATTTTGAAAACTAAAAGATCGCTAGTTTTAAAGAAAATTAGTAACCTAATAATATATTATATTTTGGCGGTTTATCTTATGGCATATGTTAGCATAGTTTAATAATCTTAGGGTTGATTTGGTTATACAAAACCAAATTATCTTATCTCATATAATCATTACAACTTCTTCAAATCCTGAAATAAAATATAATAAATAATTCAATTTTTTAAATTTTGAAATAAAAAAAATTATATTATAACAATATTTTATATTTTTATTTAATTTTTATAAAATATTTCATCTTATCTTATCTGAACTATATAACCAAACGAAATCTTAGTTTTAAGTGAGCATTATTAGGTTAATTAGCTTTATCATAGTTCGTTTTATAAGTTTACCTTAATTTCATATATTAAATATTTTTTTATTTACTATTAATACATTTGGACGATGATGTGGTTTTAAAGAAACAATTTTCAGTCAATAATATAATAAAATGAGACAGTTGATGCTTGATGATGTGAGTTCACGAGAGCAAGGATTCTGATTTGAGGATTATAAATTATTATTTTATTAAAAGTGTCATGATTTTCTCTATAGTTTTCCCCCCTAGACAGGTCACAGGGAAGAAAAAAGTGCCCACCTTTTCGGTATTTTGGCCAGCCCACTTGAGAGAAATGTTGGCAAATATATAACACAATATACATGTATATTGTATATAATAAATATATATAATATCTCTCTGTGTCCGCCGGCAGACTTGTTACCTTTTATTTTGATATAATGTAAAATTATTATTTATCTTAAAAAATTCAACAATATGTAAATTTTATTATTAATATTATATTTATCTCAAAAAATTAAACATATAAATTTTATTATTAATATAATATTCTTAATAGAATGTGACAATTATATTATGGAATTTTATTTTTCTTCGGTCTCAATTTTGCTATCACAAGTGGTGGTTTTTGTATTTAGATAATTGATATAAGAAATCACTTGATTTTCGTTTGGTTATGTATTTCAGATGAGATGAGATGAGATATTTTGTTGAAAGTTAAATAAAATATTATTATAATATAATTTTTGATTTAAATTTTAAAAAATTAAATTATTTATTATATTTTGTGTGAGAATTTAAAAAATTATATTGAGATGAAATGAGATAGTTTTAATTTTGTATAATCAAACCCGCCCGTGAAATTAACTAGAGATGACAAATTCAAAACGAAGAATAACATTCTTTTAATAAACATGAATTAGAGAAAACTCGACAAGATTGCCAAATATTGCATCCAACGAAGAAGTGTTGTCGAGTCAACTTCTTTTTAGGAAAGAAAATGGCAACGAAGGAAACCAACATGGGTTATAGTAAAGAGGTTTGCTATACATCAATTTACAGTCTGTAGTATATCTTATATTATTTTTTTATTTTTATTTTTTTTTACCGCATCACATAAGGTGTGCTGTAGCTGTAGGTTGATGCATACATATTTCCTATAGTAAAACTAACACATGTAGCATTTAACGACCGTATCTCATCCAAGTGGTCCTACTGTACTACAACAGATGCAACCCCACAAAAGCCTACTAATAAATTTATAAAAATGATATTTACAATTTGTAAGTATTACACATTTATTGTTTAAAAAATAAGTAAAGATAAAATTTATATAAAAAAAATAATTTTTATAATAATAGATCCTACTCTTTTTTAAAAAGAATGCACGACACTTTCAAAATTTATTTTTCAAAATTAATAAAATTTTAGAAAGATAGTAGCGTCCGACAATTATCATAAATCCAACACTAGAGTACGCAGTTTACATATCAGGATTAACATTTTCTATAATTTATTGTCTCAAATAAATATTGGTAGTTTTTTTTTTACATAATATGTTTAATAAAAAACATTATAAAGAATCTTGTTTTTGTCTATTTATCTAATAAAAATATTAGTCAATTTGTGCCAATTATTTCAATAACAAGGGGATGTGATGCCAAGTATCGACAACCTCTAGGGAGCAGACAACAACCTCATCACGAAAATGTGGATAACGTGTTCGACAGCTTCAAAGCCTCATATAAAAATCCTTCACTACAATTCCTCCACCTGTCATGATCTTGCGTTAGACAGAAATCATATATCTATTTATGCCTAAAAAAGATATTTAAATTTAATTTTCTTATTTGAGAAATTTTAATTAAAATCTTTTATATCATACATCATTCATGTCATATAATTTAATTTAAAATTAAATTTTAAAATTAAATTATATATGATATGTTATAAATCTACAACATCTAATACCATCCACATGAGATTTGTAGAGAGAATTATTCTATAAAATATGCTCTGTTTGTATTTTCCTTAGAAATTATATTATTTTATAAATATTAAAGAAAAATGAAAAAAGTGACTCGCCTACGTTGGATTGTTTACGACCGCAGGCTATACAGCACTCCCAAAAAATATCTTTCAGGGTGGGACCCAGATTTAATAACTTTCAAGTGGGACCGACAACCAACGAGTTGTTGGTGGGACCCGTGAAATATCCCCCCAAACCAATGTTGACCTTTTAATATGCGCTACCCAACCACAGCCACACAATCCAATGGCTCTTTTCCTTTTGATCTGGCTCAGATAACAATTGCCTCTGCTGACGTGTCCAAACCAGATATTTTTGCTGGTGTGAACTTCCGGTTATTATATTATATACCGTTGGATCCGCGTCGGCGACCTGTACCCCGTGTTTCCACCGTCCGATCTCCTCAAGATATTAGATATCCCCATTTTCAGATATTTTCAGATTTCTTGAAATTTTAGGAGGGGATGAGATTTTTTTTCTAAATAAGCTTTTGTTTGAAGCTTATAGGCGCACGCCTGCAGGTACAGAGAGCGAGAGACGTGATGGGTGAGGTGGTGTTGAGCAGCGAGGAACGGGAAGCTAGAGTAGAGAGTCGGACAGAGGAGGAGGAGGAGGAGGAGATGGAAAAGAGTGTGACAGAGATTGGCATGGAGAAGAGGAAGAAGAATAAGAAGAGGACAAGTGGGAATTCGAGTGGGGTTGTGCGGTGGGAAAGGTTCTTGCCGAGGATGATGCTGAGGGTGTTGCTGGTTGAGGCTGACGATTCCACAAGGCAGATTATAGCCGCTCTTCTCAGAAAGTGTAGCTATAGAGGTCAGTATTTGCCTCTCTTATTATTTATTTGTGTGTTAATTGCGGGTTTTCTTGGATTTTTCAGCTTTGTTTGTGGAATCATGAACTGGGTTTCGGCTTTTGTCTGGAAATTTTGATCGTCTCACTGTGGATAATATATAAACTTAACTATTTGGGGGTCCAAGTTTGTGGGGCTTAGGCAGTGGTAGGAAGTGATCAGTGATGTAATTGTTTCCAAGCTTCGAAGGTTGGTTTGTTTATTGTTATGTTAGCTGGTCTTATTCTCAAAATTAAGAAATGGGTCTCGGTTGAAATAGGTTTTTTCTTCTCTTTTATGTTGAGCTACTTTAACACTGATCATAGGAATAATTATAGCTGTCATTAGGTGGAATATCGAACCAAAAGTCTCATCAATTGAATTTCTTGATTGACCGGCTAGATCTTTTTTTTTTTCCCTCTCCCGAAGCATCAGTCTTTCGAGTCTACTACTATTATTAGGGTTTGTCTGGATAAATTTTTTCAATCTAGGAGGGGAAAAGAAAATGGAATTAAGACAAAAAATAGAATCAGGGATTAAGTATTTAAGGAAAAGAAAAGAGGATGAACCACATATCAGTGATATCACATAAAAACTACGACAGGAAGATATCGAATGCTACCAAATAGATTATAACCATCCATGTCCTCGTCTCAGTCCTTCCTACATGTTATAGCTAGTCATCTATCTTTTTTATTCTGTTGATTAGCGTTCCACTTGAATTTAGACTGATACTACCTGAAGACTCCTTGTCTCACCCCAATTGTGAAAGCTCCTAGTGGATTTGATCACAGCATCTCCAGAAAGATAGTCTAACAAGGGATGCATTTGCCACGTAAATGTTCATTTATATCACTGTTGTTGCTTGCGTGAAGCTTGAAATTTTGAATATTGAGTTTTGCTCAAAACCTGAAAATTTGTAGACTTGTTGCTCTAGGAACTGAAAGTGTTTTTTTTTTTTTTTGTATAACTGTTTGAGCAGTTGCTGCCGTTCCTGATGGCTTAAAAGCATGGGAGATACTGAAAAGGAGAGCCCATAACATAGACCTCATATTGACAGAAGTGGATTTACCATCAATATCTGGATTTGCTCTTCTTACTCTAATAATGGAGCATGAGATTTGCAAAAACATCCCCGTTATAAGTATGACTTCAAGGTTTTGATCATTAGACATTGCTGATTTGGTACGACAGTGATAATTTAAAAAACTAATAGTGCATCTTTTGTCACTTTTCAGTGATGTCTTCACAGGATTCAGTCAGCACTGTTTATAAATGCATGTTGAGAGGTGCTGCTGACTATCTTGTTAAGCCTATTCGGAAAAATGAGCTGAGAAATTTGTGGCAGCATGTTTGGAGACGACAATCTGTATGCCTATTGCTTACACTTTAGCTTATTTTTTCTTCGCTTTCTATTGGTGTTGAAGGTTATGAACCACTATTCTATATCTTGATCTGTTCCTTTTAATCTGCCAGTCAAATGTTGGCAAAAATGATCCCCAAGATGAAAGTGTTGGAGAAGAAAATGCAGAAGCCACTTCTGAAAACAATGCTGCTAGCAACCGTTCAAGTGGTCATATGGCTTGTGGACAGAGAAATAACGAACTAATTGAAAAAATGAGTGATTCTCAGGTCAGTGTTTCTAGTTTGGTGTATATTTCCTTTTGCATTTTTAATTTCATTTTTGATAGGTAATTCTCTAATAATTTACTGGGGAAAAAAAACGAAAAGCTGTGGGAGGTCTCTACTTGGTGCTTGGATTAGTGTATAATCTCTATAAAAATTCTTTTCTCTAATGTTTCTTTTTAAAAAAGTTTAATTAGGTGGGATGAGTATATAACTGTGTATCTTTGCATATCTACTAGTGGCCCATGTTGCATAGGAAACTAATGATCAGGATTTATTAACTAACTGGGTATTTCTTTTATGGTCATCAAATGGAAATGAATTAATTTATTGGCGATGGAAATTAATAGAGAAACTCATTAGTGTTTCTAGTTACAACACAATTCCAACCTGGCAACCAAACTCTATCAATAAGGAAAAGAAGAAAAGGAAATATTAAAATTTCAAGACAAAGTCAGAAAGGCTTAAACATCTTTTGGTTTAGGCCTGATTTGTGAAGTTTCATATAGAGACTGAGTGTTTGCCATCTCTTGCAGAGCTCTTGTACAAAACCAGAGTTGGAAACTGAAAGTGGTCCCATGGACAACACGAAGGAATTTTCTCAACCAAGATGGGGAAAATTGTTTCCAAGTGACATAAAATTGCAAAATAATGAAGCATGCATCCACTTGGGTCATAATTTTCCAATGCATGAGACTGAAGCTGGGGGTAAATATCTTTCACTTTGGCATCATTTTTATGCTCTGCCCAGTGGGAAGCAACTAACATTCTGAAACTGTCTAGGATCAGTGGTAGACGCCTGCAAGGATGATGATAACAAAACTACTCTTGGCAAGGATGCAAAACCTGAAAGTCAAAGGAGGGATGACAATATCAGCAATGAGGCCTGTGACAATAACTATGCCATTGTCAACTCTTCTAGAGAAACCACTGACTTGATAGGAACATTTCATAACCATCCAGGTTGTACTGATAAAGGCATAGGAGAGTTTGATTCTTCGCCACAATTAGATCTTTCTTTGAAACGATCTCATCCCAATGGCTTTTGGAATGAACATACTGGAGAAAGGCGTACCCTTGGGCATTCTAATGCCTCAGCCTTTACACGGTGAGTTTTAGTTTCCTTTTTTATTCAGAATTTAGTTGATTTATACTTATAAAAAAAAGAATTTAGCTGATTTATTAAATTAGGTCTTTGTATGAAACTATATTTAAATATTTTAAATTATAATGATCGAAGCTTCAAAATGATCATTTTGTTTTTTCTGTTTTTCTTCTGATCACTTTGTATGACCATTAGGTTTTATTTACCAAACGGTTCCTGTAGGTACACTAACAGGCCATTACAAACCCCAACCCCACAAACAACAGTGGCTAATGCTTCTAATCACCAGAAAGAGTACGGATCAAATTCTGAGAAAATGTTATCCAATATTGATACTGTTGGCATCACACGAAGTACACAGAGAAGTATTATCACTCTGGCTACTGGTCAATCTAAAGAATCTGAAGTTGCAACTTCGTGCTCTCAACAGAGAGTATTTCCGTTGACCGTTCCAGTGAAAGGTGTACAAAGCAATAATCTATGCGTTGGCTTTGGCTCTGCATTTTCTCCAATATTTTGTACGCAATCTGGTCCATCACCAATGCCAAGTCCAAGTTTATTCTCCCAGCGGAAACCCTCCTTTCAGATGAATATGTTTTATCAGCACAATCTTGAAAGTAGAAACTTTGAGCAGCAGTATAACCCACATACTCAAAATAGAAATGATGCTGTGAATCAGACTATGCACATGCAGGAAAACAAATTGGATTCCTTGGAGGACCGAGGACATATATCTCCACCCACTGATCAGAGTGCAAGTAGTAGTTTCTGTAATGGGGGAGCAAGTCATCATAATAACATTGGTTATGGAAGTGCTTGTGGGAGTAACAGCAATGTTGATCACATTGCTTTTGTCAGGGCTGCTTCAGAGAACAAAAACGAAGAAGGTATTTTCACTCTAAGTGGAAGTTCTCATCGGTCTGTACAAAGAGAAGCGGCTCTAACCAAGTTTCGATTGAAGCGTAAAGAAAGGTGTTACGAGAAAAAGGTAAGTTATTATCGTCGTCATTTTGACTGCTACAATGTCCAACCAATAGGAATTTTCTCATAAGCTAATGCCAAATATAAATGAACAGGTTCGATATGAGAGCAGAAAAAAACTTGCTGAGCAGCGTCCAAGAGTAAAAGGACAGTTTGTTCGGCAAGTGCACATGGATCCCTCACACTTAGAAACTGATGGTGATTCCTTTGATGGTTAGTAGATAGCTCTATTCAGCTTCTGAGAGTCAAAAACCATTGTATATTTCTGCCTTGGCCTTTATTAAAGCCAGGGAAGCAAAATGCATGATAGAATACTACTTACTACTAGTACAAAGATGTTTTCTAACTCGAATTCCATATTAATATTCATTCCTGTTGGATGTTAGTTCAAATTATCAAATGCATCTGTTGTAATGTAGAGTTGTTGTAATTTCTATACACCTTTGTAGGAGGCTGCCTAGTCATTCATTCTTTATTTGTTGACTTGTAGATTTGTTCCCCAAAAGCCTGACAGCGTAATCAGTATAGAAATAATAGTTACTCATTTTCTTCATCTCTTGTACTCTTTTTTGGATTGCCAAGGAAGAAGTTAATAGGGAAACCTGAATTCAATCCAAACTTGGAGATCTGTTAGGCGCAATCCCTCTTTGAGTCTTTGCAATGCCTTCTTCCCACTAAACAAAGTTGGTACGCACGGGTTCCCTTAAAAGAATGGTTGTTTGGCACGCACAAGTTTCCACTAAACAAAAGTTAGTACGCTTTTACTTTTCTACGTTTGCGTGTATATGGTGATCTTAGCTCAATGCTTAAAAGTTTCCAACGAGTGTTTTGTGAGTCATCATTCCAAGGTATAAAAAGGTGGATTTGCCAATTATTTCGAAGCAAATGTCTTATAAAAAAGATAGAACAATATTTTGTCAGCTAAATCATAATCACTCATCTAATCTTGTTTTCATCTGCTTTTAATGTGGACGATTGAATCTCTAGTTGGAAACAATAGTTAAAATGGTAGTCAACTTCAAAGATTGAGGTTTAACACTTCATGGATGCAAATAATTCTTTGCGACCACATCCTTTAGTGAAAAGTCAATGATTTAGTCAGTTCTGTGTAGAAAAATTTTCAAGGGTGCGGTGCACGGGATTTGAATTTATTTTGCAAGAATTGGTTGGAAGGGCCCGGAGAGGTTTTCCGATAATAAAAAAAAAATAGTAAACTTTTTAGGCTATCTTAAGCATTGTCTTTGCTTTCATCATGCAATTTCTACAATTTCATGATTATCTTAATTTTTTTTACTATTTTATTGGTTCCCTAATTTTATTATCTCTCTTAATTATTTTACTAATCTTTCCATTTCACCCATTATGATAGATCACTTTTCCATATCTTTCACACTCCTACTATTTAAATAATTATTTGTTGCATAAAAAAAGCCCTTCAATTTTTAATTCTGAAATCTTTCGATTGCCATTTCCTAAAAGACACGTTGAATTCCATTTCAATTACGAAAATGGAATAATGCTTGGGGCCAGAGATACCTTTGGTCCTAATCCTCAAACCATCTTTTTTCCCTCTGCAACATTGATCCTTATTTTCAATTAGGGCTGGTTTGGATTTAGAGATGATATGAGATAGTTTTAGATGAAAGATGAAAGTTGAAACAAATATTATTAGAATATTATTTTGAGATTTGAAAAAAGTTGATTTTAGATTTGGAAAAGTTAAATTTTTTATTATATTTTATGTGAGAATTTGAAAAAAGTAAAATGATGAGATGAGATGATATAATTTCTAATCCAAACAGGGTAGACAACCTGAATTTGCTGTCAAGACAGAGAGATCCAAAAAGCTCTTTCCCCTTACACTTTGGTGTAGCTTTTTAATCTCTCTTTCTCTTGAGATAATATTATATTTTTACAGCTTTTGGGTACTAAAATTCTGTCTGAGTGAGACAATCATGTTGTTACTATATCTTATTTTAACCAACCTATGCCATGAATCTTGAGAGATGCCATTCATGTGCCAAGCACACCCACATAGATTAGGGATCCTATAAAAGATAGATTAGTGTTGAAAGGAAAAAGATATAGAACATTTGACTTATACGGCATAATTTGCTTAAGAAGTGGAATAATAAAACTCACTTTTGCATTTTCATTCACACTTTGGACCCTAACACTAGAAATGTAAGCAATCTGATTTTGTTTCCCCCCCTGCTTTTAAGAATAAAAAATAGAGGTGATTTAAATTTGCTACACATCCTCTCAACATAATCTTGCACTTGTTCTATTATGCTCTGATTGGTTGCTAAGGTTTGATATTTGAGCACAATATATAATAATCTTAGCCCTATTTGACAGTGAGACAAACTAAACCACAGATTTGCTGAATGTGATTTAGGTGGGACCAAAGGGCTTCTTTCATCAAAGCTCTTTAACGGACACATGCTTGTCTGAAATAAAAAAAAATCAATGAAACCAAAAGCCCAAGTGATTTTTCTTCTTGTAACAATTGAAGATACAGTGAGCTTTTCTGGGTCCCAGAGCAAAGAAATAAGTAACTTAGTTTTGGCAACTAGCAAGGAAAGAGGGTTTAGATGAGAAATCACTAAGGTATTGGGGTTCTTCCAAAATATATCACCACTTTCTAAAAAATCACCAATATCTACCATGACTAATGTCAAATTCAAAACACCAATATTTAAATCCGAAACAGCCAACAAATTTCATAGCATAAACCAATCACACAAACTACTCCATCATCCAATCCAACCGATCCCTTTATTCCTCGGACTCAGTCCGGCACAAACAACAAATTCACAGTAAATATAAATTAGCGCAAAAATATATTTAAATCTCAAAAGTTCTTCGAGAAAAGTACTTACAATGCTATAATATAATTTTTGAAAGATCACGGAGGTGCTAGAAGCGGCAACGCAGCAACAAAACAGTGCCAAATGCACTGTAGCCGTGGGTCTCAAAAACCCACTTTTGAACGGGTGCAAACGAAGACCCGAGATTGATAGGGTAGGGCTTAGGGATGTCGGTGAAGCTAATGGTGGTGGTGGTTGGCCGTGGGTGGCGGCGCAAAAGGCGGTAGAAGACCAAAATACCCAAATCTGAAATGTTGATGAATGTGCTTTACCGGTAACGGATCGGAGGTGGGGTTGGGTCCATTGGGTTGCTAGAAGGTCGAGGATGATGTGGTGAGAAGATGGTGGCCGGGGGTGGCGCGACGGCTGCGCAGCGGCGCAAGGAGTGCCGCGGCTTGGTGATGTGCGTGGGAGCTAACGGCGACGCGGTTGGGGCTGAGATTACAGGGGGGTGGTCGCTGGTGGCTGGGAAGGACAGTGGGCCGGGCGGTGTCGCGCACGGCAGCGCGAGGCGGCGGGGCTGGGTGGAAGAAGAAAAGGACGGAGAGAGAAAGGGGGAGAGTCGTGCGGCGCGCGGGAGGGGAGAGGAGAGGAGACAAAGAAAAGAAAAAGGAGAAGAAAAAAAAAAGAAAAAGAAAAGAGGAAAGAGAAAATGTAGGAAAAAAAATGAGGTCCAATCCTCATATCTTGGGTCACAAAAACGATCCAACGGAAACGATTTTACACAGCAAGTAAAATAAAATAATTCAAATGCAGTGATTAAAATGAAAATAAATAATTAAACCCAACAACAAGTTAATTTAATTCGAAAAGAAATTTAAACACATAACAATAATTAATTTAAAGAAAGCACTTCAAAAATAAATTTCACAAAATTAAAATCATAAAAATAAACCCACTAAAAATTTAACAATTTTAAAACAAGAGAATAAATTTTTAAATTAATAACAAATAATCTTTCAATTAAAAATACACTAAAATACGGGATGTTACAATCTTAGCCCTATTTGACAGTGAAACAAACTAAAACCACAGATTTGCTGAATGTGATTTAGGTGGGACCAAAGGGCTTCTTTCATCAAGCTCTTTAACGGACACATGCTTGTCTGAAAAAAAAAATCAATGAAACCAAAAGCCCAAGTGATTTTTCTTCTTGTAACAATTGAAGATACAGTGAGCTTTTCTGGGTCCCAGAGCAAAGAAATAAGTAACTTAGTTTTGGCAACTAGCAAGGAAAGAGAGTTTAGATGAGAAATCACTAAGGTATTGGGGTCCTCTTTATAACTTTCTCCTGATTGAAGGGTTCAATATATAATAACAACATATCATGACAAAGTTGTCAAAAGCAATAAACACCATCCATGATTTCAAATTATCTCTTGAAATGTCCTAAATAAGCTAGGCCCTGCATAGAGCTCTATTTATGTAGACGAATTGAATGATTTAATACAAAGAGACAGCATGAAACATTGTATTAAATATTTCATAATCCCATAATGTGTTTATTTATTTTTTAAAATGGATTATGCAATTTGGCATTCAGGAGGTGCGATCATACCAGCATTAATGCATCGAATCCCATCAACTCTGTAGTTAAGCGTGTTTGGGCGAGAATAATACTAGGATGGGTGGCCTCTTAAGAAGTTCTCGTGCTGCACATCTCATTTTTTTTTTAAAGAAAAAAAAATTGGCACCCATGAGAAAGAGGTGCATGGATGTGATCTAATATTGGAGATTGGTCCACTAACAATGGCTAAAAGTTTCTAACAAAATCATATCAAACGCTCCAGATTGAGGGACACCTAGCTCACAACTAACAATCTTCTTCTCACATATATATTTGCCCATTTCTTAACCTAAAAGTAACGGCTGCATTATATGACACTTTAATTTAAGCTCAGGAAATTATTAGAAAAGCTCCCAGTGGTACTTCCTAAAAGCCAATGCAGAGATTCTCCATCTTTCTCCTTTTGAAGTCTTTTTGCGTACAACTCAATTATTATTTATTCATGCATTAATGCACCGCTAATACGTGATGCCACTTGCAGCTACGCGCGCTAGTGCATCACTTCTCACAGCTTGTTTCCAATCAATAGAGATATTCAAAGGCTATCGGCTAAAGCACCCCATCTTCAACGGCCCTTTTGCAAGCTTTATGTTCAATTTATTCTCAAAGCATTCACCCTGGCCTCTCTCGTGTACGTACGTAGTCTAAGATCAATTAAAGATATCCCCTATCCTTTCTGCTTGATCTACTGTCAATGATCATATATTTAATATACTTTCTACATTTTTATCTTCGACTGTCGGCCTGCCTTGTCGAGTGCATTAATTTTCACTTAAATTAATCTTATTACCTTTTCTTACTTGGTAGGAGTAAATAATATTTCTGACTTATGATATAGGATTTTACACTATAACATATTTGTCCATTTATCACAAGTTCTTTTTTTTTTTTTTTTTTTTTTTCCTAAGATTTACACTGGTGGCAAATTATACTTAGCTAATGACACAAACCGTGTATGTAAGTAATAAAAAAAAAAAAAATGATCTTTTGCGGCGAGATCACGTCCGACGATCCAGCAAAACTTTGTCAATAAATACAACTGTTATAATTGGGTTTTCTTTATTTTGTGTTAATTAACAAGGTCGATGCATGTAATAGGAGAATGGATTTTTGCGTATTACAACTTATATATATTTCATGTCAAATCATTTGAATCCTTGCGTATATTTTGTCTTATTTAGAGTTTGTGAGGTTTAATTAATTAATTCCTCATCATGTAGAATCCAATCCTTTATTTTGTTTTTCCGACAATTATCAATGATGATCAGAGGCCCTTACCAAAAAATAAAAAATAAAAAATGCAAGGCCTTAATTTTTACCGACTTGATCAGTACTTTGGTTAATTTACTCCCATTAATATTTAGGACGGAAGTACGTACTAGACTTGAAATGCGATTCTAGTAATTCCGTCCTAATTGCTTGAATATCATTTGTTAATTAAATATAAATATTAGGAGAGCTTCTAATATTTGTTGGAATCATATATAATTAATTAGGATTATTCTTAGGAAAGCCAATGCGATTAATTAGTTTCTCTCGGGAAAAGAGCCTTTTATTTTATTTAGGTTACGATTGGATGTTGGACTGAGTTGAGTTGAGATAATAAAATATTGTTAAAATATTATTTTTTTAATATTATTATTATTTTGAGATTTGAAAAAATTGAATTGTTTATTATATTTTATATTGAAATTTGAAAAAATTGTAATGATGAGTTGATGATCCAAACATACCCTAAGCACTTCTACTCATTATCCATACGTCACAAACTACACTTGATTTTTATTTATTTATTTATTTTTATTCTTGTTAAAATAAAAGAATTTTTTTATTTATCATCCATACATCACATATTTTATTTAAAAATAAATAAAAGAAATAAAAGAAATATATATAATATACGGTGTAGAAATAATGAGTATATATAATTTTTCTTTTATTTTTATTGTCGAGAATTTCTGGTTCAGTTGTAAAAGAACTCGGTAAAGTTTTCTAATTTCTTGGAGTGAATCGAGAAGATTGCCTTGGAGAGGCATATACTGGGGGTGGATTGCACTCTTATGTTTCGAGAAATGCTGCAAAGAAGTTTTATACTATGCACATATATTTAATTAATATATAATTTATCATTTTTATTTTTCTATTTAAAGGTATACATATGTAAATATTAAGATAGAAAAATAAAAATGATAAATTATATATTAATTAAATAAAAATATATAATATATATAAAACTTCTACGTAGAATTTCTTCGCGGGTTCCTGAAATGCACAGTACTGAAATTGGATGTATGGAGTATTTGGTCCGACATGCATGCAGTTTCTAGAAGCTGGCTTGGTATGAATTATTGGATGTATGGAGTATTATATGATGGTGTTTGCTGTGTAAAATGGAGATGGTTAAGCCTAAAGCATGGCTTTCTTTAAAAAAAAAAAAAAAATGGCTTTCTTTATTGTAGTGCGTGCATATTCATGGTGTGAGAAGAGGTACAGCCATTAATTAGGAACTTTTGGGACCCCACTAAATGATAATTTACGTGGACAAATTCTGTGATTCTGTTAAAGGATAATTTACGTGTAATTTTTTTTTAAATCGAGTAAATATAAATAAAAAAATTAAATTTTTAATATTAAATTCTATATATATATATATATATATATTTGAATAAAACCTCCATTTCATTTCATCAACCTGTTCTATGGCTATAAGCCATTACAAGAGGCAGAATACTTGATATTACATTGTCTAGATGAATAACTCTATTGCATAGTGAAGCTGCTTGTTGAGCCAACAGATGTGCCGCTTTGTTTCCATCCTTTTAGTATGTTTAATATCTCACATTGTATCTGCCAGAATCAATTTTGTATCTCTCACCATGCAATTCGGAATACCATGTTGATCACTTCTCTTCTTCACTGCATTTACAAACTGCCTCGAGTCTCCTTCAAAAAGCACATTTTGCAAACCCATATTTTTACACCAACTTGCTGCAGTGACCAAACCCCTTGCCTCTATTATACTAGGCTGCACACAAAAAGTTACAGGTTGCATAAGAGTTGCCAAAACTTCCCCTTCATGGTCTCTTAACACTACTCCAACACCTATCTTCTGGTCTGTCTTCCTAATTGCCACATCTCAATTTAGTTTTAACCAATCTGTTGGAGGAGGTTGCCATTGTATACGAGCCTGCTGGTTTCGGATACTGCTTGAGCCCCTGATCTGATTATGAGCTTGGATGAATTCTTCATGTGCTATTAAGGATCTATTATATAGAATTGATGGATGTAAGAAAATATTTTCAAATATAAACTTATTTCTTCTAATCCATATAAACCTTGCTGTTTTTGCAAAGAAAACAATCTCCTCAGGTCCAACTCTGTTAAGCACTTGCATAAAAATATTCCCAAACTCCTCATCTGTAATAGAAGCTTTTCGCAGTTTCTTATTACCCAGCAGCCAAACATCTTGAGCAGAGGGACATGACCAGAGAATATGTCCTGGTGTTTCTTGTGAGTGAAGGCAAATGGAACAAGTAGGGTCTGTAATTATTCTTTTCTTACATAAATTCTGTTTGGTGGGTAGTGCATCATTGCAAGCACGCCATATAAAAACTTTAACAGCATTTGTGGTCTCCGTATTCTATATACCCTTCCACAATTCTCTTCTGTCACCTGTATTTGATGATTCCCCTTTTTTGATTCCTTGTTTCTGTCTTTGTAGGTGATAAGCACTTCATACAGAAAAACTACCATCTGCTGTGCCTTTCCAAGCCAATCTATCTGAAGAGCCAGTTTGTGAAACAGGTATTTGTAAAATCTTCTCTACTTCTGCTGCCATGAAAATATCTTTGATAAGCTGAATATTTCACCATCCTGCATTAGTATCAATTAAATTTGCAACCATTGCACTTCCAGACAGAATTTTCCTTTGTGATTGAACTATACAGGACCCCTCTCTCTTAATCCATTTATCTTCCTACAATTTAATACTCTTGCCATCCCCAACCTGCCATATGTAACCTTCCTTTATAATAGGAATTGCTGCACATATGCTCTTCCAAGCAAAAGAAGGTCTAGAACCAACTTGGGCCTGTAAAATAGAAGTATGAGGATAATAAACAGCTTTTAGGATTCGAGCTGCTATTGATGTTTCCTGTGTGAGTAGCCTCTATGCTTGTTTAGCCAATAATGTTAAGTTGAAGGACACTAGATCTCTAAAGCCAAGCCCTCCATCCCTTTTACTTAAACTCAAATTCTCCCACTTTTTCCAGTGCACCTTAGTAACTTTATCCTGAGAGCCCCACCAGAAATTTGACATCATAGAATTGAGCTTATTACAAAGAAATTTAGGTAAAAGAAAGGCACTCATGCTATAAGTTAGAATAGCTTGAATGACAGCCCTGAGTAGTATTTCCTTTCCAGCTTGTGAGAGAAATTTAGTTTTCCAATTTCCAATTCGTTTGCTAGCCCTTTCAATTATATCTTGGAACTCTCTTACCTTAGACCTACCTATGAGAGAAGGCAAGCCTTAGTACTTTTCCAAATTGGATGTATCAGTTAACCCAGTAACCTGTTTGATATAATTTCTTGCTGGTTGCTTGGTATTTTTGCTAAAAAACAAGGTTGTCTTTTGTCTATTGGGCTTTTGTCCAGAAGCTTGCTCATATCCCTTTAAAATCTGATTTAGACTCATCCATTCTTGTATATTGGCTTGACAAAAAAGCATGTTATCATCGGCAAAAAACACATGATTCATTTTTACTTTCCCTCTAGCCAATGGGACCCTTGAAATAGTACCTTTCATCTCTGCTTCTTGAAGCTGTGCAGTTATGGCTTCAGCACAAATAATAAACAGAAAATGAGATAACGGGCATCCTTGTCTTAAACCCATTGAAGATTTAACACTTCTTGTGGAACTCCATTAAGCAAGACTGAGAATGAAGGGGAATGAATACACCTTTGAATCAGATCTGTCCATCTTTCATCAAATCCCATTTTCAGCATTGTTTTCCTAAAAAAACTTCACTATCTTGTCATATGCCTTGCTCATATCCAATTTTAATGCCATATAACATTTCTGTCCATGCATCTTTGTTCTCATCATGTGGAGTGTTTCATAAGCTACTAAAATGTTATCAGAAATGAGCCTTCCTGGGACAAATGCACATTGGGTTTTTGAAATAATTGCTGGAAGGATTTGTTTCAGTCGATTAGCCAACACCTTTGTGATGATCTTGTATTAGACATTGCACAAATTAATTGGTTGATACTCTGAAATATTTTGTGGATTAGAATGTTTTGGTATCATCACAAGATAAGTGAAATTGATGGCTTCCATATTATGGTCAAAGTTTAAAAAAGTTCAAATTGCTTGACATACCTCTTCTCCCACCACAGACCAATACCTTTGATAAAAGCAAGCCCCATACCCATCTGGACCAAGTGCTTTATAAGGGCCCAATTGGAATACTGCATTCATGATCTCTTCTTTGCTGAAAGGTAAAAGCAGCTTGTCATTCATGGACTGAGTTACTTTTTTAGGAGTTGCATTGATAAAGGCCTCAATGTTGCAGGGCTGAGAGGTTGTAAACAAATCTCTATAATAGTCAGTGAAGGCCTTCCCAATTAAAATAGGATCAGATAAAGTTACCCCATGCTCATTTGTAAGCTGCTTAATAGTATTCCTTTTCTTTTTCTGGTTGGCATACAAATGATAATATCTGGTGTTTCTATCCCCTTGTTGTAGCCAGGTAACCTTAGCTCTTTGCTTCTATGTCAAATGATCTCTTTCCAATATGTCTTCAATTTCCTTTTGCAAATGTTTTCTTCTTGCATTATTTCTTCTGTTTGTGACTGCTGTAAATCTTGTAAAGTTTGAAATTTCTGTGTCAATTTTCCTTTCGAATCACAATCCTTCTTTTTACTCCACTTCTTTAATTCACTCATACATCCTGCCAATTTCTGTTGTATTCTCCCTAATCACTCCAACTGATTCCCATTTCCCTGCCAAGCTGTCGAAATAACATCCTCACAATCAGAATATGTTGACCACCTATCTTCAAATCTACTCGCATGATGGTAAGTCCTATTTATATCTTGCTGCATATTTAAAGAGATCAATATAGGACAATGGTCAGATGTGGATGTTGCCAACACTTAAACCTCACCATTGCCAAATTATGCACACCATTCAGAAGTTGCTACTGCTCTATCAAGCTTTTCCTTAGTAAAAAAGTGATCTGATCTGTTATTAGCCCATATATAATTGCCCTTTTGGAAACCCACATCACTAAGCATACAGTCTGCCAGCACATTTCTAAGCCTTTCCATCTGCCTTTCATCTCTTCTTGCTCCCTCATATGTCTCACTTTGATATATGATTTCATTGAAATCTCCTATACAAAGCCATCTCCTAGGATTTTGCAATTTCAGATGTCTCAACAGATTCCATCCTCTAATTCTTTTTTCTGTTTCAGGCTCCCCATGAAATATCTTTCTGATCAATCCATGCATTGACATGTCTATGAGAGTAAGTATGAATTCTGAGCCTAGTCTCATCATCCCATAACACAGCTAAGCCTCCACTTTTGCCTACACCTTCAACTGAAAACAAGTTATAAAAATCCAATCTACTCCTAATCCCCTCCATCTGATACTTCTGTATCTTAGTTTTCATGAGAAACAAGATACTAGGCATATAGACCTTAACCAAATGATTAAGATCTCTAACTGTCCGAGGGTTGCCAAGCCCTCGGCAGTTCCAGCTTATAAGCCTCATTTCGCCCGACGGGGCTGATTCATAGCCTCCGCCGATATATTCAGAACAGATTCTACAACTTGTTTTTTTCCCTCTAGCTTCCTAATTATTTTCTAAAGCAAAAATGATGTTTCCTACCTCAGTTTTCCTTTTCCTAGTAGCATGAGAGTCAACAGGCATCAAATCTGCAGTACTCTGTCCCCTTGCCCTTCTCTTCCACCTATTCACACTTACCTCATTCACTTGCTGTATCTCAACATCGATCAATTGCTCATGTTGAGGTTCTGACTTGTTTTCCTTTGTTTGTGTAAATGAAACTGATCTTGACTCCGAGTCTGCATCCTTGTGGCTATTGTTTTGTATATCCATGATCAACAACGGTACCCCTTCTGAAGTTTTGAGATTACCATCGCAGCCACTATCCTGCCCATTTATACTTTCTAAGTTCTCAGTATCTTCTTTTTCTTTCAGATTAATATTCCTTAAATTTTGCTGCTCTTCAGACCCAGGTTTAGATAAATTAATCATTTGCTTTCGTGAACTACTTCCATAGCTAGAATTAATTCTTGAACTGGTTGGGCTTGAACCTAAAGTAGTTGCTTGCATCCAAGATCCATACTGAGTAGTGCTTATTTCTCCAACTAAATTAGAATTTCTAAGCTTGCCTATACAGCCACTCAAAGCATGTTGAATCATTCCACAATTAAAACAAAACCTTGAAAGCCTTTCATACTTGAACTGCACAAACCTTCGTTGACCTATGAGTTCTAGAATTTTTCCTCGAGCTAAGGATTTCATCAAGTCAACTTCAACTAAAACCCTTAACCACTTTACCCAACAATCTTCATTATAGTCTGCATCCACCTGAAGAACAATACCAATAGTAGATCTAATTCTAGCCCCTACCTCTTTGTTCATACATGCCAAAGGTAGATTATGTAATTGAACCCACAAATTAGTATGAGTAAACAGAAGTTCAGTAGGTGGTGTGAAGCTCTCAAATCTCTTCAAACAGATCAAATTTATATCAAACATCCAAGGTTGTTCCTCCCATATTCTACTTAAATCAGCCTCGGATTGAAATTCAAAAACGTATAGGTTCTCTCCCACTTCAATGATCTTAATACCTACACAGAATTTCCAAACCTTGGACATGGTATTCTTGAAGGCCTCTCGGTTTATCTTTTTTTTTTTTCAGTTATTAATTTTCCCACTAGGCAAAGTTTACCTCTTTCCATGGTGTCTTCAATATCTTCCCCTGTGATCGCAACTTTATCTTTTTCATCTTCAGTTAGTGATAAGTTACTCCACAAATCAGCAAGAACATCTACCATCTTCTTCTCAACCTTTCCAAACTTGTTCTTAAGTAATCACACTCTTGGAACTATTAAAATTATTATCCACATCTTGCCTTGGGCAAACAAACCTTCCATCTCAGTGAAGGATATCCGTCCACCTCGCTAGAGACTTCTAGAGTCTAGTGAAAACTATTTCCTAAATTCTATTTTTATAAAAGAAGATTGTACGATTTTTTATATTATTTCACTTTTAATTAAGATATAACTTTCTTTTAAAAGGGCTTAGAAATATGTACGAAACTTTTCTTATTTTTTTAAAAAACAAATTTAAGATATATGTCTGCCACGTGGACTACTTCTGGGTAATAGCTGTGGGTACTCATCAGCAGGACAATGCATACCGTGATTTTGCTCCATGTCATTAATTAGTCTTTTCTACCTCGTTTGATTATGTAAATAAGATAAGTTGAGAAAAAAAATTAAAATTAAAAATAAATATTATTATAATATAATTTTTATTTTAAAATTTTAAAAAAATTAAATTATTTATTATATTTTATATAAAAATTTAAAAAATTTATAATAATTATATGAGACGGTAACCATTATTAAAACTTAGGCTAAATATGTGAGAGAACAATGTGTAATGTGTATAAGCTCAAAGCTGAAATTACTATTTTTTACTGTTAACCTGGAAACAGTTCACATGAAAGTAGCAAATCTACGAGACAAAAAGTTTCTGGTTCTGTTTGTCCTACACGGGATGACTCCTCGACAAAGCACAGGGAGTGCTGCTACAGGGAAGCCCCTTGTAGTGCACGAAACGCGCAAATAGTGCTGAGGTGGATAAGTAGAGGAAAATCGCTCTTTCATCCTGCCGCCCAGGTTCATGAAAACAAATAAATAAAACTTCTCCTGCACTAACAATTCGTCCGTCCTCTCGCAGCATTTCACGTGTCCAAGAGAAGGTAATCACCTCTCCCTCCCTCTCTCTCTCTCTCTCTATGCAATACGTGCGTAAGGGAAGGAATTTGTAAACATATTTTTCTGGATAAAATACATGTATAAGTGATCTGTAAACATTTTTTTTTAACAATTCGAGATTAACCTCTTTGCATTTTATCTTTATTTGTATGTGTACTTAGTGATTTTTAACTAAATTGATAACATTTATTTTATCTTCATTTGTATGTGTATACTTTAGGCCTTCTATAGCTCAACAAACATGAAAAAAAAATGCAGAGCAGCAACCATGACCAAGATTTGTAGTATTATTTTTCTTGAAGAAATCATTTTTATGTACATCCTTGAATTTTAAAGTTGATATGATGGTTTTTAGTTGTATAGATTTGAGGTGAAATTGGAAGGAAGGGTAAAACCAGAGCATGAATGTTGGTCTGATGCAGATGCAGCAGCCAGGGCCGGCTCTTCCATTAGACGAATAAGGCAATTGCCTAAGGCCCCTACTGGAAGAAGCCCCCTAAAAAAAAAAGTCAAAGTATAATTTTTTTAAAAGAAAAAAATATATGTAATTAAAAAAATTAGTTAACCCAATAACATAACCTCAAAAGTATTAAATAGATATTATGCCGTTATTAGTTTTAAAAGTATCCCACATAATAATTATTTCAAGTACTCTCCTTCTAACAATATACTTCACTTTTGTCATTATTAATTTAATATGTAATGTAAAAAATTAAAAATATCAAAGTCTAATTTTTGAGTGTTCATAAAATTGTTTTGTATGATCCTTTGAAAAGGCAAGAGCCTACTTTTTTTTTTTAAATGTCTAGGTTATTTATAGAACTTTATTGACAATAATGATTATAATTGCTTTCAGGACTCTTTTATATACTAATAATATTTCAAAATATTTGTGAATAGTAGTGAAATAGTTTGAATTAAGATATTTTATTGAATTTTAAGAAATGATAGAAAAAAAGTTGAATTTCAGAATACCTAAAGCACGTCTTATAAAACTAGATTTAATAAAATCTTCTAAATCGACAATTTTCTAATAAAGATTAAGTCGATTATTGGTTGAAAATGTAGTATAAAATCTTAATTAGTAATTTTACTTGACAAACGATTGAAATTATTTTTAAATAAAAATAGAATGTAAAAATTAAAATTAAAATAATTTTATTTAATTTTATTTTTTTAAAAAAATAAAACCTTAATAAAAATCTTAACCTTAGGCCCCGAACCTATTGAGCGGCCCTGATAGCAGCCATGGTCGAGAAGGGTTTGATGCTCATGGTTGAGAAATGCTGCTGATGTTCGTGGGAGAGGATGGTCTGAAAACACATGAAGTTGTGTTTTAAAGGAGGATAAATTAGACATTTTATATGTCCTGATGTGGAAGGTGTCCCATTTCGTGTTTTATAAGTGTTATAGCATTTTTCATCAATTATTGCCACAGTTATCTTTAACTGGAGCATTTCAAAATATACATATATCATAAAATTAAGCTGTGAAAGTAACGTCAAAGATCTCTAATAACGACAATGGAATTGTTGTCAACTCTTTTGATCTCTCAACGTTTTATCTTATATGAACGTTTGTTATATGAATGATTTATTGTATGTATGATAAAAAAATATAAGAAAATAGAAAAGGAGACGGAGAAGAGAGGAGGGAGAGAGAATTTGAGGGTTACATTTTTACTATTCTCCAGTATTTTTGAATTCATAACATCTGTCGTTATAAATAGGTGAATGAGGTCAGATAAAGAATTAAAATACAATAAATCAACAATATTAATTGATTTATATAATAAACTAAATATGGTAGATAATAAATCATATTACCATACATATGTTATTATGAATATATTCCATCATAAGTAGGTAATATTATTTTAACAAGGGTAATGATATCCTTACACTTCCTTTGCTACTGCTTTATTATCTAGTTATTTTTTTTCTCATTTGCTAATTGAATGTGGATTAACAATTCCAAAATATGACATTCTCTCATTATCTAGAAGAAAATAATTTTAATCAACCAATTTAATCATGTAATTTAATTAAAAATAAATTCAATTTTATAAAAATTTACCTTCATTTGCTCTTTGAGTTAATCTTTATAAAATTAAATTTATTTTTAATTAAATTACACGATTACGTTAGTTGATTGAGTTTATTTTCTTTTAGATTATGCAAGAATGTCATATTTTGAGATTTTTAATCCAGATTCAAATAGTAAAAAGAAAAGAATAGTTAAGTAGTAAAATAGTAGTGTTGACGTCGTGCTTTGTACACCTGGCCTCGTTTCTTCAACTAGGGACAAGGTCCTATTATCCGCACACAAGGGAAAACAAAGGGGTGGGGGCTCGGTGGGGGCTGGGGGCTTTCTAATGCCAAAGTTAGTCGATTGTCTTAGTAAGCCGTGTCTTTTTTTGCTTAGAGTTAGAGTTTAGAGAGAGATATTTGTACCAAGAGAACAACTCTTATACGAGGTCCCCCTGCCCAGCGGGGGCGATATCCGGTTCTCGATGTCAGTGGATTCACGTCACCCTCCCACTGTAGCCCAATCAAGATCTTTTAATGCGGCGCAGAACCTGGGGTGGCGCCATAAAGGGGACATGTAGTTCGGGGGTGGCGCCATTAGTGCAGCATGGCTCCCTAAGTGGTATTTTGCCAGTAGATGATTAGCGTTGTTATTCTTCATATCCTTTGTCAGAAAATGCAGGACTGCTCACATTTCCCGCCCGCTTGTCGATGCAAATCTTTTATTGCTAGGTGTCATAGGGGACGTCAGGGGCGACGAGTCCCATCTGTCCCTGTTAACTAGTTTTCCCGCGCTATGCCCCCCTCTCTGGTTGGCATAATTCGGAGGCTAAGCTCCTTAAGTGACATCAGGGCCGTTAGGGGGATGAGGCTTGGGCTAAGATGGGCCTCAGATGTCCTACCTAGGCCTTATCCATGGGCTGGTAGGAAAATTTCTCTTCCAAGTAGTAAAGAAGGTGTAAGGGTTACCCTTCTAACAATATGTACGTGTCTTTGAAAAATAAAAACATTATATACTATATCCCCCGTCTTACTTCTATCCCATGTGACGTCTGATATTATTTACTAAATCTTGAATTTATCATTTGAAAAAAAAGAATTGATTAATTTAATAATTGATATATATATATATATATATACCATCACATAATCAATACAATGATAAATTAAAAGTGGAATGAGAGTATATCATCTTTTACTTGTCCCGCACAAGCTTGGATCTTTTACTACTTGTGGCTTGCGTGCCTTTTATTTGTGCAGGGTATCCACGACAAGAAGTTTATACAACGTTGTTAAGAGGCAAGCGACAGCAATCTATTAATTTAATGGTTTGGATGCATAATTAATCTTATAAATCTACTTTAAAGCCATGAGTTTAAAAGTCTACATACAACTATACAAGAAGTTACACGCAAATATCTATGGTAATGGGAGTAGCTGCCAGTCAAAAGCAACACAGTGCAAAATAATTGCTGCTTTCTGCTGCTTACTTTCTTTATAACCCCATCCTCTCCTCTTCCTTAACCTCGCCAACTTCCCCTTCCTCTCTCTCTCTCTCTCTCTCTCTCTCTCTCTCTGCTTGCTTCCTGCAAATGTCTCAAGTCCTCATAAAGTCTCCTAAACACTGCGCCAAGCAAGGACTGAACATCGACCAGCATCACAAGAAGCTATTCTTCTTCTTCTCCTCGTTATTCACCTCGATTCTCTCACTTATATTAGTCATCTGGCTCATCTTACGCCCCTCAAAGCCTGACTTTTCCCTAAGAGAAGCTGACATCTACCAGCTCAACCTCTCAGGCTCTCACCTTCTCAACTCCTCCCTCCAACTCACCCTCCTTTCCAAGAACCCTAACCAGAAAGTTGGCATTTACTACGATGAGCTTCAAGTTTATGCCGATTACAAGGGACAACGGATAACAACCAATACCTCTCTTCCTCCTTTCTACCAAGGACATCAAGACAGTAATCTGTTAACAGCTTCTTTGATAGGAACGTGGCTTCCTGTGGCTCCATCTTTTGGCTATGAAGTTGGACGTGATCAAACCGCCGGAAAACTAGTTCTGAGCCTGAAGGTGAACGGCCGGCTTCGGTGGAAAGTGGGGACTTGGGTTTCCGGAAAGTACCGGTTCAATGTGAATTGTGTTGCAGTTATGGCTTTACCAGCCATCCCAACAGGTCCCTTAACTTCAAAGCAGGGTTCTCACTGTGCTACTACGGTTTGAATCTGCAAAAAATTCGACTACAGTGAGTTGTGCTGCCTCTGTTTTTGGGTTTGTATTGGGCTTGCTTTTAACCTAGTTTGCTGCTTAATTCTAAGCTTTGTACATTGATTATGATGGACATGATTGAAAGTTATATGATTATAAGGATGATTGAAAGAATGAAGATTTATTATAAGCTTGTTTGGGTATATTAATTATCATTGTAAGGAGGATTGAAAGAATGAAAATTAAGCTTGTTTGGGATGTTAATTGTTGATCCATCTTCTTTCTCTATCATACTTACTTTGTTTCCGGTTTCCATGTGATGAGCAAAAGAGTAGGAGAAAAGGAGTTTCTTCTCTCTTCTTTTTATTTTTCTCGCAGTTTCATTCTTAGGTGGGTTTAGCAGAATGGAAGGATGATGGTGGATTGTTTCAACTTTGATTCGTCGTTTATGGGCAGAAGAAAGAGAGGTCGATAGATAGAATTAGGGATAGGGGAGATTCCAAAGGAGAAAAAAGAGGGAAAAGAGGGGGAAAATTGAGAGCTTTCTTGGCCAAGGAATCTCCAATTTACATGTCAATCCCTCACTTTCGTTATTAGACTTAGTGGAAGTGCTGTCCCCCATCGATGCATGTATAGCCGCAACTAATGAATCCGAATGTACCACTTACGAATTCTTGAATCTTTTTATGATACTGCTGACAATGACAAGGTTAGGTAGTAAATGAGATCTCATATTATTTAAAAAGAAAAAGTTCTTATTCTTTATAAGATTCTAATGAAGACTCTAATTATATCATTAACTAGTCATTTTAGAGTATAAATTATATAATTTGAATTTTCCATCGGAATCTTCCACATGCATGCAAAAAATAAGAGATATATAGTACGTGTGATTCACTTCCATTATAAAATTAATGGAGTGTTTTTTTTAACAATTTATATACCACTTTTCTTGACAAAAATCCCTTCACGGTTTTTTCATTAAGCTCAAGCAAAATGGCATGATGCAAGAAAAAAAATTAAAAAAAGAAAGAGAACGTTTTTGGCAAGTGGCAACCCATGTATCGCTCCAGCTTGAAAAGCTGTCGTCTTTTAGATTTGTGTCTTTTTGGTGCCCCCGTCCGTGCTTGGCAAATCTATGTTGATTGTGATTGCAGTGCGCCAACAAGCGTACAAGTTACGCAGCTTTTTTTTTTTTTTGGGCAACCACTAAATAGAAGGAAAACATCAGATATGGACAACAAGCTGTTATGATTAGCATCGCTTTTCAGAAAATCAAAAAGAAAATAAAAGAAGGGAGAAAATGTAAGGCCACAAATCTAAGAAACGAATGAAAGAGTGATCAGGAATAAACTGGTATCAATGATGGGAAGGAAAGGTTGCTTTCAGGAGCTAGCTAGTGATCTAGAGAACTTGGTAAAGGTTGTAGCTCAAATAATCCCAACGCCGATGAGCTGGTTTAGGTTAGATTTTATGGAGATGAAATGATTTTAAATTAAAATTAAAAGTTAAATAAATTAATATTATTAAAATATTATTTTTTAAAATTATTATTAGTTTGAAGATTAAAAAAGTTTAATTATTTATTATATTTTATTTAAAAATTTAAAAAAATTATAATGATGAATAGGCCAATCCAAAACAAATCCGGGCCGAAACTCGGATTGCATAAACCTGAAACTACAATCTGGTAGTTTTTTTTTCCCTTTCAATTTGAATGTTTTGATTTGAAAATTATTGTCCATCTCTCATTTAATGTTTTGATTTGAAAATTATTGTCCATCTCTCATTTATCTTTGGTTGTTTGAATTTTAAGCATAGGAATTCTTATCATTTTCACGTATAACATGGGTTCATATTAAATATAGTGTAGACAAATAGCAGGTATTTTGCAAGCTATACTTCCACTTTTGACGTTACCGATGCATACTAACTGCTTCATTTTTACCAATGTTTTTGAAAGTTTTTATTATCTTTTTTTGGAAGTTTTCTATCTTTTGCATTCTTGATAGGTGTAAATTTACTTTCTAGTACATTTGCATTTAAAGAATTTTCAGATAAAAAAAAAAAAACTTAAAGGAATAAAAAAAAAAAAATCAAAACATTCAAACTGAAAAAAAATCAGGTATCGGGACGTTGTAAATCCAGACTCCAGTCGGAGTCTGACTTGGGCTAACCTAATTCGAATTCTGGCCTGGATTTGAAACTCGGGTTTTGGTTTGGATATATCTGAGTTTCCGAGCTAGAATTCAGATGAACAGTCTTAATGATGAGATGAAATGAAACACTTTTATTATCCAAATATAATCTTAGTTATCGTTTAGATGGAGAGTTGAGATTAGATGAATTAAAATAAAATATTAAAATTAAATAAAATAATATTAGAATATTATTATTAAAAAATTTAAAAAAATTAATGATGATGTGAGATAAAACACTTTTACTATTCAAACAGAGAATGCAATGTCTGAGCTAGTTAACATGGACGACGTACGTTTATGAACATCCCTTTTGATCTCCTAGCTTGCAACAGCTAGCAGAAATTCATCCTTTTCATGGAAAGGAATCCTTAAAACCAAAATGATTTTAAAGGAGGGTAGGCAATGACAAGTTGAAATGGATCCGTACTGCTGGGATCGCTTTCAGGGAGTGGAGTTCTCTCACGGGCAGCATGACTTTCGGCCTGTTCGTCTGGAAATAACTTGGTTGCCAAGGATCCGAAAATTTGGGATGATAGCTGAAGGATCAAGAGTCTGATAATCACTTTCTCTAATTCAAACGACCGTTGTACTTAAGACGCAATTAATGACTAATCACAAGGAGTTGGAAAATAAAATATTGATTATTTAATTATTACTCCTATGGACTGTTCCAGCCGTTGCTTGCCAATATGTGTCACGGGGACAATTATTACTAATCACAAAGGCAAGACAATGATGCATGTGACGGGATAATGTTGCTCATTTGATAGATAATCTAATATTAATTTGTAACATTCCTTGCAAGGGTCCAAGCCATATATGATATCATAATATAAAAGGACTCATCAATAATATAATTGAAATTCTATTAAAAATTATTATAAAATGCAAGAATTTCTCCGTTTGAAATAATAGGGGATTCTATATATATTACATCAATTATTCTATATACAGTCAGTAGATACAACTGGCGTGCAGTCATCCATGTCACGTCAGATTTAAAATGAATTATTCATCTCTCATCAGCTCACTCTCTCTCATCAGTTCGGTATTTCTCTTATTAGCTCTCTCTCTCTCTCACTCATCAGCTCGGTCTTTCTCACTCATCAGCTCTAGCAGCTTGGTCTCTCCCTCTCCTCAGCTCTCTCATCTCTCTCATCAGCTCGGTCTCTCTCTCATCAAGTGTCTCCACATCAGCCACATTTGCAAGCCGTTTGCACCATGTGCTTGCAACAAGCGTTTTTCATACCACATATACATTCAACACTCAATATGGTATCACACACTCCTATGGAAGGCTGGAAACTAGAGAAGATTTGTAGTAATGGTAATACCCGCATGGTGCGGGGCAGGGGTACCCTCCCCCGCACCCCACCCTGCAGCATGCAGGGTTGGGGTTTTTCCCCCGCCCCCGAGAGGCGGGGCGAGGGAAAAAAATCTCATCCGACCCAACTCCAGCTTAAGCCAGTACATTGTGTTTTAAAAAAAATTTAGTCTAAAAATATTTTTTAAGACCCAAATTATAATATAATCTAAATAATAAATTAAAATTTATAAATATAAAAAGAACTTAAACTCATTAGAGTTAGATTTTGGATTGTTTTAGCCTCCTAGGCCAACCTTTATATAGGAGATCAATACAATATAATAGTAATTCTTAAGCAATGTGAGATTTAGCCTAATTTGTAGGACCAAATTCAATGATGGTAGAGAGAGAGAGAGGGATATTCTCCCCTTTCTAATACAATCCAAGGATTTGCAGTTTGTATACATGGACTGGCGCACCAAATTGGGCCTAGGTTGAGTCCAAATTATAGTTGATCAATCTGTTGGAGTAGCTTTAGATATGAGGGGAACGTACTGAAATTTTCTAATTTATTTTGGTAGATGAGATAAGAGAACTTTTCACCTAAAATTTCATCTTTGAGAAATCGTATATAATTTTGCAAGAAGCCATTCATTTTTCATTGTTATCAGAGAGTTTCTATTGGTTATAATAAGTACGTACAAAGGTTCTCTATGATTAGAAAAGCAGATGATCATAATGTTCTTCAGGATCGAGGATCGATCGAATTATAAGATGCATGCAACTAGCAGTTGCTTTGCAGATCAATCTGATTAATTCCTATATTTTCGCATTTTTCATATAAATTTGGAATATAAAATAAGACGTAACACTTTTTAATCGTACGAGTTCTAATTAAATGGGTTCATAAATTTATCATTATATATATATATATATATATATATATATACAGTACTTGGAATGCCTTGATCTTCTATATATATTCTTCATTTTGTCGATCATCATCGGCAGCTAGCACTACGAGAATTAATGGAATAAATTAATAAAGAAATGAACTTGTTTATAGTTATTTAGTCCAATCTGACAATTGTAGACCATAGTGTAGAAGAAAAGGATCGATCATCTCCATGATCTCCATATCAAATATCTCAACAATAAATTAATATTGTCTACACTGCCAGAAAACAGCTGCCATGTAGATGAAATTTGACAGGTCTGGTACAATAATGCAGCATGTAACCAAGCTTATTAATTTGTTTTAGTGATACCGTACGTGAATTAAAGTATCTTATATTATATTTTGGGTCAGTGAGAGTTTAGATAATTGATTTGCGAGCTGGTTTATTTAAGCGCAAAACACATACACCACACATGATCAGATCATCCGTTACTATAAAAAAATATTTATATTATGATTTTACTATAGTTAACGTGGTCCTACAGTAAATCTACAACATAAGTGCCGTGTTTACAAGGTACTGACAGCTTATAATTAAGTAGCAGAGCAATAAAAAAGAGAAATATTATGCATCACATTACAAAAAATTTGACTTTTAGAGATGAAATTTATTAGGGACGAAATAAAAGTCATTTTTGGATATAAAATTTACATTTTATCTCCAAAAATACTCGAGCTACTAAATTCGTTCAAATGAAAAAATATCCATTCGAACAAGATATTTTGTGACGAACAAAATCGTCTCAAAAAAGGAAAACCGTTCGAATGGAACAAAATATATTCGAACATGAAATTAATGTCCGTTCGAACAGTATATAATCTGTTCGAATAATAATATTGGCGGGAAATTAATTTATTTTTTTCGGGATAAGTTAATAACCGTTCGAACTTAAATTTCTTTGTTCGAAAGGATAGAGATTCAATTAATTTTTTTATTAGTATGGATTTGTGCATATATTTTTCCATTAAAGTAATAAATATTTTTTCCATTAATTTGTTATCATTTTCAAAATATAAAAATGTATATATATTATATATTATGATTTGCGGTGAGTTAAAATATTTATAAATTTATAAATTACTTTTATGTAATTAACTTCAAAACTTTATAATGATTTCTTTCATATTAAATTTATATAAATAGAACTTTAAAGATAGTATCATTTTTTATATTATCATGAACGGCAAGTAAAATTAAAAAAATAAATAAAGTAGTAAACACTAGAAATAAAAACCATACATTAATTACATCTCAAATATATAATGTTTAATACAACATAAAAAGTAAAATAATAACTAAAACGATCATAATTATTGATTCCTTAGTATATCAACATCCTCTTGCAACATTTTAATAGATCCTTTCAGATCCCTAAGTTTCTCCATGATGGGCGCAACGAACTCCACAAACAGAGATCGTACCTGATCCAAAGTAGTCCCAGGAGGCTGTCTCTCAACAGCGGCAGCACTACTAGAAGTTGGATCTGTGAGAGGATCACTAGGCTGTTCTGGTGCAGTCTTCCGCAAGTGCCCCTGACTCTTGCTGAATGTGATCTTGTTAAGGGGCCCCATCTGTGGCGACCTCCGCTCAGTAGCCGACACTGTAACCCACGATCGGAATAGGAGGTTAGATATCAGCAGTGCAAATGGTAGACTACCTCTATTGGAAAAGCGTGACTCCGATCGAATGCGGAGGAATAAATACAATGCCAGATCAATGGGATCCCCTCGTGCTATCTGCAGCAAAAATCTGGCTCGATCGATCCCGAAATTAATCTTGTGTTTTTTCGGATCGATGTTATAGCCAACAATCAAATTAAGCATTCTAAAAAATCCTATACAATCGGCCTGTCGGATCACCTTGCTCCCATCATATGGAGGAGCCAATAGGTCTTGCACTAGCTGACGCACCTGATCGTCTGTGAGACCATTATCAGGTAGATCATCATCCTCACTACCATCCGAAGTAGCATCCGAATCTACATTTGGGGCTAGCGTGGAGGATGCGGCCGGTGTGTCGGAATTAGATGGTGCAGCCGCTGCTCCCCGTGTAGCCGTTGCAGGATTTGCGTCGGTTATACAGGGAATGTCAAGGAACTCAGCAATAATTCGGAGAGAGAAATTAATACTCACTCCCTGGACTGATATGGTGTAGAACAGAGCATCAGCGCTAAGTTATCCCATGGCACGGTAGAACTCATCGACCATCTCTGGATATGCAGTCCCTCGCTGCTTACAGATCGATATCCATCCCCGCTCGGTGAAGATGGATTGTATGCTCTGTCCCTCCCATGAAAGATCGGAAAAGTCAGACAAAATGATTGGACGCTCGACAAGTGTAGAGCTCGTCTCCGGAGCATGAGCTACTGATCCACTACTTTGGCTGGGCTGATCTCTCGCACGTTTTCTTCCGCTAGATGCCATTGATATACTGTTTAACCATAATGAAAGTAAAAATATAATTAACCATAATATTTAAATTATATTATTGAAGAATTATAGTATATTGAACTGAATTGAAATAATTCTTTCGAACAGAACATAGTCTGTTCGAACTAGAAAACTCTATTCAAGTGGACTGTTCTGTTCAATTGAATAGAGTTTCTTTGTTCATTCGAACGAACTTATTTTGTTCGAACAGAAATAATGCTGTTTGGCAACTAGGAGTTCGAACGGACTAGAGTTTGCTCGAACGGAAGAAGCCAAACAGCCATGGCTGAGTCGACTCAGCCCTGAACTGAAAAACTTATTATCTAGATGTTATGATAAGTTATTATAAGTTATGATAACTATACAATTTAATATAATTAATATAAATATAGATATACTGGATATTAATTATATAGCTACTATAATGTAAGTATTATATAGTTACTATATATATAGTAGCTATTAGTTATATAGCTACTACAGTGTAAGTATTATAAGTTATAATAACTATACAAGTTAAAATAATTAATATATATAGTAGTTATTAGTTATATAGTTACTACAGTGTAAGTATTATAAGTTTTGATAATTATATAAGTTATCATAAGTACTATAGTTAAAATAGTTAATATAGCTACTTCAGTGCAAGTATTATAAGTTATAATAACTATACAAGTTATCATAACTATAGTTATTATAGATTATATCACAAGATAGTAAGTTATATAATATATAGTACAAAATAGAAGACCAAAAGTATATATATATTAATAAGTACTATATATTAATAGTTAGTATATAGTATAAGTATTATATTAACTGTTAGTGTAACATCTCGTATTTTAGTATATTTTCACTGAATGATTATTTTTAATAATTCAAAAATTTATTCTCTTATTTTATAATTATCGGATATTTTAAATGGGTTATTTTATGATCTTTAGATTGTGAAAATTAAATTGTTATGTTTTCTTAATATTTATTTACTGTTGTACATTTAAATTGTTCTTCTTTTAAATTAATTGATTGTGGGATTTAATTATTTTATTTTCATTGTATCATTACGTTTAATTTAATTTAAGTGATTTGCTGTTTTAAAATCATTCTCATTGGATCATTTTCTGTGACCCAAGATGTGAGGATTGTACCTCATTTCTTTTCCCCACTTTTCCTTTTCTCCTTTTTCTTTTCTTTTTCTTTTCTTTTTCCCCATTTCTTCCTCTTCCTTTTCTCTCCCCGCGCGCGAAGCCCCTGCGCTCCCTCTCTCCCCGTCCGATTTCTCCTCCACCCAACCCGCCGCCGAGAGCCGTCCGTGACCGACACCGCCCCTTCCGTTCACCTTCCCATCGGCCGGCGACCTCACCTCCCAAATCCCAGCCCCTATCTCGTCGCCGATAGCCACCACGCGCAACACCCAGCCGCGGCCTTCTCTTCTTTCGCGCGCCGCCGTCGCACCACCTCCGGCCACCATCTCTTCACCACTTCATCCCCGACCTCTTAGCAACCCAATGGACCCAACCCCGGCTCCGATCCATCACCGGTGAAGCACAACCAAGCCCATCTCCGATTTTGACTTTTTGGCCTTAAAACCACCCTTTGCGCCGCCACACACGGCAAACCACTACCACCATTGGCTTCACCGACCTCTTTAGGCCCTACCCTATCAATTTCGGGTCTTAGTTTGTCCCCATTCAAAAGTGGGTATTTGAGACCCACGGCGACAGTGTATTTTACACTGTTACGTTGCTGAGTCACCACTTCTTGCACATCCGAGATCCTTCGAAAATCATATTATAGCGCTGTAAGTATTTTTCCAAATAAGTATCGTGATTTAAATGTATTTTTGTACTAACCCATAGTATTGTGATCTAGTTGGAAATGCCGGACTGAGTCTGAGGAGTTCGGGGGTCTGATGGATTATAGACGGAGTTGTGTGTTTGGTTAGTATTGTGAATTGTTGGTTGTTGGTTTTGGTGTTGTTCATTTACATGGCATATTGCACGCATGATCATGTTTGTAAAGGAAACTGAGTTTTCGTGTACATGCATTCATGTTCATGTGTTTCATGAAAACTGGATTTTCATGTGTTAAAGGATTTTTGGGTGCGTGTGTATCACGACCCCAAGCCGAGATGGGGTATTATCTCGGTGGAGCTCATCTGGTCACTCGGGAGCGGAATATACTGAGTGACATCCCCTAGATTGTCGCTGGGCGACGATGGGATCGGACGAGATGGTCTCGTGCCGACTCCGTGGCCCCTCTGCTGGTGGGGCTAGAGGATGCTTGGCCACGTACGCTCTAGGCACGGAACTGGGCATCGCTCGTTGCGTAGTGGGTGCTTGGCCACAAACGCGCTGGACGCGGAACTGAGCATCGCTACGAAGCCAGGACGTGCGGATGATCCCTAAGGGAGATCATGGTGCATTGGTTAATGGAATAATGAGCTGTTTTCTGAGAAAATAACGTGTGTTGATTAAAAGGTTTTTATGTGATTCATTTTCTGGGAAAATGAGATTTTATTGATTTGGGTCATTTTCTGGGAAAATGACAGAGTATTGTTTTTGGGCCAAAATGGAATTTTGGCGTGTGTTGAAAAATATCTATTTTCGGGGAAAATAGTATTTTTTGGATTTAATGCATATCTCATCATATGCATGTATGTTGATAGCATTAATGTATTTTTATCTCGTAGTTATTTAGGTTATACTTACCTACGGTACCATCTTGTGGTAACGCAAATTTTGATGCAGAGGAGGATGAGGGTGAGCCTAAGGAGTTGGCTCCGCCCGACGAGTGATTAGATCACTCGCATTTTGGTTTGGGACTTGTAAATATTTATTATGGATGACTGTATAATTTTTAAACCTTTTAACTGATTGTTTAAATTGTATTAACAATTCTGGTACTTAGTTGTATTAATTATCCGCTGAGTTGTTTTTGTACACTATTGCATGTACACACACTTGGCACTAACGTTGGGATGTGTGACCCTGTTGTCATCATCCCGGCGTCTCGATTCCCGTGTCTCTTTACTTGGGGGTCGTGAGCGCCACAGGTGGTATCAAAGCAGTTCGGCTCTGAGAAAACCCACATGTCCCTTAGGTGAAGTACTAGAAATATTATTTTAAAAAAATATAAGTTAAATTATTTATTTTAAGGTATCATTTAATATGGATTTGTTATTTATTTTGTTTATGTTATATTATTTTATTTTACTTTATCTTAGTTATTTCAATGTTACTTTTGTTTTGTGTTTGATTTTGTTCAGGTGTTTAAACGGAGTTAAAGATTGCTATGACAGGAAGATGGTGAGACCAAGAAGGCAAGCTAATGAGCCTGAAGATGAATTACCAAGAGGTGATGGAAATTATGCCATGGCGAGGGTGTTGAATAGGATGACAGTGTTCCTTCAACAGCATTTCCGACAGCCGCAAGGAGATTTAAATAAAGCTGTCCAAGTTGGGTGCACCTATGAGCGCTTCCTAGCGCATAGGACTCCTGCCTTTACTGGGGAGGAGGATCCACTGCGAGCTAGGAGGTGAATAGAAGATCTTGAGAGAACATTTGAGGTTTGTGGGTGCACGGAGGCCCAAATGGTATTGTATGGAAGCTATATGCTGCAAGGTGAAGCGGCAAACTGGTGGCAGACCAAGCGGCAACTCCTAGAAATGGAGTTGGGATCTTTTGCTGCTGTGTCCTGGTAGCGATTCAAGAAGGAGTTCGACGACCGTTTCTTTCCTGTTGCGGTGAGACGGCAAAAGGCTCGGGAATTCAATTATTTGGTACAAGGAGACATGACGGTCGAGCAATATGCTAGGAAATTCATGGAGCTTGGGCGATTCGCTACTCACCTCATTGCCACTGAGGAGTTGCGAGTTGAGCGTTTCCAGGAGGGTCTGCACCATGATATACGCAGACAAGTAGCCTGTCTTGAGATTGTGGATTTTCAGAAATTAGTAGATTTGGCCACTATTGCGGAGCGGGAAAATACTTTTGTGGTAGGCTCCCCTCCAAGCCAGAAGAGGCGGAGTTTTGCTGGTGAGGGCAGTAGTTCTAGGTCACCGCATAAGTTTGTACAGAGGACTGGGGCCCGTTCGCAGGCAGCCTCTGGGGTTCGTGCAGGAGGTCGAGCTCCAGTTTGTAGCAGGTGTAATAGAGCCCATGAGGGTGACTGTGGCCAGAAAGGGATCCACTGCTTTAGATGTGGCCAGTCATGTCACTTTGCTCGTGAGTGTCCCAGTCAAACTCAAAGAAGTCAAGGAGGACAAGGAGGTCGACGAGGTGGAGGAGCAGCCAGAGACAGTTAGTTCAAGCCCGAGTATATGCTGTGACTCCTGGTGGTGTGGATTATGGGGCTTCAGAGACCCATGATGCTGGGGTGATTACTGGTATGCTTTTAATTTAATTGTTGGACTTGATGTTTGGTATGAGTTGGTTTTTGGATTTATCTGGTGTTTGTGTTTGCTTCAGATAGAGTTCGTCTATATGATTTTTATGCATGTACCTTGTTTGATTCTGGGGCGTCTCAATCTTTTGTGTCCCCTACTTTTGCGTGGATGTGCAATCTAGTCACCGAGCCGTTATCACAATCCTTGGTAGTGACTCTTCCAAATGGTGAGCTGGTGTGGTGCTCCAAGGTTGCTTTAGGCTGTCCTTTGGATTTTGGTGGGAGGACATTGGATGCAGATTTGATTGTATTCAAGTTGCTTGGATTTGACATAATTTTAGGTATGGATTGGTTGCATCGATATTCTGCAAATATTAATTGTAGAAGTCGGATAATTGGCTTACAACTTTCGGATGGAGAGTATTTGGAATTCGTGGGAAGCAAGTTGAAAGCAAGACCTGCAGTTATATTCGCAATTCAAGCTAAGAGAGACATATCATGTGGAGCAGATGCTTTTTTGGTTCAAGTGGTGTCTACACCATCCGAGAATAAGTCTTTAGTAGATATTTCGGTTGTGGAAGAATTCCCTGATGTATTCGTGAATGAGTTGTCCGGATTGCCTCCTGTTCGTGATTTGGAATTTGTTATTGATTTGGAACCTGAAGCGGCTCCTGTGCATAAGGCTCCTTACCGTATGGCACCGTCTGAGTTAAAAGAGTTGAAAACTCAATTGCAGGAACTTGTTGATAAAGGATTTATTCAGCCTAGTACTTCACCGTGGGGAGCGCCTGTTTTGTTTGTCAAGAAGAAGGATGGTACACTCAGAATGTGCATCGACTATCGGGAACTTAACAAGGTGACTATCAAGAATAAGTATCCTCTTCCTAGAATTGATGATTTGTTTGACCAGCTTCAGGGAGCAGCTGTCTTTTCGAAGATTGATTTGATATCAGGATACTATCAGTTGAGAATAAGAGATAAGGACGTGCCCAAGACTGCTTTCAGGACGAGGTATGGGCATTATGAATTTAAGGTGATGTCTTTTGGGTTAGCTAATGCCCCTGCCGCTTTAATGGATTTGATGAATAGGGTGTTTCGACCTTTTTTGGATTCTTTTGTGGTGGTGTTCCTTGACGATATTCTGATTTATTCGCGAGATGTGGAAGAGCATGCTTGTCACCTTCATTTGGCACTTGGAAAGTTAAGGGAGCATCAGTTATATGCTAAGCTAAGTAAGTGTGAATTCTGGTTGGAAGAAGTTAAATTTCTTGGACATTTAATTTCCTAGGAGGGAGTGGCCGTAGATCCTAGCAAAGTGGAAGCTGTTTTGTCGTGGCCTCGCCCTTCAACAGTTCGTGAGATACGGAGTTTCTTGGGACTTGCCGGTTATATCGAAGATTTGTGGAGGGGTTTTCTCGACTATCTGGACCTCTCACTGCTTTGACTAGAAAGAATGTTGAGTTTATATGGTCTGATAGATGTGAGAGAAGTTTCCTAGAGTTGAAGAGAAGATTGACAACGGCACCTGTTTTGGCACTTCCGGAGCCACACAAGCCATTTGTGATTTTTAGTGATGCATCTAAATTCGGGTTGGGATGTGTTCTTATGCAAGAAGATCGAGTTGTTGCTTATGCATCTTGGCAGTTGAAAATTCACGAGAGGAATTATCCCACCTATGATTTGGAATTGGCAGTTATAGTTTTTGCTCTTAAGATTTGGCGGCATTATCTGTATGGCGAAGTCTGTGAAGTCTATACCGATCACAAGAGTTTGAAGTATCTGTTTACTCAGAAAAATCTCAATATGAGGCAGAGGCGGTGGTTAGAACTAATTAGCGACTACCAATGTGAGATCAAGTATCATCCTGGAAAAGCGAATCTAGTCGCAGACGCTTTAAGTAGGAAGTCTCAACAGGTGGAAGAAGCAGAGTCATCAGATGTGGATTCTCTCCTTTCCGGGATGAGGAGACTCCTTATTGAAAGTGCGCAGCAAGAAGAATTATTATCTTCGATTTTAGACGTCCGGGTTGTGGATTTTGAAGAATTGAAGACTATTCAAAGAAGGGATCCAAAGTTGTTGGCCATCAGAAAGAGAGTCAGAAAGTCTAAGGGACCCTTGCACTATAGTCTGGATGAGGATGGTATCCTTCAATTTCGGGATCGTAGGGTGATTCCTCGAGATTCAAAATTTAAGGAGCGAATTTTGGCAGAGGCTCATGCGGCTCCTTATTCAGTTCATCCAGGAAGCACGAAAATGTATCGAGATTTAAAGAAAAATTACTGGTGGGAAGGAATGAAGGTGGATATTGCCATGTTTATCGAGAAATGCGACACGTGCCGTCAAGTTAAAGCTGAACATCAAAGATCTGCTGGTAGGCTTCAACCTCTCCCTATTCCTGAGTGGAAGTTGGATGATATTTCTATGAATTTTGTTGTGGCTTTGCCGAGAACTCCTAGTGGAAAGAATTTAGTTTGGGTGATTGTTGACCGGTTGACCAAGAGTGCCCATTTCTTGCCTATCAATAACACTGACTCTTTGGGTAAGTTGACTCGGTTGTATGTTAAGGAGATAGTGCGTTTGCACGGAGTGCCCAAGAGTATCGTGTCAGATCGGGACCCGCGGTTCACGTCCCATTTTTGGAAGAGTTTGCAGGCAGCTTTAGGCACTAAGTTGAAGTTTAGTACTGCATATCACCCACAGACAGACGGTCAATCAGAGCGTACTATCCAGACTCTTGAGGATATGTTGCGTGCTTGTGTCTTGGAATTTCAGGGGAGTTGAGAGAATCACCTGCCACTAATTGAGTTTGCTTACAATAACAGTTTTCATTCCTTCATTCAGATGGCCCGGTATGAAGCTTTGTATGGGAGGAAGTGTAGATCACCGTTGTGTTGGGATGAAGTTGGCGAAAGTAAATTGATTGGGCCTGAAATAATTCAAGAAATGAAGGACCAAGTTCAGTTTATAAGGACTAAAATGGCGGAAGCCCAAAGTCGCCAAAAGAGTTATGCAGATACAAGGAGAAGAGACTTATCATTTGAGATAGGCGATTGGGTTTACCTTAAAGTCTCTCCGATGAGGGGGTTAAGCGCTTTGGCAAGAAGGGTAAGCTTAGTCCGAGGTATGTTGGCCCTTTCCAGATTATAGAGAAAGTTGGGCTAGTTGTTTATAGAGTTGCTCTGCCGGATTATTTTGGGGATGTCCATGATGTGTTCCATGTGTCATCTTTGAAGAAGAGTTTTGGACAGCTAGAGCCGCGTTTTGTCGACTATGAACGCATTGAACTTCGGCCTAATCTTTCTTATGAAGTTGCCCTGACTCAAATTGTGGATTGGAAAGAGCAAAGGTTAAGGTCTAAGAAAATACCTTTGGTGAAGTTGTCGTGGGGCAATCGATGGCTCAGGATTTCTCTTGGGAGAGAGAAGCTGACATGAGAGAGCAGTACCCTTATCTGTTCGATTGATTCTGGCGGTATGTTCTTAAGTTTGCTCCTAGTTGAATCTTATTCCTGTCTTAGCCTTATGTTTGACCTTGCCAATTTCGAGGATGAAATTTTTTTTAAGGGAGAGGATGTAACACCCCGTATTTTAGTATATTTTCACTGAAGGATTATTTTTAATAATTCAAAAATTTATTCTCTTATTTTATAATTATCGGATATTTTAAATGAGTTATTTTATGATCTTTAGATTGTGAAAATTAAATTGTTATGTTTTCTTAATATTTATTTACTGTTGTACATTTAAATTGTTCTTCTTTTAAATTAATTGATTGTGAGATTTAATTATTTTATTTTCATTATATCATTACGTTTAGTTTAATTTAAGTAATTTGCTGTTTTAAAATCATTTTCGTTGGATCATTTTCTGTGACCCAAGATGTGAGGGCAGTACCTCATTTCTGTTCCCCACTTTTCTTTTTCTCATTTTTCTTTTATTTTTCTTTTCTTTTTCCCCATTTCTTCCTCTTCCTTTTCTCTCCCCGCGCGCGAAGCCCCTGCGCTCCCTCTCTCCCCGTCCGATTTCTCCTCCACCCAGCCCGCCGTGAGCTGCCCCTGACCGACACCGCCCCTTTCATTCACCTCCCCATCGGCCGGCGATCTCACCTCCCGAATCCCAGCCCCTATCTCGCCGCCGATAGCCTCCACGCACAACACTCAGCCGCGGCCTTCTCTTCCTTCGCGCGCCGCCGTCGCGCCACCTCCGGCCACCATCTCTTCACCACTTCATTCCCGACCTCTTAGCAATCCAATGGACCCAACCCCGGCTCCGATCTATCATCGGTGAAGCATAACCAAGCCCATCTCCGATTTCGACTTTTTGGCCTTAAAACCACCCTTTGTGCCGCCACCCACGGCAAACCACAATCACCATTGGCTTCACCGATCTCTCTAGGTCCTACCCTATCAATTTCGGGTCTTAGTTTGTCCCCATTCAAAAGTGGGTATTTGAGACCCACGGCCACATTGTATTTTACCCTGTTACGTTGCTGAGTTACCACTTCTTGCACCTCCGGGATCCTTCGAAAATCATATTATAGCGTTGTAAGTATTTTTCCAAATAACTATTGTGATTTAAATGTATTTTTACACCTACTCATATTATTGTGATCTGGTTGGACATGCCGGACTGAGTCCGAGGAGTTTAGGGGTCGGATGGATTATGGACGGAGTTGTGTGTTTGGTTGGTATTGTGAATTGTTGGTTGTTGGTTTTGGTGTTGTTCATGTACATGGCATATTGCACGCATGATTATGTTTGTAAAGGAAACTGGGTTTTCGTGTACATGTATTCATGTTCATGTGTTTCATGAAAACTGGGTTTTCATGTGTTAAAGGATTTTTGGGTGCGTGTGTATCACGACCCCAAGCCGAGATCGGTAGAGCTCCACTGGTCACTCGGGAGCGGAATATACTGAGTGACGTCCCCTGGATTGTCGTTGGGCGACGATGGGATCGGACGAGATGGTCTCGTGCTAACTCCGTGGCCCCTCTGCTGGTGGGGGCTAGAGGATGCTTGGCCACGTACGCGCTGGGCGCGGAACTGGGCATCGCTTGTTGCGTAGTGGGTGCTTGGCCACGAACACGCTGGGCGCGGAACTGAGCATCGCTACGAAACCAGGACGTGCGGATGATCTCTAGGGGAGATCATGGTGCATTGATTAATGGAATAATGAGCTGTTTTCTGAGAAAATAGCGTGTATTGATTAAAAGGTTTTTATGTGATTCATTTTCTGGGAAAATGAGATTTTATTGATTTGGGTCATTTTCTGGGAAAATGACAGAGTATTGTTTTTGGGCCAAAATGGGATTTTGGCGTGTGTTGGAAAATATCTATTTTCGGGAAAAATAGTATTTTTTGGATTTAATGCATATCTCATCATATGCATGCATGTTGGTAGCATTAATGTATTTTTATCTCGTGGTTATTTGGGTTATACTTACTTGCGGTACCATTTTGTAGTAACGCAGATTTTGATGCAGAGGAGGATGAGGGTGAGCCTAAGGAGTCGGCTCCACCCGAGGAGTGATTGGATCACTCGCATTTTGGTTTGGGACTTGTGAATATTTATTATGGATAACTGTATAATTTTTAAACCTTTTAACTGATTGTTTAAATTGGATTAACAATTCTGGTACTTAGTTGTATTAATTATCCGCTGCGTTATTTTTGTACACTATTGTATGTACACACACTTGGCACTAACGTTGGGATGTGTGACCCTGTTGTCATCATCCTGGCGTCTCGATTCCCGTGTCTCCTTACATGGGGGTCGTGGGCGCCACAATTAGACTTGTAGGACATTATATATTGTCAATTATAATATAAAATAGTTGGTAAAATATATAGTTATTATATAGTATATAATATTAAAATATTTTATAATTGGTTCGAACCCAAAAACGTTCTGTTCGATAGGTGTTATCTCGTGGAATGTGTTTGGAGGGAAACTTCGTGCCAAATACTCTGAATGTTAGTTTATTCGAATGTCAAAATTCGTCATTCGAACGCTCCGCAAGAAACAGTGTTACAAAAATACCCTTTGACATTTGAAGAATCTGCCAATGAATATTCTGATTTGTTAGTTCGAACAAACAAAATGACACGTTCGAACATGAAATAAATAGCGGCAGAATTGGCGCCTACTCGAAATTTTCGTGTTCGAATGGATAAATTTCCAGTTCGAACGGGAGTTCACAGATTCATATACCTGAACCTCCCGTTCATTTTCACAGTTGATGAATGTTTAATAGGAGGCTGAGCACGACTTTGTGATTTTGTGTGTGTGAAAGAGTTGTGGAGAGGGAGATATTCACAGACTTAGTGAGAGAAGGGATTCTTGAGAGAGAGAGGAGAGGTTCGAACAAAATGTATGTTTTTTTTTTCTATGTTTTTTTGTATTTCGAGTTTCATGAATATTAGTTTATTGCACATGATTTAGGTTTTCTCATAATGTGTTTTTTGCTTATGTAGGTATTGTGAATTGATAGTTTTGTTTGGATTGCTTAAATTTAACGTAATATTTATAATTTTTAGATTTTTGATAATTTATAGTTTTTAATTAATTATGTTAAGATGCATGCTGTATATTTGTGTTTGTGCAATCCCATTTAAAATGGGCATTCTGACAATATACATCGTATGAGATTGTGATTGTGAAAATTGTGTTTTGTGACAAATGTTTTCTCTATTTCGTGTATGGAATCTGGGTTTGGCCCATTCGAACGCTATAATGTTAGTTCGAACGGGATCCTATGGGAGTAGAATATTGTTCGAACAGAATCCAAATATAACAAAAATTATAAATGAATAAAATATAAAAATATAGATTAATATAATATAATTACAACATAGTTTATGTAAAATTAAATTAGAAATTTAAAATATAGATATAACATGGCAATTAATGTATAAAACTTATAACAAATTTAATTAAAAAATAATATAGTATAATTACAACATATTATGCACTAAAATTAAATTAGAAACTTAAAATATAGACATAACATAGCAATTGTCAATAGTTAAATTAATGTATAAAACTTATAACAAATTTAATTAAAAAATAATATAGTATAATTACAAAATATTATGCACTAAAATTAAATTAGAAACTTAAAATATAGATATAATATAGCAATTGTTAATAGTTAAATTAATGTATAAAACTTATAAAAAATTTAATTAAAAAATAATATGGTTTACTTACAACATATTATGCACTAAAATTAAATTAGAATGTAGCAATTGGTAATTAATTAGGAATGTATTGTTGCAATCATGTATTTGTGATTTGGAATGTGATTTCATTGTATAATTGTATTATGAGTTAGATAGTTTTGAATTTTAGGGTTATTTTTATATGTACTTAAACCTTAGACTCGTTCGAGAGTTGTGGCCAAATTTTCTCTTAAAGAATGTTTGGGTACAACTCTTGAATTGTCCAAAGTGGACAGTTTGGGATTCTATTATCTATATGGCAGATATATTCAGTTTAAACTCTTGTGTTAGGCAATTAAAATTTTGGTTCAACGATTCCTTACATTTTTGGGGTATGTGGTATATAAGTTTCTCGGCCCATTAATAGGGTTGACAACTTATTATGACTAGCATACTTGGAAAATAGTAGGAAAATGCTACCAAAATTTGTACTAATATTAGAGTGTAAGACTGAATATACATGCGATATAGATAATAATCTCTCGAATGGGATATGATCAACTACCTTATAAAAGTTGGATTTTTTTTATAGTGTTTCTCTCATGAATTTTGTGTTTTTTGATAGACATCCGACAAGTAACGGAAATACAATGGATAAAAGTTGGATGCTACTAGGAGATAGACTTGGGCGAGATTATAAGGAGTATGCACAAGGGGTGAAGTTTTTTATAGAGTTTGCTCGCATATGTGTTGACAGTCGAGGATTTATAAGATGTCTGTGCAAGAAGTGCAAAAATCTTAATTCTTATAACTTGGTGGTAGTGGAGGATCATTTATTTGTAAATGGAATTGATCCTAAATACTCACCTTGGGTCTTACATGGCGAACCATTTTCCATAGGAGTTAGATTTAACAGTCAGACCAATCAAATGGAGGAGGGTAACGATATCGATATAGATGACATTAATGTGAATGATCGTGATGACATTGATGATAATAGAGAGGATATGACTGAGATGTTAGGCGATCAGGGGGCATGAATATTTGGGATGAGAGATGGAGAAGGAATATCTACACAATCATTTGAGAGTAATGATAATTTTTCAAGACTGTGGAAGGATGCACAAAGAGGGTTGTACAAGGGGTGCACTCGTCATAGCAAGTTGTCTTTTACGGTGGGGTTGCTTCATATTCAGTCTATTTGTCGTATTTTTGCCAAGGCCATCGACATGTTGCTAGAATTATTTAAAGAGGCTCTTCTTCAGGATAACGTAGTATCCCGTAATTTTTATGAAGCGAAGCAATTGAAGCAAGGGCTAGGATTTGATTATAATATCATCCACGTTTGTAAAAATGATTGTGTTCTCTACTGGCAGCAATATGCAGAATTAGACTCATGCCCAGTGTGTCATGAGTCAAGATGGACATCCGATAAACGTAATGTACCCCATAAAGTGTTAAGACAATTTCCGTTGATTCCTCGACTTCTAAGATTGTTTACGTCCCGGTTGACTGGCAAAGATATGTCTTGGCATCAAACAGAAAGAGTCCAAAATGAAAACTTTCTCTTGCATCTTGCATATTCCTTACAATGGAAGAAATTTGACGTCGAGTATCCATGGTTTGCTGAAGAACCTCGCAATGTACGTCTTGGTTTAGCAGCGGATGGTTTTAATCCATTTGGCAACATGAGCATTTCTCATAGTACCTGGCTTGTCATATTAATGCCCTATAACTTGCCACCTTGGAAGTGTATAAAGGATCCATATTTTATGATGACTCTACTGATACCACAGCCAATGTCACCAGGGAATGAATTAGATGTATATCTACAACCACTGATTGCAGAGTTGAAAGAGTTGTGAGATCAGGGAGTTAGTACATATGATGCAGCCTCGTCGGGGAGTTCAAGATGCATGCTGCAGTGATGTGGACAATAAATGATTTTCCTGTATATGGAAATTTGTCTGGGTGGAGCACAAAAGGTAAAATGGCTTGTCCAGTTTGCAATAAAGATACACAGTTTCAATGGTTGAGTCATGGTAGGAAATTATGTTTTATGGGATATCGTCGTTATTTACGACATGATCATAGATGGCGTACAAATAAAGCGATTTTGATGGAAGGGTTGAGGGCAGGGCATCACCGCCAGAGTTGACTGGGAATGATATTATCGCCTAGTTGGGAGATGTTTCAGAAAAAAGATTTGGAAAAGATTCAAGGGTTCGAAAGAGAAAACGACAAGCAGTGGAGTTGAATTGGACAAAAAAAAGTATTTTCTTTGAATTGCCATATTGGTCTACCTTAACAATACGCCACAATTTAGATGTTATGCACATCGAGAAAAATATATGTGAGAATATATTGGGCACTCTGATGTCAATAGAAGGAAAGACAAAAGATACAGCTAACTCTCGTAAAGACTTAAAGGAGATGGAGATCAGACTGGAGTTGCATTTGCAAGATAATGGATCGTCAGCTTATTTGCCCATCGGATAGTATACACTTTCAAATGATGAGAGAAAGAAATTTTGTGATTGGTTTATGAAAATCAAATTACCCTATGACTATGCTTCAAACATGACAAGATGTGTTCGAACATATGATTGGAAGATAACTTGTCTTAAAAGTCACGACTGTCATGTTTTTCTATAGTGTCTATTGCCGGTTGGTATGCGTGGAAAGCTTACTTGAGATGTTCGTACAGTCCTCACAGAATTAGGAGAATTTTTCAGAGACATTTGTAGTAAAACGTTGAAATTTGATGCATTGTTAAAAATGGAAGCTGACATTGCAGTAATATTGTGCAAATTGAAGAGTTTGTACCCGCCTTCATTCTTTGATGTAATGGTTCATTTGGCTGTGCACCTACCTCGTGAGACTTTACTCGCTGGCCCGGTTCAGTATAGATGGATGTATCCTATTGAACGATTTTTGGGAAAACTTAAGCGATCTGTGGGGAATAAAGCTCGTCCAGAAGGTTCAATTGCAGAGTCATATATTGATAATGAGTGTCATACCTTTTGTTCAATATATTTTTGTGGGATTGATACTAGATTTACAAGACCGGACTGAATTATGAAGGTGGGCGAGAAATGGGAGTCTCATCGACATTTAATGTATTTTCCCAGACTGTGCGTCCCATAGGCGCACAAGGGGACTACGATCTATGTTCACAAAAGTTTGAAAGAGCTCGATGGTATGTCTTGAATAACTGCGCAGAGATTGATCAGTACTTAAGGTTAGTGATGATTCTCTAAATCACTATTATCTTTAAGTTTATGTATAATAATATAGTATAACTTCATACAAATTAAACATGAACATGAACATGCACAGTGAACATATACAACTACTTCGCTCGAATGATGTAACTAACGTAGAAAAGATGCATGAAGAGGAATTTACCTCATGGTTTGAACATACGGTATTACTGTTAAGCCCCATTTTATAATACGAATTTCATACCTCTAAACTCTACTTCTTTTGTATATAATAATATTTATTGATATAGGTTGCATTGAAATATGGTGAAAATTCATCAGAAATCTCACCAGAACAGTATGCTCTAACATGTGGTCTGTCCAGACGGGCTTTCCAGTACTTAGGATGTTTGGTGCGTGGATTTAGATTTCACACAACTGATAGAGAAAGATATAGGAAAACTCAAAATTGTGGGGTCGTAGTCGAAGGAAGCCAAATGGGGATGATAACATTGATTTCTACGAAATTGTGAAAAATATCATAGCGTTAAAGTATGTGGGGGGATATATGGTCTGGTTGTTTAAATGTAATTAGTGGGATATCTCAAATCCTAGGTTGGGAGTGCGTAACGATGATTATTTTGTGAGTGTCAATACATCTCGCACATGGTATGAGGACAATCCTTTCGTTCTCGCTTGCCAAACGAAACAAGTTTTTTATTTAGATGATCCGGAGTACGGAAACCCATGGCGGGTAGTGGAGAAGTTTGCACTAAGAAATGTATATGATTAAATTCCAGAGGCAGACGAAGTTAATAGTCCAGCAAATGAAGAAGCATATCAAGAAAGTGAAGTAGACATCAATCTATTTGTTGATTTAAGCCAATATGATATGATTCCATTGTGTAGAAAAGATGTTCAACCCGAAGTAATTGAGGGTGAAATATCGGAAGAAAATGAATCAACTAAAGCGTCTAGTGATGATGAGGGCAACTGGTCCAGCAAAACAGATAGTGAATGAATTTCAAATATGAATTTCTGTAAGTAATATTAACATGTAAATATCTTTAACGATTGTTTGAATAATAATTTGTTACAATTTCAAATAGATATGCCTCTCAAACGCAAAGCAACACGTGTGCCATCCCATCAATTACTGACTCCTCGTGTGGTTCACCTGTCATGAATAGTGAGCCAACATCACCAGTTCCAGAACAATGTATTTTATTAAATTAAATATCACATTTTATGTTCAATTTAAGTAATATATCTATAAAATAAAATAATTTAATTAAAAAGTTATGTTTTAATTGCTGTATATATAGCTGTTGTAAACAAGCGTCGAGGTAGAGACACTATGAAGGGTGTCTGCATAGAGAAAATAAGGAAAGTTGATAAAATTAAAGTTGACATTCCTCATGATCACACCGCTGGCTCCGGAGATTCGGTAGTGTGGCTTGCTTCTTATGTTGGTACACTTACTCGCACGTATGCACCGATTTCTACATCCATCTTGGTCTAAAGTTCTCCAAGATGTAAAAGACCACATAAAAAACTATTGTTTGGTAATAACCTACATCTCAAGCAACTAAGTATATAACATGTTACTTTCAAGTTATTTTGTATTTATAGTAATTGTTTATAATTTTCTAAAGAATGAGTTCGAGCTTAATTTTGGCTGAAAAGAGGATCAATTAACGGTTGAGAAACTGATGTAGAATGCATTACGGAGGTACAAAGGTCGATGCCATGCACATTAGAAGAAATTCAGTACTACAATAGAGGCGCGGCAAAATCCATTCCAAAATATTCCACCAAACGAATGGGAGAAAATTTGTGATATGTTTGAAGACCCTGCTTATCAGGTAATATCGCTGCTGTCTTTTTTTAATAATATATCATAGATGTATTAAACATATAGACTAATATTTTTTTCTTTTAGCAACAGAGTACTATGAAAAAAGCAAATAGATCAAATTTAAAGATAAACCATGATGCAGGTTCTCGATCTTTTCATCGTTTGTGTAACAAAATGGTAAGTTATTTTAGTGCCCGTTAAATATTAACATATAATACACATTTTCTAATTTAAGTTCTAATATAGATTTTCCATTTACAGAAAGAAGAATGTCCCGCTGACTATGATTTGTCCCAATTGTATGCTAAAACACATAAAAATCGTGATGGTGTTTGGGCCAGTCCCGAAGCAAAGGCAAATTATGTAAGTTTAAGTTTTTTTAAATTCATTGTCATATAATATTTTTTTTACTTATACTAACTTTAATGTTTTTGTTTTTGTAGGACAATATGATATCTCTTAAGTAAACTGTTGCGGATCCATCTAATGCATCATCTGTCAACGATGCTCAGATCCTTTCTCAAGTTCTTGGATCACGTTCTGGATATTTAAGGGGTTTAAGACGTTGCGTAAAACCATCCTCATCATCATCCTATTCTCGAGCCAAATCGAATAACAACAAAACTAAGGAATTGGAGGAAGCAGCACTTGAGATAGAACGATTGAGGTCCAAGGAAAAAGAGCTGCTGGCCTGATTAGATCAAGTAGCGGATTTGGAGGTGAGATTAGAAGAGAGGATGCATTTGAATAACTAAAAAATGTTTGAACAATTCCAGTCAATGATGTCCCAAAATTCTATGCCACCACTATAGTCTTCAGATTTATATTTTCTTTAATTGCTATTATGATATTCCAAAACATTTGAACAATTGATGTTTGAATTACAAATTGTGTAAGATTAATATGATATTTTTAATTAAATTCTGATCTGTATGATTAATACAGTTCGAACGGTAAATTACCATTTGTAATTTCATTCGAACTAAAACAGACCCATTCGAACGAAAACTACCACATTCGAACGACAAAAGAGAAATACGGACGTTTGAACAATAAATTATTTGTTCGAACAATAGTTATGTGCAAAACCCCATTCGTATGGATGTAATTTCTGAAAATAAAATTTCTTTTCGAACAGACATAATTTTTGTTCGAACATAAGTCGTTTGAAAAATTTATTAGTTCGAACGCAACATGATCAAATATGGACATTAGTTCGAATGAATATTTCATATTGTTCGAATGGACATCTCGGTTCGGACGGATAAATATTCCATTCGAACAATATATTGAGACGAAATCGGTTTGTTTAAAAAAAAAATTGTCCGTTGGTAACAGTTTCGACTTGATCCGCCCAATTTCGTCTCTAAAAATGATTTTTTGAGACGAATTTTGATTTTCATCTCCAAAACTTTTTGAGACAGTCTTTCCGAGACAAATTTGAGATGAAATTTTTTCGTCTCCAAATATAATTTGGGCCAAAAATTGTTTTTTTTGAGACAATTTTTTGTCTCAAAAAACACAATCTCTTGTAGTATCAACTACTATTCATTCTCACACTTCACATTTATAACTTTTTTATAAGATGTATGGATGCGTTTTATAAAATGTAGAGTATTTTTCATAGAGTGTGAAGTGTGAGGTGCCATGAAATAGTAAATAGTAACTGACGAAAAAAATTTTCATAAAAAAATACACCAAATCTTTTGGATATATTTTGCCGCTCACGGTCACGACATTGACTACATGTCTTTTGCTAGTGGTCCATCAATATCTATATGCATCGATCTCAACATAATTAGGCTGTTTTGGATTTAAAAAATATTTCATCTCATCTTATATTATCATTATAATTTTTTAAAATTTTTATACAAAATATAATAAACAATTCAACTTTTTTAAATCTAAAAAAAAAAATAATAATATTTTAATAATATTTTTTTAAAATTTTACTTTTTATTTAAAACCATCTTATTTTTAAATCCAAATCAATCCTCAAAGCTATATGGTAGAGAGCGACGACTTGCTAGCTAGCTGTTGATTTTGCCAAGAGGTTTTGACAAAATATATTATAGTGTTGGGTGGCCATAATTTTCAATTCGAAATGACAGCTTAATTAACTACGACAGTACATATATATATATAGAATAAATAATGGAAGAAATATTATTAATTAAAATCTGAAACTATATTTTCATTTTCTAAACAATAATTGACATAACTCATGTTTTCAAAAGTACTATACAAGCTGCTGCATTCAAATCAGAAAATATTCTATGAATGTTAAGCCCAAAATCGTTGCTAATAGAAAAATGTTTTTTATTGAATGCTAAGTTCCCAATATAATAGTATTATTGAATATTAATCATAATCTATAATATTAATTGCGATCTAGCTTGATTATCTTTTCTGTACAAGTACTCATACCAAACAGCTTGTAATATCAAATTGATGGAGTAGTGGAGTCCGCCAAAACAAGCTTCCAGGGAAACAAACCAAACCGCTTGTCCGTATCTATATGTTTCCTGCATTTTTTTTTTTTTTTTTGGATCCCGTGCATTAGACGTACAGAACAGGTCTTTTCACTACTTGGAGCAGAAATCCAAGCATCTAGCTAATTGATCATGGATTAAGAGATCATGTGGATGCCACTTGCTGTAATCTGTGGCCTTATCTATTTTCAACAACTATATATTTCTGTAAGAAATTCAGAGTAATTATAGGGAAAACAAAACTTGATGTAGTACATAAGAAACTACGTTGTAAACCTAATTTTGCTTTCTTTATCATGAGGAATGTGTGGAATCTCGGTGAAATAACAAATTCATTGTTTCCTGCCAAGAAAGAAAGAACAGTACTCTCCCCAACAAGAAGTACTTAGGATGGTGCCATTGACACTACTCTTCTAAAACAGGAAGGTAGATTGCTAGGTGCTTATAATATATTACCTATATTTGAAAAATATGACATCGTTTGGTAATCAGACATGATTATCAAGTAGTATCCATAAAATAATCCTCACCAAACAAGTAAATCATTCTCTCCATTCTCCATGGATCATCTCCCAATATTCCAAGCTCTTCTCTTTGGATTAATGGAAATAGCTTGGATCTGCACAAAGGACATGTTGCCTGGCCCTGACCAATCCAAGTATCAAGGCACTCCTGGTGGAACACATGACAGCAGTTGCATAGCTCTCTAACCCCATCGCTGGCCTCTATGGAACTCATGCACACAACGCACACGCAGTCCTTGAGTGTAGAAACTCCTCTTCTTTCGAGAATATCGTCATATTGAACACAAGGAAGTCGATTCTTGATGGATTCGCCTATGAGATGGAAAGGGACCGGTACCAATGAAGGAGATGGCCGAATATCCTCGTTCGGTCGATGATGATCATGTCGAAAGGAGAAGAGTTGCCTAAGAAGAGACAGGTATGAGAGTAGCAAGAGGAGAACTTTCACAAGGCCACCTGGCAAAAGGTTTTGTGAGATTAAGCCAGTGAGCTTTGGAAACTTAGTGCTAATTAGATAATACAAACCCATGAAGCATTGAAGCCAAAAATGAAGGAGAATCAGTACTTCAATTGGGAGGAGCAGATCAGATGATCTTAAATGGAATTTGCTTGCAGAAAGTCAACCTATTGCCAGTTGAGTTGGCATAGAAGATTGGCCGTCACTATTAATCTGATTGTGCATGTTAAAAAAAAGGATGTGTATAAATGTGTATGCGCGTGTATATATGTATATATATATATATACTATATATATTGTAGGAAAATTCTATACACCATACTACTATCTTATTTTCATCTCACTATACAAGATGTGATATATTTATCACTATTAGATGATTCCTTGTTAGATGATTCTTTTTCATCTAATGGTGACAAATGTGTCATATCTTATATAGTGGGATGAAAATAGGATGATAATGTGGTATATAACATTATTCATATATATATATATATTCATATCATGGAAGACTCAAATAAATAAATAAATGGGTGTGCCATTAGTAAATAATTTATTTGTTGATAAAGTAATGAGTAATGCTAGATACAATCATGAATTGTGTAAGCGCCGCGTATTCGTTTTTCAAAAAAGTGGAGTTTATTATTAAAAAATTAATTTTTTCATGTAGATCTCATATTTATTCATTTTTTTAAAAGAAGTGCACGGTACTTACGTACTCCATATTTCAAATACCATTTTTTATATTTAAAATTTATATAATGCTATAAAGTGCCATGGTTTAGTATCTAATGTAACGTAAACAAACCGTATGTAAATCTTTATCATTATAGATATCTCTATATAATTGATTTTAATTATAATGCTCTGATGATCCTGTGGCTGTCCCCAAGTATGGACGTTATACAAGTGGACTTGAAACATTCAAAAGCTCGAACCTCATGCTCATTACAAATGATCGAAAAATAAAAGGATTTTCTGATCCTCTCTCCCACAATAATTGATGGGACAATAATAGTTTTTTAATTAATAAAATGAAAAGATATCCAATAGACACTACAAGAGATTGAATTTTTTTAGATAAAAAATTTGTCTCAAAAAATCTAAATTTTGTCCCAAATTATATTTGTAGATGAAAAAATTTCATCTCTATTTTGTCTCAAAAACTTTTTGAAGACAAAATTGTACGAATCCAGTCGAAACAGTTTGAACGAAAATTTTTTTTAGACGAACCGATTTCGTCTCAATACATTGTTCAAATGGAATATTTTTCCATACGAACCGAGACATCCATTCGAACAATATGAAATATTCATTTGAACTAATGATCATATTTGATCATGTTCGAACGAACGAAATGTTCGAACAGATTTTATGCGTTCAAACTAATAAATTTTTCAAATGACTTGTGTTCGAACAAAAATTATGTCTATTCGAACAGAAATTTTATTTTTGAAAATTATATCCGTTCGAACGAGGTTTTACATATTAATGTTGTTCGAACAAATAATTTATTGTTCGAACTTCTGTATTTCTCGTTTGTCATTCGAATGTGTTAGTTTTTATTCGAACGGGTTTGTTTTGGTTCGAATGGAATTACAAATGGTAATTTACCGTTCGAACTGGTTATTTACCGTTCAAACAGTATTAATCATACAGATCAGAATATAATTAAAAATACCATACTAATATTACACTAATTATAATTCAAACATCAATTGTTCAAATGTTTTGGAACATCGTAATATAAATACAATTAAAGAAAATATAAATTTTAAGACTATGGTGGTGGCATAGAGTTTTGGGACATCATTGACTGGAATTGTTCAAACATTTTTTAGTTATTCAAATGCATCGTCTCTTCTAATCTTGCCTCCAAATCCGCTGCTTGATCTAATCGGGTCAGCAACTCTTTTTCCTTGGACCTCAATCATTTTATCTCAAGTGTTGCTTTCTCAAATTCCTTAATTCTTAATTTTGTCGTCATTCGATCTTGCTTGAGAATAGGATGATGATGTTGAGGATGGTTTTACGCCACATCCTAAGCCCTTCAAATATCCAGAACGTGATCCAAGAACTTGAGAAGGATCTGAGCATCATTGACAGATGATGCATCAAATGGATCCACAACAGTTTCCTTAAGAGATATTATCTTTTCATACAAAAACAAAAACATTAAAGTTAGTACAAACAACAAAAATATTATGTAATAATGGAATTAAAACAAATTAAACTTATATAATTTGCCTCTGCTTCGAGACTGGCCCAAATACTGTCACGATTCTTATGTATTTTAGCATACAATTAGGTCAGATCATAGTCAGCGGAACTTTCTTCTTTTTGCAAAAGAAAAATCTATTATATGTTAATATTTAAAGGGCACTAAAATAACTTGCATGATAGTACTAACACATGATAACTTGTACTAAAAATCTATTAGACAAACGATGAAAAGATTGAGAACCTGCATGATAGTTTATCTTTAAATTTGATATGTTTGCTTTGTTCATAGTACTCCATTGCTAAAAAAGAAAAATTAGTCTATATATTTAATACATCTATCATATACTATTAAAAAAAGACAGCAGCGATATTACCTGATAAGCAGGATCTTCAAACATATCAAAACTTTCTTCCACTCGTTTGGTAGAATTGCTTGGAATGGATTTTGGCATGCCTCTATTATAGTACTGAACTTCTTATAATGCGTATGACATCGACCTTTGTACCTCCAAAATGCATTTGACATCAATTCCTCAACCGTTAATCGATCCTCTCATTGACCAAAATTAAGCTCAAACTCATCTGTTCCAAAATTATAAACAAATAGTATAAATACAAAGTAACTTGAAAATAACATGTTATATACTTAGTTACTTGAGATGTAGCTTATTACCAAGCAACGCTTTTTGATGTGATCTTTCACATCTTGGAGAACTTTAGATCAAGAAGATGTAGCAATAGATGCATACGTGCGAATAAGTGTACCAACATAAGAAGCAAGACAAACTGCAGAATCTCCCGAGCCACCAGTGTGATCATCAGGAATATCAACCTTGATTTTACCTACTTTACTTACTTTCTCTATGTAGACACTCCTCGTAGTGCCTCTACCTCAGCACTTGCTTACAACAGCTATATATACAGTAATTAAAACATAACTTTTTAATTAAATTATTTTATTTTATAGATATATTACTTAAACTGAACATAAAATGTGATATTTAATTTGATAAAATATATTGTTCTGGACCTGGTGATATTGGCTCACTATTCATGACAGGTGAACCACACGGAGAGTCAGTAATTGATGGGATGGCACACGTGTTGCTTTGCGTTTGGAAGGCATATCTATTTGAAATTGTAACAAATTATTATTCAAACAAACGTTATAGATATTTATAAGAATAATACTTACAAAAATTCATATTTGAAATTTGCATTCATCCGCACTTGACACTTTAGTTGATTCATTTTCTTCCGATATTTCTTCATCAATTACTTCGTGTTGAACATCTTCTCTACGTAATGGGACCATATCATATTGGTCTAGATCAACAAATAGATTAACGCCTATTCCATTTACTTGATATGCTTCTTCATTTGCTGGACTATCAACTTCTTCATGTGGTTCGTCTACCTCTGGAATGTAATCAAATACATTTCTTGGTGGAAACTTCTCCACTATCCGCCATGGGTTTCCGTACTCCAGATCATCTAAATAAAAAACTTGATTCGCTTTGCAAGCGAGAATGAATGGATTGTCCTCATACCATGTATGATATGTATTGACACTCACAAAAATAACCATTGTTACGCACTCCCAACCTAAGATTTGTGAGATCCCACCAATTACATTTAAACAACCAGGCTATATATCCCCACGTACTTTAACGCTATGATATCTTCCACAATTTTGTAGAAGTCAATGTTATCGTCCTCATGGCTTCCTTCGACTACAACCCAACAATTTTGAGTTTTCCTATATCGTTCTTTATCAGTTATGTGAAATCTATATCCACACACCAAACATCCTGAGTACTGGATGGCCCGCCTGGATAGACCACATGCTAGAGTATACAGTTCTGATGAGATTTCTTCTGAATTTTCACCATATTTCGATACAACATATATCAATAAATATTATTATACAGAAGAAAAGTGGAGTTTAGTGCTATGAAATTCGTATTATAAAATTGGGCTTAACAGTAATACCGTATGTTCAAACCACGAGGCAAGTTCCTCTTCGCGCATCTTTTCTACATCAGTTACACTCTTCAAGCGATGTAGTTGCATATGTTCGCTACGCATGTTCATGTGAATATTTAATTTGTATGAAGTTATAATATATTATTATACATAAATTTAAAGATAATATTGATTTAGAGGATCATCACTAACCTCAAGTCGTGATCAATCTCTGTGCAGTTATTCAAGACGTACCATTGAGCTCCTTCAAATTCTCACCCACATAGGCCGTAGCCCCTTATGCGCCTATGAGACGCACATTTTGGGAAAACACCGTAAATGTGGATGAGATTCCCATCTCTTGTCCACCTTCATAATTTCGGTCTGGTCTTGTAAATACAGTCCCACGAAAATGCATTGAATAAAATGTATGCTACTCATTATCAATATATGACTCTTCAATTGAACCTTCTAGACGAGCTTTATTCTCCACAGATCTCTTAAGTTTTTCCAAGAAATATTCAATAGGATACATCCATCTATACTGAACCGAGCTAGCGCTAAAGCCTCACGAGGTAGGTGCACAACCAAATGAACCATTACATCAAAGAATGAAGGGGGTACAAACTCTCCAATTTGCACAATATTAATGTCAGCTTCTATTTTTAATAATGCATCAATTTTCAATATTCTACTACAAATGTCTCTGAAAATATTTCCTAAATTATGAGAGCTGTATGAACATTTCGAGTAAGCTTTCCATGCACACCAACTGGCAACAGACGCTGTAGAAATACATGACAGTCGTGACTTTTAAGACCAGTTATCTTCCAATCATGTGTTCGAACACATCTTGTCATGTTTGAAGCATAGCCATCGGATAATTTGATTGTCATAAACCAATCACAAAATTTATTTCTCTCATAATTTGAAAGTTTATACCATCCGATGGACATATAAGCTGACAACCCATTATCTTGCAAATGCAACTCCAATCTTATCCTCAACTCCTTCAAATCTTTATGAGAGTTAGCTGTATCTTTTGTCTTCCCTTCTATTGACATCAGAGTGTCTAATATATTCTCACATATATTTTTCTCGATATGCATAACATCTAGATTGTGATGTAGTGTCAAGATAGACCAGTATGACAATTCAAAGAAAATACTTTTTTTTGTCCAATTGGACTCCACTGCTTGTCGTTTTCTCTTTCGAACTCTTTTATCTTTCCCAAATTTATTTTCTGAAACATCACCCAACTGCGCAATAATATCATTCCCAGAAAACTCTAGCGGTGATGCACTGTGCTCAACCCTTCCATCAAATATCGCTCTATTTGAACACCATCTATGATCATGTGGCAAATAACGATGATGTCCCATGAAACATAATTTCCTACCACGACTCAACTATTGAGATTGTGTATCTTTATTGCAAACAAGACGCGTCATTTTACCTTTTGTGCTCCACCTAGACAAATTTACATATGCTGGAAAATAATTTATTGTCCACATCACTGCAGCATGCATCTTGAACTCCCCCGACGAGGCCGCATCATACGTACTAACACTCTGATCCCACAATTCTTTCAACTCTGCAATCAGTGGTTGCAAATATACATCTAATTCATTCCCTGGTGACCTTGGCCTTGGTATCAGTAGAGTCATCATAAAATACGGATCTTTCATTCACTTCCTAGGTGGCAAGTTATAGGGCATTAATATGAGAGGCGAAGTACTATGAGAAGTGCTCATGTTGCCAAATGGATTAAAACCATCCGTTGCTAAACCAAGATGTACATTGTGAGGTTTTTCAGCAAATTATGGATACTTGACGTCAAATGTTTTCCATTGTAAGAAATGTACAGGATGCGAGAGGAAGTTTTCATTTTGGACTCTTTTTGTGTGATGCCAATACATATATTTGGCAGTCAACCGAGATGTAAACAATATTTGAAGTTGAGAAATCAATAGAAAATGTCTTAACACTTTTTGAGATACATTACGTGTAACAACCCGATCCTAAGTTTAGGCTATAATATAAGTTTTATATATATATATATATTTTTCATATAGCTATAAATATATTATTATTATTATTCTTATTCTTATTATTATATTATCAGATTTTACATTTATTAATTTTAATAATTTCTAATATAATTTTGTTTGAATTTACTAGAGTTTTGTTTTGTTATTAATTTTAATAATTAGATTGTATCAGATTTCGTTCACTGGAGTTTGGTTTGAATTTAAAGTTTATTTCTCCCTATCTCCACCGAATCTTATCTCTTGATTTTATAATCCTAACCTCAAACTCATCCTAGACTCCCAAAATACAACACAAACCAACAGACCTTCCCATGCACGTCTCATTCCTTGCTCCGCAACAAACCCCCCATTAAAGTCATCTACATCGCACCCAAAAATAGTGTCGTCAACCTCGTTAGGCCAAGATGAAAGCCACCGTCCCATTAAACAGAGCACTTCTCTCTCACGTCGGAAGCCACCAAGGGGAGTCACTATAGGTTATGCCGCTAGCCACCACAGAAGACGTCGGAGCACTATCTGGACAGCCCAGAATTTACCGCCGCTGCACTGTAACGTTCGGACCAAGGGAAAACACTACCCAGCCACGCAATATCGTAGCACAAGCGCTGCTCCTCCCCTTTGCAGCAACATCACCATCACCCATGTTCCTCCGCAGCGACTCCACGCTGCTCAGAACACGCCGACGCCACCACCAGTCACCTTAGAAGACACCGGACCATCCCGAGCCGCGAAAGCACGTTGCAGCAGCCACGGTCGTGAAGGCCGAAGCCTCTATTTCGCTTCCACGGTAGCCACCTAGGGGGACGTCGAACCACCTCCCGGCCACCACAGAAAGAGCCGACTAGCCCAACCCCGTCGTACCCACTCCCTTCCGGTAAGCCCACCATTGTCGAGCACTAGTTTCTCTCCTTAGCTTTTCAGTTTTATGGTTCTCTCTCTCACTCTCGGTTGCTTTTTGGCTCAACAAATCCTCACTCTCTCTCCCTCTCTCTCTGCGTCGCACCACCATACTCCGAGGAGTCTCCGATTGCGCCGCCGTGACCCCCGCTAGCCACCCAGACCACCATCACAGTGGCCTTCTCCCTCTCTCGGTGAGTTCTTCTATTATCGCACGACATGTTTCTTTTTGTTTTGTTTCCGTGGGTTTTAAATCTTTAGATTGTTTGTTTCATAATGGGCCTTTGGGCCTAAGCCCATTCGGCCAGTGCTTTTCCTGAGATATAGTAATATGGGCCAGTTATGCTTTTATAGAAACTATTCTAGTTATTTTTAAATGGACTGTTTTCTCAATTAAGACTAGGCTGATGATTTTAAACCCAAGTTTTTAATTAAATAAATATATTATTCAAATGCTCATCTTATAAGAAAGTGTTGAAAGAATTTGAAATATGTTTTAAAGGATATTCTTGAGCCTAATATTTTGTTAATATTCCTTTGTCTATTTAGTAGAATTTTATTAAATTATTATGTTAAGAATATTAAACAGTATTAATATTTATTAGTTTTCTTATAAGATTTAATAATTTTGTTAAGAAATAAACCTTATTTTAAGAATTGAGGTTTTTATTATTTATTTTAATAGAATTGATCATATCTCAAAGTATTCTACTAAGTTATATTTTGAAAGTGAGAATATGCTATTAGTATTGTAAATAATTTAAGATATCAGTATTCATTGATTTTTTTTTTTTTGTGATAAATAGAATATTTATTTAATTATGTTCTATGATGTGAATTTAATTTAGTGGGATATTAGGACATGTTTTCTTAGACAGATTTAGTTACATTTAATACTTCATATAGGTGACGAGCTACAAAGTGAGATTTAGGAAATAGCGCTGCGAGGTAAGTAATTTGATCATAAATTAGGATTATCCCAGTTTAGCTTATATATAAGTATTATTCAAGCTAGTTCATTGACAACTATTATTTATGAACCACTCATGTCATATGCAAACATGTCATTTAACATAACATACGATCATGTCATTTCACATCATGTTCAAATTCAGAAATTATGATTATGTATGTAATACGTCATGCATCTCATGTGTATAAGACATGTAAACTATCTTAAGTTTAAGTGCAAGATAAGATCAGATCAATTAATAAGATGGTCATTCAGATGCATGGTACCAATGCAATTCAATTTCAAGGTAGATGTGCAAGCCACAAACTCAGACGTGGTCCACCATAGTATGTCATAATACTATCAGCGGCTCCCCTTACTGCAGCGGGACGTGGGGCCGGTGCACAACCTCGTACACAGGGTTAAGTGTGTTGACCAGTCAGATCATTTAGTTAATTCAGTTAAATCAGTCATGCATAGCATAAACATCAGTATGAACAGTCATGAATTTAAACTCTCAACATGAAATTTTTTAAGAAAACCTTATATTTATTATGTTTACGTTGTGATGGATTTCTTGCTGAGTCTTCGACTCATTTTAGTTTGTTTTCATGTTTTTAACTACTCAGGTGGGGATGATGAATACGAGCAGGTAGGTCAAGATTAGAAGGAGCAGTAAATTTAGTTTCAGACCTTTCAGAATAAAATTACTTTTATGACATAAATTTATTCAGCTTATTCATTTAATATTTTTGGAAAACATTTTCATTAGACAATTTTTTACAAAATAAATTCTAATTTCATTTATGAAATACAAGGTCTCTTGAAGGGTTTATTTTATGAAAAATACGTGACACTCCTTGCCTAAGGGAAGAGGGTGTTACATTACGTTTATCAGATGTCCATCTTGACTCATGACACACTGGGCATCCAACTTTTATCTATTGTATTTTCATTACTTGTCAGATATCTATCAAAAAATACATAATTTATGGGATAAGCACTATCAACAATATATTCATACTTGTATACCATTTATTTTATAAGGTAGTTGATCCTATCTTGTTCGAGAAATTATCATCTATATCGCATATATACTCAGTCTAAAACTCTAATGTTAAAAATCTCGGCAGCATTTCTTTACAATTCTCCAAATATGCTAATCACGATAAACCGTCGACCCTATTCATGGGCCGAGAAACTTACAGACTACACACCCGAAAAATGTAAAGAATCACTAAACCAAAATTTTAATTGACTAACACAAGAGTTTAATCTGAATATATCTACCGTATAGATGATAGAATCCCAAATTGTCCATGTTGGACAATTCAAGAGTTGTACCCAAACATTCTTTTAGATAATATTTGACCACAACTCTCAATCGGGTTTAAGGTTCAAGTACATATAAAAGTAACCCTAAAATCTAAAACTATCCAACTCCTAGTACAATTATATAATAAAATCACATTCCAAATCACAAATACATTACAAAATTACATTACTAATCACCAATATTATAAATATTTTATAAGAATCAATTGTTAATTTACGTATTAACAATTTCTATATTATATTATATTTTAAGTTTTCATTTTAATTTAAGTGCAAAATATTTTGTAATTATACTATATTATATTATATTTTAAGTTCCTATTTTAATTTTAGTGCAAAATATTATATTATATTATTTTTTAATTAAATATTTTATAAGTATTAAACATTAATCTAAGTATTAACAATTACTATGTTATATTATATTTTAAGTTTCTATTTTAATTTTAGTGCAAAATATTTTGTATTAAATATTTTATAAGTATTAACAATTGTTATGTTATATTATATTTTAAGTTTCCATTTTAATATCAACAATTTTAATTATACTATATTAATTTATATTTTAACTATAATTTTTTTTATATCTTATTAGTCTTTTAAATAAAATCTTGCACTTAAAATCTTATTACTTTGTTCAAATAGGATTCTATTTGAATAAGTTCTGTTCGGATAGTATCCTGTTCGAACTAACTTTATAGCGTTCAAACGGGACAAGCCCAGATTCCAGACACAAAACAGAGACAAACATTTACCACAAAATACAATTTCCACAAACACAATCTTATAAGATGTATATTGACAGAGTGCTCATTTTAAATGGGATTGCACAAACACAAATATTCCAAAAATCTTAACATAATTAATTAAAAACTATAAATTATCAAAAATCTAAAAATTATAAATATTATCTCAAATTTAAGCAATCCAAACAAAATATGAATCCACAATACCTACATAAGCATAAAGCACATTATGAGAAAACCCTAAATCATATGTAATAAACTAACATTAATAAAACTTGAAATACAAAATAAAAAATTGAAAAAAAATTAATACATTTTATAAACCTCTCCTCTCTCTCAAGAATCTCTTATCTCTCACTAAGTCTGTTCCTCTCTCTCTCTCTCTCTCTCCACAACACTCTGTCACACACACAAAATCGCCTGTTGTGCTCTGCCTCCAAAGAAATTTTCATCAATTGTGAAAATGATTTGGAGGTTGAGGTGTTTGATTCTGTGAAGTCCCGTTCGAATTGGACATTTAAGCATTCGAACACGAAAATTTGGAATACGCGCCAAATCTGCCGCAATTTAATTCACATTCGAACGTGTAATATTGTTGTTCGAACTAACAAATCAAAATATTCCTTGGCATATTCTTCAAATGTAGACAAGCTCAAAGGGTATTTTCGTGACATTATTCGACCAGTGCATTCGAATAATGAATTTTCACGTTCAAATAAACTAACATTTAAAGTATTTAGCGTGAAGTTTCCTTCCATACACATTCCACGAGATAAATCAGTTCGAACGGGACGTTATTGGGTTCGAACTAATAATAGCATTATTATACTTATAAGTAATTTCCTATAATTTTAATAATCTAATGTATAAAATATATTAATATTATATAGTATATAATATATTTATACACTATAGCAACTATTTTATATTATAATTGATAATATATAATATACTTTTGGTCTAATAGTTAATATAATACTTATATTATATATACTAATTATTTATATATAGTACTTATTAATATATATATATATATATATATATAGATCAATTTCATTAACTTGTATAGTTATCATGACTTATAATAGCTATAGCTATATAGTAGCTATATATGATACTTACACTATAGTAGTATATAACTAATAACTACTATATATATCTATTAATTTGTATAGTTATCATAACTTATAATAGCTATAACTATATAGTAACTATATAATAGTTACACTATAGTAGCTATATAACTAATAACTGCTATATATATATATATTAATTATATTAACTTGAATAGTTATCATAACTTATAATAGCTATAGCTATAAAGTAACCATATATAACACTTACACTATAGTAGCTATATAACTAATAACTACTATATATATATATATCAATTATATTAACTTGTATAGTTATCATAACTTATAATAGCTATAGCTATATAGTAACTATATATAATATTTACACTGTAATAGCTATATAACTAATAACTACTATATATATATATATATTAATTATATTAACTTGTATAGTTACTAGTAACTTATAATAGTTATAACTATATAGTAACTATATATAATACTTACACTATAATAGCTACATAACTAATAACTACTATATATATATATTATTATATTAACTTGTATAGTTATCATAACTTATAATAGCTATAGCTATATAGTAATTATATATAATACTTACACTATAGTAGTTATATAACTAATAAGTATTATATATATTAATTATATTAACTTGTATAGTTATTATGACTTATAATAGCTATAGCTATATAATAATTATATAAAGTAATTATATATAATACTTACACTATAGTAGTTATATAACTAATAAGTATTATATATATTAATTATATTAACTTGTATAGTTATTATGACTTATAATAGCTATAGCTATATAATAATTATATATAATACTTACACTATAGTAGCTATATAACTAATAAGTACTATATATATATCAATTATATTAACTTGTATAGTTATCATAACTTATATATAGTAGCTATATAATTAAGCCATTGTAATTATACTAAGTACTTAGTATGTACTTAATATAATAGAATATTTACAAATAATATACTAAATATATTAATTAAAAGTATTATAATACTATTATTAATTTTATTTTTATATTTGTGTACTTTGTAATATTAGTATTATTATATATTACTATTAGTAATATAATTATAAATATATTAGTATAATAATCGCTCGAACGGATATTTATCTAGTTCGAACGAGACGCCACAGTCACTATAGACCTAGTTCGAATACAATGAAACAAATCACTCTAGTTCGAACTAGCAGCCGTCGAGACCTCCGATTTCACCCTTTATCTCTGCTGCGAAAATCGTCACTCAACCGCCGTAGCAACCCTACATTTGAACTTCTAAGAGGTATGGATCAAGTCTCCACATCTATTATTTGGTTTTATGTTCGAATGAGTTGTGTTTGGGGGGGGGGGTATGGATTTTGAATCCGAAATCCTCCATTTTGGTGTATTCTGTAAAAATAATATCCAAATAATCGGTAGAATTGATTGGGCTTCACTCCTTCATTACTTCTACTGATTAAAACAAAGGATAACATCTAGATTGAGTTTTTAAGTTCGGGGCTGAGTTGACTTAGCCATGGCTGTTTGGCTTGTTCTCGTTCGAACTAACTCTTGTCCGTTCGAACGCTCAGTTGCCAAACAACATTATTTCTGTTCGAACGAAATAAATTCGTTCGAATGAACAAAGATTGCCAGTTCAAATGAATACAACAGTTTATTCAAATAGATTTTACTAGTTTGAACAGAATATATTCCGTTCAAACGAATTATTTCAATTCAGTTCAATATAGTATAATTCTTTAATAATATAATTTAAATATTATAGTTAATTATATTCTTACTTTCTTTCTGGCTAACAGTATATCGATGGCATCCAGCGGAAGAAAACGTGCGAGAGATCAACCTAGTCAAAGTAGTGGAGTAGCTCATGCTCAGGAGGCAAGGCCTATACTTGTCGAGCGTGAGATCATTTTGTCTGACTTCTCCGATCTTTCATCGGAGAGACGGAGCATATAGTCTATCTTTACCAAGCGGAGATAAATATCGATCTGTCAGCAGCAGGGACTGCATATCCAGAGATGGTCGGTAAGTTCTACAGTGCCATGTGACAACTTAGCGCTGATGCTCTGTTCTACACCTTATTGGTCAGGAGAGTGAGTATTACTTTCTCTCCCCGCATTATTGCTGAGTTCCTTGACATCCTGCGTGTGGCCAACGTATATCTTGCAGTGGCTACAAAGAGACCAACAGCTGCACCATTTGATTCTGATATATCGGCCGCATCCTCCACGCTAGCCCCGAATGTAGAGTCTGATGCTAGTTCTGATGGTAGTGAGGATGGTGATCTACTTGATGATGATCTCATAGACGATCAGGTGCGTCAGCTAATGCAAGACCTATCGGCTCCTCCATATGATGAGAGCAAGATAATCCGACAGGCTGATTGTATATCATTTTTTAGAATGCTTAATTTGATTGTTGCTATAACATTGATCTGAAAAATACAAGATTGATTTCGAGATCGATCGAGCCAGATTTTTGTTGCGGATAGCACGGGGGGACCCCATTGATCTGGCATTGTATTTCTTCCTTCACATTCGATTGGAATCACGCTTTTCCAGTAAAGGTTGTCTACATTTGCATTGCTAATACCTAACCTCCTACTTTGATCGGGGGTTACACTGTCTACGATTGAGTGAAGGTCGTCACAGATGGGGCCCTTAACAAGATCACATTCAGCAAGAGCAAGGGGCACTTGTAGAAGACTTTACCAGAATGACCTAGTGATCCTCCCACAAATCTAGCTTCTAGTAGTACTACTGTTGTTGAGAGACAACCTCCTAGAACTACTTTGGATCAGGCACGAGCTCTGTTTGTGGAGTTCGTTGAACCCATCATGGAAAAGGTTAGGGATCTAGAAGGATGTATTAAAATGTTACAAGAGGATGTTGATCTACTAAGAACCCTATGATTGTTTTAGTTATTATTTTATGTTGTATTGAATATTATATATTTGAGATGTAATTAATGTATAGTTTTTATTTTTCGTGTTTGTTACTTTGTTTATTTTTTTCATTTTACTTGCCGTTCATGATAATATAAAAAATAATACAATCTTTAAAATTATATTTATATAAATTTAACATATAAGAAATCACTATAAAGTTTTGAAATTAATTTATGAATTTATAAATATTTTAACTCACCGCAAATCATAATATATAATATATGCACAATTTTATATTTTGAAAATGATAACAAATTAATTGAAAAAATGTCCATTCGAGCAAAGAAATTTAAGTTCGAACGGTTATTAACTTTTTCCGGGAAAAATAAATTAATTTTCCACCAATATTATTATTCGAATAGATTATCTACTGTTCGAACATACATTAATTCCATGTTCGAATATATTTTGTTCCATTCGAATGGTTTTCATTTTTCGAGATGATTTTGTTCGTTATAAAATATCTTGTTCGAATGGATATTTCTCCGTTCAAACGAATTTAGCAGCTCAGGCATTTTGGGAGACGAAATGTCTCCAAAAATTTAAGGATGAAATTTAATTATTCCCTAACAATTTTGTCCCTAAAAGCCAAATTTCTTGTAGTGAGATATAATATTTGCCAATTCTTGAAATATATATATATATATATATTTATATACATATCTATCTTTATTAGAGGTGCAGAAAATTAAATTAAAGGAGTTTGATCCAAGTACTAAAAAAACAATTATAATATTTATCTCTATTTGAATTTTAAAAGATATTTAGAATATAAAATTCAAGTAGTTGGCCTGATCTAAGTACTGGACAAAAAAAAAAGGGCAAGTTCATCTTTCAATTTTTCTCTAAAATATTTTAATTTCACAATTCAAAGAAAGAAATATGGTATGCATATATCATTTTGTGACAACATTGAATATTATAAGATCCAAATATCACACCCATCTTATCTGAGACTTATTTTGGATTAAAAAATATTTTGAACTCATCTCATCTCATCTCATCAATATAACTTAAAAAATCTATATATAAAATATAATAAACAATTCAATATTTTCAAATCGTAAAAAAATAATAATATAAAAAAATAATATTCTAAAAATATTTTATTTAATTTTCATCTCAATTCATCTCATCTCAACTACTCACTATTCAAACTTATTGAAAAAAAGTGTTAGGAGCATATCATTTTAAGGAATTTCGTCTTGAAAAAATAGCGAGCAAGCCTGTTTCAAAACTGGTACGTCCAAGTATATATGAATGCAATAGCCCAAGAAAATTCAGAGGTATTAAGTCAACGTAGCTGCAGGTTTGTTGGGTCCATTCTAGATATCAAAACTTTTGGAATAGATCACTTTCGCTTGACCGACCAAAGTTGTACAATTTTGAATTAGCTTTTCAAGGACACCAAGCTAGTCTTCGACCATCCAATTAATAGATAAAAAGATATAACTATTTTACTGAAACGAGCTCACCAACTTAATTAATCCTTAAGTACTCAACACTCATCTTAATTAATTACATGCGGCTCAAAAAATTAAAACATATTTTGACACATGAATTTGTCAACACAAAATAAAACCTAATTAATTACACATGATCATGATGACATTTCTGTTTTGTTTTGCACAAACATTAATGTCCATGATTATTAACTTTTCCAAATTCTATTAATGATCATCAGTTTTAAAGCAAGCTGTTTGTTTTCACGAGCTAGGCTGAGTTTTTTTTTCTTTTTGTAGTACTTGAAATGGCCCATTTATTCCTCATTCTTCATGTCCTTGTTTTTAATTTAACTCTCTCTCACGTACGTATTAGTCAGTCTCTCTCTGAATAAGTGAGTTCAATAAAATTCTGATTCAAAACATTTATTCTAATACCATTTGAAATGAACACTTATTTAAAAGATTAAGGTGATGTGTGAAAATAAATCTAATTATTTATATTTATTTTAACAATTAACACATCAAATATGCTGCAGAATTTACAACTTTTAACATTAACTAGAATAAAAAGCTTAATTGATGGGGTCCTAATAATAAACCCATATAATAAACAACGTGTTTTTTTTTTTTTTTTTGCATCACGCTACTTAATTGCTGTTAGTTTGTCAAATTAGTTGATTCTTGTACTTCCGTTGTACTTCCGTCAATAGCTTTTGACATAATGTATCATGTTCACATAATGTAACGTCCCTAACTTCTTGTTATATAGGATGTTGAGATGAGATAGAAAGTTTGTAAATAATAGTAAAATAATTTAAGTTAAAATCTCTTATAAAATTTGGGAAAAAGAGAAAAAAAATTGAATAAAAATAGTATAAATTTAAAATATTATTCTAATATAGTTTTTGTTTTGAGATTTAAAAGTGTGAGAAAATTGTAATGATTAGATAGTAATTTGATAAAAAATTGAAGATTTAAATTTAAAAAATATTTATTTTTTAATGAGATTTGAATATTGAAATGAGACGAGATTTCTCAACATCCAAGTGAGTCCAAAAGTTTATGCAGCTACAATACATACATATATATATATACATATATATATTAGAATACAGTCATTCAAAATTAGTTGACATGATCAATTAATTAAAATAACGCAGTCATTTGTTTAACTGCTTGTTTGAATCTGAAAGTTTTGATGTTTCTTCCTCACCGCCACGATATTTACCGGCCGGCGATGAAAGATTGGCCAAATTGACAGAACAAGTACTCTTTTCACTACCTGGGCCCAGAAATCCAAGCATCTATCATGGAGTACTTTATAGAAGACGTACATATATATGGAGAAATGGAAGCATTAAATTAGAAACTATATATGTTCATAACAATAAAAATTGACATATTTGACAAAAACCTTTTACTATGTCTAAAATATATCAGAGAAACAACAGAGTAATCATCATTTCCTGCCTAGAAAGGAAGAACAACAAGAAGTTGGGATGGTGTCATTGACACTCATCTAAGATATCAAAATCAAGAAGAACCCATTACATAATCCTCACCAAACAAGTAAACCATTCTCTCCATTCTCCATGGATCACCTCCCAATGTTCCAAGCTCTTCTCTTTGGATTAATGGAAATAGCTTGGCTCTGCACAAAGGACATGTTGCCTGGCCCTGACCAATCCAAACATCAAGGCACTCCTTGTGGAAAACGTGGCAGCAATTGCAGAGCTCTCTAACGCCGTCGTTGGCCTCTATGGAATTCATGCACACAACGCAGATATATTCCTTGGCTATACAAATTCCTCTTCTTTTGAGAATATCTCCATATTGAACTGAAGGAAGATGCCTCTTGATGGATTCGCCTATGAGGTGGAAGGGGACGGGCACCAATGATGGAGATGGCCGAATATCCTCGCCATCTCTGAAGAAGAAGAGTTGCCTGAGAAGGGACAGGTATGAGAATTGCAAAAAGAGGATGAATTCTTTTACGAGGTTGCCCGGAAAAAGGTTTTGAAAGGTGATAAAATGAGTGAGCTTTGGAAACTTACTGCTAACGCAAGGTAAACCCATGAAGCAAGTAAAGAAGGCACAAATGAAAGGACGAGCAGTACTGAATGAGCAGATGGATCTTGAATGGGGTTTTATATGCAGAAAGTCTACCCAGTTCATGAGTTGGAAGAAGCCACTGCTTGCTTGATTTTTAATTCAAACCGCACCGATCGAGACATCTACTTCTTTGACTTTTAGATCAGACACTCGCGTGGCCATGGCGGGCAAAATAATTGCAATAGTTTCCAATAAAAAAAGGATAAAGTTTAAGGCCGAAACTTGCCATCAAAAAATTATACGTAACTTGCACGTCTTGAAAACACACAGTTTTCTTAAGATTTCAACAAATATTACTTCTTTTAGAAGTCCTAAAATGGTGGAGCTGGATTTAATATTAATCGAATGAATGAGTTTGACTTCCCGCCATTTCAAATTTTCAACATATAAGGCTATATTATAAACAAGTCGAATTTAGGCCACACATTTCATCTCATTTGATCTCATCTCATTTTATCATTATAATTTTTTTAAATTTTTACATAAAATATAATAAATAATTCGACTTTTTCAAATCTCAAAACAAAAATAATATTAAAAAATAATATTTTAATAATATTTTATTCAACTTTCAACTTTCTTCTAAACTCATCTCATTTCAACTTATTATCCAAACGACACCTTAATAAATAGTAGAAGATGGAATATTCGTTTAATTATTCGATAATAATTAGGGGTGTAAATTTAAACCGGAAAATCGGATCGGATTGGACCGGTTGGTCCGGTTTTTGAACCGGTCCAGTCCAGAACCGGTTCTTATATTTTGAAACCGGCCGGAATCGGTCTGGTTTCGGTTCCGTAGTTTCCAGGACCGAACCGGACCGGTTGAAAAAATATATATAAAAATTAATTTTATATATTATACAAAATATTATATATATATATATAAGTTTTATATATAATATATAATTATATATCATATATGAAATAATTTTATATTATAATTTATAAATTATAATATGAAATGTTAATCTTAAATATGAACATTTGTAATTTATTTGATTATATGTTATTAATATAATTATATATACGATAATGTTATTACAATTTATAAAATAAAAGTTTAATCTTAAAGATGAAAATTTAATTGATCATATGCTTTAAACATAAAAAATATATATTAAATTATTAATAACATTTTATCATAAGAGGTAACACTTTATTATATATTTTTACATTTTAAAAAAACTGAAAAATCGGACTGGACCGGACCGGAAACCGGTAAAACCAGAGATACCGGTTTAGAAGGGTAACCCGGGCGTAATCGGTTTTGAAAAATATAAAACTGGTATATATCGATCCGGTCCTAAATTTTGTCCAAAACCGGACCCGTTACACCCCTAATAATAATTTAGACACTTGCCCAACAGAGTCTAAATAAGCTGAGATTTGTACTGAGGTATTTACTATTTAGGCGTCTATGTATAGCGCAAGATGAGCCAGCTTATAATACTAGCCCAGTGTTGGTCTGTTGGTCGACATAGGTATTGACACACTGTTAATAGAGGAAACATTATGCATGCAGGCGGGTCAAAGAAAAGAGGAAGTTGACATAGAAGATTACACAGGTTTACCCAGTGAACCATTATCCTAGTGAAGTAGAGGGAGCGATGTATGAGGCACACATCTCTCACTCCTATTACATCTAGTGTTTCTCCATCAATGATGTGCACCTTATCAAAATCACTAACAACATAGTTTTGCATGATCTCTCGGTGTGAATTAATATGGAACGAAACCTCTGAATCCAACACCCAATCTTCAACCTGAGTGTGCACTACAAGAAATAGAGCATCATGTAGTTCTTTAGTTACCACGTTCAAAGCGTAAATCTCAGTCTTCTTCGAATTCCGACAATCTCTTTTGATGATGCTCATCTTGCTACAATTCCAGCAAGTTGATTGCTGCCTAGATCTTGATTTGCTTTTGCTCCTATTTCTGGACTCTGACCTGTCATATCTCCTACTCGAGTGTCAATGTTTAGGGCAAAACCCGAACCTGAGATCTCACCAGAACCTTTTCTGTGAACCTCCTCAACAAGAATCAAATCTCGAATATTGTCGTATTTTAACTTCAATGGGAGCTTATGAGTGAGAAGATGACCATAGTGATCTTCTAGCACCTTAGGATCAACATGGGTTGCGGAAGTGACAATAGCATCATATTCATTGCCCAAACCCGCAAGAAGTGAGGAAATAATGCCAGCATCAGCAAGATGTTGGTTTTGTGGAGCCTGGTTCATGACTTAAGAGCAAGTAAGCCGTAAGTTCGTTTGATTTTTGCTCGACATTGCGCTGGAGCAAATCTCAGACAGGGATTTCACTCAACACTTGCTCGTTAGTTGGCTTGAGCGAGGCTATGACAAAGAGTTTGCTTGATGCTCGCTTGCGCGAATAACTCGATAATTGAATTTACTAGGGTGTCTACCGCATAACCTATATATATGCACATTGTGAATAATACAGATAGAAGATCATTGTATTTTCGCACCACAGTGTATTTTGATATTCCTCAAGGGAATAACATCCTCCGCATCTCTGTGGATATAGACACATTATCAAATTACGTAAATTTTGTGTCTTTTGTAATTGATTTCTATTTTACTTTACTTTCCTATTATCGTTTTTTACAACAACTGGTATCAAACCTGGAATTGCAACTTTGCAGATTCCACTACAATAGGAAAGACTTTTTTCAAGAAACATTTGTTGTTGCCACATTCTGGGAAAAACCGCGTTGGTGAATGACTATGTGGTTAACATGCACGATATGATTTAATTTGTAAAATTAGAAATTTAAAATTAGATTCTCTTACAAATTAAATTATGTCATTTTGACAGGATAAAGAGTGAACAAAATGCTTATACTTCTTGCATTACACAATTTAATATGTAAAAGATGTAAATTAATTAATTTCTCTTACAAATCATTTACCCCATGGTACCAATGTGAATGATATATTCTTTGCATCAACATGTAAATAATTTATATTTTAAATCTATATAAACAAATGGAAAAAATAAACTATGCTTTTTTGTTTGTATAATTTTATATTTGTGTCGAATGGTAATTAATCATCGTAGGTGTGTTATTCTGTCTAGATGTATCCATCCAAATACAAAAATCTAGCTAGTGCGTGTTTTTAAGTTTTTGTAATTGAAATTAGTGGCTTCACCAATATCACCGGCATTATATTGTTCTCCACAAATTTTGTGAATAAGATGCTTCTTTTTGTTTTTTTCTAAACAATGTCATGAGTATCATGTCCTAATAATCAATGAACAATCAAGAAAAACTTATTTTCCGACTGTCCCAACATGTTCCCAACAGCTCCCGTGCACGACTTTGAAAGTCAAGGATAACAAATATATATATATATATATATATATATATATGCATACACGTGTATTTGTTTCTATTTAAAAAAAATACTAAATTTATCGTTTAACTGAAATATATAAACCTCCAAATAGTCTCTTGAATAGTACGACGTACTAATGTGAGGTCGTTCTCACATTTTGCTCAGGACCTTAATGATATTGACCGAGTGAAATTAAGTGGCCAGCATTTTTAATTAATACTTTCTGTGTTAAACTTATATATAAGTACACGTGGAACCAAAATATTATATGTTTTTTTTTTTTTTTTAATTATGAAACAATTTGGAGCCTAAGATTACAAGGAATCTGGAATTGGATGATCGAAATATATATATATATATATATATATATATATATATATATATTAAGTTCGTCTTTCGAAATATTTCTTAAAATTCGAAAAGAGTTAGAGATCGGCAGAGTTAATTTCAAAAAGACTGAAAGTAATTAATTAGTTGGATGATTTATTGGATAAGTACTAGAGACCTTTAGATTATTAAATTGATGAAGTGCACAATCTATAAGGGTAAGGAAATAATAGAGCAAGTATGTATGTCTATATATATTTCTGTCACTTGTGGTCCAAAAGTCTTCATTTAAATCTACAACCAAGATATATTTTATATAAATATGGTGCTTGTCGTTAGTTTGTACAAAGGTGGCACTGAGCAAATACAAAGAGGTTGACTGGAGAGTGCATCCTTGGAATGGCTGGAATTAGAGCTACATCTTGTTATGAAAAGTACCTTGGCTTACCTTCATAGGTCAAGGTACCAGGCTTTTAAAGGGATCCTGGATCGAGCTATAAGTAGAGTGAACAATTGGAAGACAAAACTGCTCTCACAAGCTGGGAAATAGATTCTACTAAATGCTGTTGTTCAAGCTCTCCCCACCTATTGCATGGGGGTTTTCAAGTTGCCTAGGACACTTCTAAGAGAGATTAATAGAGTTATGCACCAGTTTTGGTGGGACCAACAACATAATGAACATAAAGTCCACTGGGTTTCTTGGAAGCAAATGGGGAAGGCCAAATCTGCAGGAGGATTGAGATTTAGAGATTTAGATAGTTTTAACCTTGCTTTATTGGCTAAATAGGGTTGGAGGATACTTCAACAGCCTAATTCTCTGGCCTCACAGGTTCTTAAAGTAAAGTACTTCCCTAGTACAGATTTTCTTGAAGCAAAGGTGGGTGCTAGACCCTCCTTTATATGGAAGAGTATCTGTTCTACTTGAAATCTGGTTGAAAAGGGTTCTGTTTGGAGGATTGGTGATGGTCATGGCACTCAGATTTGGAAGGACAGGTGGTTGCCCATTCCTTCAAGCTATAAGGTCCAATCACCTATGAAGATCTTGTTTGTGGATGCTAAGGTTGCTGCCCTTATAGACCAAACAGATAATCAATGGAACAAGGAGCTGGTGAGAGAGGTGTTTGAAAATGAGGAAGCTGCTACTATTCTGAAACTCCCTATTAGTGCATCAGGTTCTAGGGACAAATTGATATGGCTAGGCACTACGGATGGGGTTTTTACAGTTAAGAGTGCGTACCACCTTCAAAAGGAGCTGATTTCAATGGCTAGGGGTCAAACATCTTCTGTTGCTCATAAACAGAAGGACTGGACTTCTTGTTGGAGGTACATGATCCCTAATGCAGCAAAAAGTTTTATGTAGAGAGCTTGCCTCGAGTCATTACCTACAAAGCTAAACCTGTCCAAGAAGAAAATCTATGACTCTACTTTGTGTCCTATCTGTTTGAGTGAAGAAGAATCAGTGACTCATATTTTGTGAAATTGTAAATCTGCAATGGATGTTTGGAGTCAAGGCCCTCCTATGTTCCATAAAAGTTCCCTCAGAATAGAATATTTTAGTGAGCTTGTTGAGGGACTGAGTCAATCTTGTGATCAGGAATCTATGGAACTCTTTGTTGTAATAGCTAGGAGAATTTAGAATAGGAGGAATCAATTTATCTTTGAGAACTCCTTTAAACATCCAACAATCCTAGCTATGCAGGCTAAGAAATCTCTTGATGAGTTCAAAGCTACCCATCAAAGCTACCCATCAGAACTCAAGCTGTCCACTTGAGTCAATTCAGTTAAGAGTGTTAATTGGATCCCTCCTCCTCCAGGTATTATTAAGATAAATTGGGATCTAGCCTTGTATGAGGCCAAAGGCAAAGTAGGTTATGGTCTAGTTGCTCGACATCATGTTGGAAGAGTGATAGCCGCCAAAAAGATGTCTAAGCCATAATGTACACCAAACATAAAAACCATCGTCACTATAACATATATGTTTTTTAAAATAATCTTTTCATGTCTCAAAAATTCTTTTGCAACGAAAATAACATATCTTTTTAAAATGAAAAATCGTGTCTAGAATAGTTATACTAGGCTAGAGAGGATCTTTGCAAAGGAAATTTTACGATGGTGGTATATCATGAGCTATTCTTTATATGGAACTACGACTAAGTTGTTTAATTTTCTAGAATATATGTGTCCAATAATTGCTTGAGTTTTTCATATTTTTCAATCCTTTTAAAGGGATATTTCTTTATTAGAAAATTGATATTTATTATTGCTCATCATAAATTGTCACCCTCTTTTCATCATTCCTTAATTATGTAACCAAGGCTTATCCTTGTTGGATGATCCATAGATATATATGTACGTATCTCGGTCCTCTCTCTTGGAGGTGAGTTGAGTCTTTGCTCTGGAAAGAGTAGTCTCTTGGGTGTGGTTTGGAGAGAGGTCCGATCATGGAGGAGGCACTATAGAAGCAATGGAAAGGGCTTACCCTAACTGAACAGGATTATGACACCATGAGGGTGGAGAGTGAGGTGTTGGATCCTCTCGTTGAAATTCGAAAAAGATGTTTGCCCCTACTGATCAATGCAGATAGGGTGGTGAACAAACATGCTTTCAAAACAACCATGTCAAAGGTTTGGAGATCCAAAGGGGGGCACAAGCTTAAGGACTAGGAGACAATAGGGTGCTTGTCGAATTTCAACATGAATGTGACAAAACTAAGGTTCTACAGGGGAGGGCATGGTCTTTTGATAGGAACCTCATATGTTTGCAGGAGCTAGATGGGCAAGTCCCACTAAAGGATATAGCCTTTACCAAGGAGATTTTTCGAGTCTAGGCTCATGACATGACGATGGCATGTATGACAAGGGAGATTGGAGTGCAACTGTTTTCTGGGATGAAGAAGGTCGTTCAAGTAGAAACTGATGAAACATGTTGTGGCTGGAGGTGCACTTTGAGAGCCAGAGTGGAAGTGGATATTTCTAAGCTGTTAATTCGAGGAAGGTTTCTAGCGGTTGAAGGGGTGCAACATTGGATTTCCTTTAAGTATGACAGGCTTCCTTCGCTTTGCCTCGAATGTGGGGCTATCAAACACTCCATTCATTGTCAAGGTCCTAGTCGCTATGTCAAGAAGGAAGGAAGCAGGCCACTAGTATGGTCCTTGTCTCAAGGCCACCCCCTCAAGGTTAGGTGGTTCTAATTCACAACGTTATGATGGTAACATGAACCAGTCTTCCCTGCATGGACACTAGGAATAAAGCTCGGGGTGGGCACCAAATAGGGAAGCTCAGGGAGAGAGGCGTGATTCAAGGGACGTTGGCCAAAGGAAGGCCACAAAAAGTGAAGTACAACGTGGTTTGGGGGACCAAAGGATAAAGCCGGAACCCTCAATTGCTATGGACTAGAAGGAGCTAAAGGTGTCATCAGACTTTCCTATCTTGGTAGAAGAGCACTTGCCAATTCAGGAAGGTTTACCTATATCAGATGGGGGCCAGAATCAAGTTGAGGAAAAAAAAGGTAATTCTGGTTACTCCCAAGAAGGAAAGAAACTCAGTCGAGACACCCATCATTCCTAACAGTTCCTTAGCTAGTCATATCAATTCACTAGACAACTTTCTGGACTAGCAAATTAAGGAGCTAGCATATGCTAGAATCAGAGCTACCTAGATGAGGAGGGCACTTGATAGGTCTTACGCCATGGTTGCCCAGGTGCACCCAAATACTTTGAACCTGTGTGGTTCTAAAAGATAGATGCAACCTAACTGCAAGATAGAATCCACTGTGAGTAATAATAAGAAATCAAAAACTGTTGTGACCAGTAATGAGGTGTATGATCAACAAATGGTGGTGGCTGCACACCAACAACAATGATGTGTGTAAGCTAGAACTGTCGAGGGCTCGGGAACCCTCGAACAGTTCGAGAACTTCATAGGATTGTGAAGTGCAAGATCCCATCTCTCATATTTCTAATAGAAACAAAATGGGGAGAGAAGAAGTAGAAAAAGTAAGGAAAGGGTTGGGGGTTGACAGTAGAGGCCTTAGTGGAGGTGTGCCTTTCATGTGGAAGGATGAAATCAATGCTACGCTGGACACATACTCACAGAATCATATTTCCCTTAAAATCCATGACGAGGTGGCTAACATTGCCTTGCTGCTAACTAGCTTCTATGGATCCCCTTATACTAGTGGAAGGAAGGACAGTTGGAGATTGTTAAGGGCATTAACACCAGCTACCACATCGGCATGGTTTTGTGTTGGGGACTTTAATGAAATAATGCTTGCTAATGAGAAATGGGGAGCTGTTGACAAACCTTTTAACCGGATGGAGGAATTCTGTGTAGCAGTAAATGACTTTGGCTTGAGTGATTTAAGGTATATGGGAGACAAGTATATGTGGAGTAACAATAGGGAGGGGGCTCAATTTACCAAAGACAAGCTGGATAAAACATTTGGGAATATTCATTGGTTTGATTACTGGAAATCTTACTCGGTTGAGGTGGAACCTGTTCATTCCTCAGATCATAAACCTATTATGTTATCTATGAATTCAAAAGACATTATGGCCTCCAAGAGGGATAAACCTTTTAGGTATGAGGCTAAATAGGCCTCTAGGGAGGAATGTTGAACAGTGGTTAAGGATGCTTGGAAGAGACCTCAGTTGTTCTCTAACAAGCTGGAAGGATAGTGGGTTCTCTAGCTAGCTACAAGCTGGGATTAATTAAGTGGAGCTGGGTTGTTTTTGGGAATTCAAAGAGAAAGCTTAACAACAAACTCAAGCAACTAAGTGCACTGCAAAGCTCTAATACAGGAAACCCAGGCAAGGATATTAAAATAATTCAAGAGGAAATTGACCAACTGTTGGAGGAGGAAGATGTCACTTGGAAACAAAGAGCCAAACAAAAGTGGCTTAAGAATGGGGATAGGAACTCCAAGTTCTTTCATCACTTTGCTTACCAAAGACAAAAAAAAAAAAAAAACACTATCAAGTGCATCAAAGATGAAGAGGAGACTGTAGCTGTCACTCAGGAGGCAATTGCAAAACAATTTCAAGTTCTCTTCCAGGGACTATTTACTACTTCCTGTCTGAAAAGAATAGCAGACTGTCTTGGCAGTGTGGAGGCTAGGATTACTAGTTATATGAGCTCATTTTTATCCAAGAAATTCATTGAAAAAGAAGTAGAGACAACCATCTTCCAAATGAATCCCCTCAGCTCTCCTAGACCAGATGGATTCCCCCCAACCTTTTATCAACAACATTGGAACTCGATCGGAAGGGAGGTATGTGATGCTGTCCTTTTTGTTCTCAATTCAAGAGGTAGTTTATAGAATCTTAATGAGACCTTTATTGCTTTAGTTCTCAAAGTAAAGACTCCAAAGCTGGTCACTAATTTTAGGCCTATAAGTCTGTGCAATGTCTTTTATAAGATCATCTCCAAATCCATTGCAAACATACTTAAGAAAGTATTGCTTGAGGTCATTTCACCTACACAATCTGCCTTTGTACCTGGTAGACTAATCTTAGACAATGTAATTGTGGCTTTTGAGGCTCTCCACTCCATGAACAACAAGTTGCTAGGTAAGATGGGACATATGGCTTTGAAGCTCGACATGAGCAAAGCATATGACCGAATTGAATAGGGCTTCCTCCAAGCTGTGTTGTCTAAAATGGGTTTTCCTGGAGCTTGGATCAACCTGATCATGAATTGTGTTGAAATTGTGTCTTACTCTTTGTTAGTAAATGGAACCCCCCAGTAGACCTTTTTTCCATCAAGAGGGATTAGACAAAGGGACCCCTTATCCCTTACCTATTCATCCTTTATGCTGAAGTGCTAAGCAGCAACATGTTAAACCAAGCTGAGGCTTGAGGTGACATATCTAGTATTCCAATTGCTAGGGGTCAATTGCACATTAACCATCTGTTTTTTTACAGATGACTATCTGCTCTTTTGCAAGGCTAATGTAATGGAGTGGAGTAGATTGATTGATATCCTGTCCATGTATGAGAATGCCTCAGGTTAGAGATTAAACAAAGACAAAACTTCTATCCAATTCAGCAGGAAGACCCTTCAACTTGCTCAAGCCTTAATCCTACAAATTGCATGTGTTAGATTTAGCACCTCGTATGAGCAATATCTTGGCCTTCCTGCCACGGTGGGGAGATCGAAGGTAGAGTCTTCCAAAAGCATTCCTGACCAGATGAAGAAAAGATTAAGAAGTTTCAAGATGAAGGCATGGTCTCAAGCTGTTAAAGAAATCTTGTTAAAGGTTGTAGTCAAAGCACTGCCTACTTACTGTATGGGGGGTCTTTAAGCTCCCTGGATCCCTCATTAGGCAAATGAGCTTCATAATGCACAATTTCTGGTGAGGATAACAAGATAAGGAAAGGAGGGTGCATTGGATTTTTTGGAGTATAATGAGAAGAGCCAAGTCAGATGGGGGACTGTGATTTAGAGACATTGAGAGCTTCGACCTTGTTTGTTGGCTAAGCAAGGATGGCACCTCATTCAGCACCCTTATTCTCTATCTTCCAAGGATCTAAAACTAAAAAATTTCCCCACTCATCATTCATGGAAGCTAAAGTTTGCTATAGACCTTCCTACATATGGAGGAGTGTTATGGCTGCACAATCACTTGTAGAAAGGGGCTCAATATGGAGGGTTAGGAATGACAGCAGCATTAAAATTTGGGTGGACAAATGGCTTCCTCAGACTTACTCTGGTAAAGTGTCTAGTGAAAGGCAGGGTAGGGATATTCAAGCTATAGTCAGCAGCTTGATTGATCTGGACACTAAATCTTGGAACTAGGTTTAGATTGAAGAGATGGTTGGAGAAGAGGAAGCAAAGTTGATTACTCGGATCCCCCTAAGCTATTCAAACCTGCCTGATAAGCTAATATGGAGGAGTGTAGCAGACGGTTTTTTCTCTGTTCGAAGGGCCTACCACCTTCACAAGGATATGATTGCTCAGTCATAGGGTCAATCTTCTAATAGTGAGGAGTTCTCAAGGGGGTGGAAGGTCATATGGCAGCTCAATGTTACACCAGCTATCAAGAATTTCCTATGGAGAGCCTGTAGAAATGGTCTTCCCAGCTTAAGGAATCTGTGTCACAAAAGAATTATTGATGAGCCTTTATGCCTTATCTGTTTGAGGGAGGAGGAATCTATTTTTCACATGGCATGGAGTTGCCCTGTAGCTCAGGATGTCTGGGGGTAGTGCTCAAAGTTCCTTCAGAAGAGATACTTTCCTTCTATGTCATTCAAAGAATTATGGAACCTGCTATGCCAATCTGCTAATATGAAAATCTTTGAAGAATTTGCTATTGTTTCAAGGCTTATTTGGCTAAGGAGGAACAATTTTATTTTCCAGAAAGAGTTCTCGCATCTAGAAGTGTTATTAATCAGGCCTCATAAGTTTTGCTTGGACCGAAAGCTTGTAGAAACTAGAGAGGACATTAACAGAATGGTGGTCAGATTAAAGTAAGGTGGTCTCCCCTTCTAGAGAACTTGTGGAAAATGACCTGGGATGCTGCTGTGGATAAAACAAAGTGCAGAATTGGTATATGGGTAATTTTCAAGGATCACAGAGGCCAAATGATTTCTACGTATGCTTTGTGGAAGAGTAGATTACTGTACCCTGATCCTGCATTAGTTGAAGCCTGTGGTGCTGCACTTATGTTGAAGGATCAAAATGGGTCTACTATTGCTATGGTTACTCAAGACACACAACATTGCCTCCACCAATATGCGATATGGTCAGTTAAGCATGTTAGACGAGAAGACAATAGAGTGGCTCATGCATTAGCTAGGAAGGCTTTACTTTCATCAGATTTTATTGTAGACACTGAGGAATCTCCCTCTTGTATTATTGATTTGCTGAGTGATGAATAAATGAGTTTCAAGCTCCTTTAAATAATAATAATTATTATTATTATTATTATTGTTATTATTATTATTATTATGTAACCAAACACGCGCAATTTCTTATATAATATTAACATATGTCTTTTCTTATTTACTAATCTAGTATAGTTTCTTATCTATTCTAGCATATGTATTATAAGAAGACCAAAAAAAAAAACTATGACCAAAAGCAAAACGAAATGATTCCAAGAGATGTTGAGCAGTTTAATATCGAATTAATCATACACCATTAAGCAAGACAGAATGTTAATCTATATTGCTACCATTTAATCTTTATTATTTATTTGACCTTTTTTGGACAAGCACGCTGCAGTACTGCGTGCAACTTGTATATCTGTTATGGATTGCTTGTTTGGAAAGTGAGATAATTTTATTTCATCTTAAAATTTTTTATAATTTTCTTTTAAAATATCATTTAAATACAAATATTTTTTAATTTTAAATATTCAATTTTCTTTATCTAATCATTACCTAATCATTATAAGTTTTTAATCAAGTTTTCAAACAAAGCACCAAAAAAAAAAAAAAAAAAAAATTCAAATTTAACAAAAATAATATTCTAACAATATTATAACTTTATAATTTTTTTATTCAATTTTTTTCTCTCATTTTTTAAAATCCAATAAAATATCTTAATTCAACTATTTTAATACTATTCATATATCATTTCACTACTATGAGTAGAATTCTTATCTCATCTCCTTACTCAAACATGCTAGTTGTGAAATACTGAACAAGACTTTTCACTACTTGATCCAGAAATCCAATCATCTATCATATATGGATTAAGACTTCATTTGGTTACACAAATAAGATGAGATGAGATGAGATGAGAAATCTATGAATAGTAGTGAGATAATTTGTAAATAGTAATGAAATGGTTTGAATGAAGATTTTTATAGGACTTGGGGAAAGGAAAGAGAAAAATATTGAATAAAAAATTATAAAGTTAAAAAAATGTTTAGAATATAATTTTTTTTTTAATATTATTTTTGTTTTGAGATTTGAAAAAAATGAATTATTTTTTATGTTTTGTTTAGAAGTTTGGAAAAGTTGTAATGATTAAGTAAATAATTAGATGAAAAATTTAAAAATTGAAAAATTTGAAATTAAAAAATGTTTATGTATGAATAGTGTTTGGATGTTAAGATAAAATATGAGATGGTTTGAAATGTTTGTGAAACCAAAACCGGCCAGAGATGTGCCACTTAATTGCTTTATTTTCTTGTGATTCTGTCAGTGATTTCGGGATTATTTTTCAATTCATATTGAAAATGGAAATGGAATCATTCAAATAAAAAACAATGTACAAAACAATAAAAATTTACAAATTTGACAGAAGCCTTTTACTTCCCTTCACGATTAATATCTAGTATCAGTGAAATAACATTGATCCTCCACAACAAGAGTTGGGATGGTGCCATTGGCACTCTTCTGAAACAGGACGGTATAGTACTGATCCTTGCAGCCTATTTTTGCAACATATGATTACTTGGAAGGTGGTGATTTGACATGAAAATCAAGGAGTACCCATAAAATGATAATCCTCACCCCACAAGTAAATCAATCTCTCCATTGTCCATGGATCACCTTCCAATATTCCAAGCTCTTCTCTTTGGATTAAATAGCTTGGATCTGCACAAAGGACATGTTGCCTGGCCCTGCCCAATCCAAACATCAACGCACTCCTCGTGGAAAACGTGACAACAGTTGCATAGCTCTCTAATGCGGTCGATGGCTTCTATGGAATTCCTGCACACAGCGCAGATATAGTTTTTGGCTATTCAAATTCCTCTTCTTTTGAGAATATCTCCATATTGAACAGAAGGAAGATGCCTCTTGATGGACTCGCCTATGAGGTGGAAAGGGACGGGTACCAATAATATGTAATTAGTAATTAACAAGTAACATATATATGTAGACATCTAACATATGGTTATTAGGGATAAATCTCACCTATTACATATTGTACTTAAGACTGTTCTTCTAGGTTGGATTTCTTCCCGGCCCAATCTGAAACCCGGTTATCCTGGTTTCAGTTTCGGTTCCGGTTTTCGGACTGGATCAAATCTGAACTAGAAACCACATTGCAAAATCCAGATTTACCTTATCCAAGTCCGAGTCTTTATATATATATATATATATAAAGAACAAAAAAAGAGTTATTACCCCCGTGTTCTGTCTCTCTCTCTTTGGAAACCCTAGCGTTACTCCTCCAAGCTTTCGATCTACTGCAACAAGAATACACAATCCGTAAGTTTCAAAAGTCATCCCCCTACTTCACCGTCGTTCTCCCCAAAACCCTAGCATTACCCTCCCAAGCTTTCAATCTACAGAAACATCAATACACAATTTGTAAAATTCAAAACCATGCCCCGTAAGCAATCCACCTACATTGTCATCTACATTGTCGTTTTGATCTACAGTAGCATTCGATGGAGGAGGAAACCCACACCGAGATCGAGAGGTTGGATCCAGAGTCGGAGTTTCTTCTCGAAAAGACAGACTAGGAACGAGTGAGAGCTTTTATGAAGATTGGGATTAGAGATTGGGAAACCTCTTCTTGACAGTCGAAGGTTCGTTTTTCCTATGTGGGAAATCTCCTTGAAACCCTAGCTTTACACTCTCAACAAAGAAGGAATCAAGCCTCCACCAATGAAAAACTGCTCTGCACGTACTCTGAAAAAACAGAAGAATATCCCTCCAGCTCAGCATAGTTTGTTAGGATCATTTCTTTTGTCTTTTTGTACAGATAGCTTTTATTCTAGAACAATGAAGAATAGGTGTAGGTTGGTTATTTAGCTTTTATTCTAGAACAATGAAGAATAGGTGTAGGTTGGTTATTCTTTCTATTTTTTGATTGGCTGAAATGGTATTGCTCGATGGATATATGTACTGAGGTTGTGTGTACAAGTTCCACTACTGAATGAGAATCATAATTTTTCTCTCCAATCATTCTTCATTTCCTTGCATTCTTTATCTTCAACATACACTTCCAAATTTGTATTTTTTAACATTGTGTTTTATGGTGATATGTGAGCATGTGGGAAAGGATCATTAGTGGTGCTCATTTTTGAACAAATATGTTGTGGATATAAGTATATGCAATTCTTTAGCTAGATCTGCTCTTTGTTTTTAAACGTGGGTCTTCTTTTTTATTTTCTTTTCTTTTTTATTTGGGTTTGTTTTGTTCTGTGTCGCCTACTGATTTTATAAAAGCAGCATAACATATATTTGATCTGTGTTCTTTTACCGGTTTAGCCGAGCAAGGACTAGCTTCGCTGTCAGCCTAGATATCTTCTTTTGATGACTCCAAGATGGTTCGTTTTCCACTCGCTCTATGTTCTTTGTATTTGATCTGTAAGGGTTTTTTTTTTAATGTAATTGCTCGATTGCACGGCGCCAAATATGGGTTGTTATTTTTTTTCGTAGTCTATTTTATATGAACCTATTTAAGTTAAGAATCTTCAGATCTGCTGTCTATTTTATACGCTTCAACTTAGTGTGGAAGGTCATGATTTTTAGTGCTCATTTATATATGAGGGCCATAACTCAAATTTGAAGTGATGGGGGTGAGAATACTTTAAAGCTGTCTGTTTTATACGCCTTAAATTGGTGCGGAAGGTCATGAGTTTTAGTGCTCATCTATATATGACGGCCATAACTCAAATTTAAAGTGATGGGGGTGAGGATACTTTAAAGTTGTCTGTATTAGTGTACGCTGGTTAATTTTAATTTCGTAGTGATCCATTAATTGGTAACGTGATCATGTACAGTAATGCGGGGCAATGGTGTCCCTGTAACCACTGTCATGCAGGCAGTGGTGGTTTTTAAAACCTTTTATTTGTTTAACGCTTCATATTCTTGTTGGGTTCTTAGTTGTTGTGAGTTTTGAAATGGGTTTCTCGTTTCTTCACATATACAGAGGGAGATAGTGAATCGCACGTCCTTGAAACATCCATCTTAAGTAGGTAAATTATATATTATTGTTTTACACAGCTTTATGATTTGCCATTTCTTCATATACGTACTTACTATATCTGCAATTATAGTGACATTCTTTATGGAATACTATATATTTGCTCCCTTCCCTTTTGACTAGTTTGGGTTTTAATAAATCTTTCCTGCATTTTCCTTTCATATTCACAATTTCTTTGAAGCATTGCAGAACATGGTGGCAACAAAATTATTGGGTAGTGGCGGTTGGAGTTTTGGCTACCCTGGTTCTTGAACTAATTTCTGGGGCATGGTTGATTTGGAGATCTAGATAAGGGAATATTTCATATATATGAACCTGTTGGTGCTGTTGTTGTAACTCAAGGTTTTGTAATCTAATGGATTGCTTGTATGCATTTTACATGATGAATATTTCATTTTATTTTTTGATTTACATGCATTTAAAGTTAATTAGTTGTTTCTACTTTCAGTTATTTTTAACATAAATTTTGTTTTCAAGTTTGATATATTTTTATTATTATGGACAATGTTCAATGCATTAGTATTATACTTCTTGAAAAATTTAATACAATAGAGGTATATATAAAAAATTATGCTTTTCAGCATCATTTTTTTCTTGAAAAAACAAATAAAATAGATTTTTATGTATAAAAATTATGCTTTCCAACATTCTATTTTGTTTCCCTTGAAAACAAAATTCATAAAATATAGGCTATTTTATAAAAATAAATAAAAATCTAGGTGTAAGCCGGATCCCGGGTTTCCGGGTTTCACAATACCGGATTGCATCCGAGTAATAATCGGGCTAATCCGGGCCAAGTTTCAGCCCGGATTTGAAATCCCGGTTCCTGTCAGGATATACTCGAGTTCCTAATCTGGAACTTGGATGAACAGTACTAATTGTAGTGGATAAATTATATAAAATGCTTATAATTAGTCTATAGTATGTATGTAGTTATGTATTAATAGTTTCAAAATTTTTTTCTTTATCTTTCGTGTAATTTTATAATTTTTCTTCCCATTTGTAATTACTTAGGTTGAAACTTAAAACAGTGCAAGGCAATTTATCTTTTATTTCAAGATTTTCTCATTCATAAAATCTTCATAATTTTTGAAGTCAATATAGGGTCTACTAATAGTTGTAAAAATTTCGTTAAATTTAATTATTTTTTATTTCTTTTTTAAATTACTCGATTTTATTAAAAATTAAAATATATTTTAAACAAGCAAAATTTGAAACATAACTGGACTGGGCTGAGCTTGGATTGACTCGACAAACTAAAGCTCGAGTTCGAATTAATTGAGCCAACTTAAGGCTGAGAACCCAAAGATCGATAAAGCTTGACTCGATTACCACCTTAGTGGCAAGTAGAAAGTCTAGATTTGATTGTGATCATCACGATTTAAGAGATGGTGATTCCTGTGAAGTTTGACATAACTCTCGATTTAATCTACTAATTGTTTGAAATTCTAACCATTTTTTCTAATTAAACTATTCAAATCTTATATCTTCATCACATATCATAGAACTTAATTTGTAAGAGAAGTTTAAATTAATTTTTTTATATAAATTAAATTATATCATATCAATAATACGAATAATATTTTTTTATATCTTTTTTTTTTTTTTTATGGAAACAGATTTCATTAGCATTCAATGAATCGAAGTTACAAATGTAACTTATTAATATAGAAAAAATATAGACTATAAGTCAAACTACGCATTTGTTCTAGGGCATCTTCGCACACATTGTGACGGATATTATCTTAAATTCTCAATAACTTTCTCCTAATAGAGAAAATGTTCTGTAAAAAAGAACTGAAGAGGCCCATTCGTCCTCCCAAGGAGGAGGAGTACAGGACATTGCTGCAATGGACATCAAGTCCAATAGTCTATTTATTTATTTATTAATAACTAAACAACAAAAGACTACAATACAAAACACAACAAATACAACAGAACCACAAGCACCGGCAAGAGCCTAGACGGCACGCCTACTGCAAGCATCGGCTTCACGAGTCCAGACAGCACGAGCATCCAGCTCTCGCTTGGACCACACAGTCCAGTTGTACGACCACTAACTGTAGCATTGTCTGCCACACTCGACTAGGTCTTGCCCTAGATTGCTTCCGTTCTAGTGACTCAAGACCTCACTCATGTCAACAATTAAGATAAAAAACAAAAAAAACTAAAAACAGAGGTACAAAACTCAAAATACACCAATTGTAAATAAACAAACACATAGGCTGAAGAAACACATGGCCAACCTAAACAAAATCTAGACTGTTTGCAAACAGTGGAATGGCAGTCGGTTTTTTTTTTTTATATCAATTTGCATGTACGTACAAGTATTCATAAATCTATATAAAAAAAAAAAGAAATGGTATTTTCAAAGTAGTGCGGAGGATACACCCATACACAACCGACATCAGACAAGCTATAAGAACATGATTTTATGTTTTTATACTTTGAATTAATCAGTTGACCATAACCGTCATTACGTTCTTGTACATAAATTTTGTGGACAAGGTGTCCCCCCAATAAATGTGTCCATATGTAATATGAACAATTAAAAAGAAAATTGTTCCCAACTACCACGACTTCAACAATAAAATGCCGTTAGTGTCCCTATATATGTGTACTTTCCTTCCACGCCATCGCCGACTTGTTTCCAACTCCATGCAACGACTTCAACAAAAAAGGCTAAATTTGTCGTTTTGACATTTCTAGTAAGTGGTGTTAATATTGACACCGTCCTGACTTAAATGATTTTTTGCCTCAACCGTTCTTTCTTTTTTTTTTTTTTTTTTTTTTTTTGAGAGAATAACAAAGATATCAATTCATAATAAACAAACAATACATCCTCAATAATACATCCAGCACCCAAACATAGAACATCACACGACGAAGAAAATAACAAATCGCCCAGCATACAAAGAAGACGTGGTCTAGCCCCAATAAAGGCAATCATGAAATTAACCACCAGAAAAGGCAACAGAGTCAACAACAACTCTACTAGCCAGGAATGATGGAGGTTCCTACCATCATTGTAATGTATTTTCCACCATTTTAGCACGACTAGTTAAAAGATGGGCTGCCTCATTTTCTTGTCTAGCCACATGCACAATTTCTGAATGACAGAAACAAAACAACAAAAATTTAATCTCTCATATCAATGGGTCAAAATGTGTCAAATGCCCATAATTTGAAAAGATTGCATCTACAATAACCATAGAATCACTTTCTAATATCATCTCAAAAATACCCAATGATAGAAGCATATGAAGTCTCTGTAAAGTAACAAGGGCTTCTATTTCATCCATTTCATATACACTATCCTCTTTGCAACACATGGTCATAAGCATTTCACTCTTCTCATTTCGAAGGATAGCACCCACACCTGACTTGTTTAAGGAATAAAAAACAGCACCATCAAAATTCAACTTACATTTAATAAGTGGAGGAGGATGCCAAAAGAAAAATGGAATCTGCTTTGCAATTTGTTGTGAAGCCTTAACATGCTAAAAACTCTCCATATATTTGAGACAAGATAATAATATCATGTATACTGTCAGCTTTGAAAAAAATGTACAAATTTTTATATTTCCAAATATTCCAAGCAATAGTTAGGAATTGAAAAAGTGCTGAGTGATCAGCATTTTGCACGATATCCCAAACCAAAGTGTCAAAACGCAAATAGTTATTGAAATCAAAACACCTCACATCAACAAATTGCTTCCAAACCAGAATTAAGTTGGGACAAGTACTCAAGGCATGAAGGGTATTCTCCACCCCGACCACACATAAATCACAAATAGAACCACCAAGAACTTGCCTGGATAATAAATTTTGCTTTGTTGGTAGACTATTCCCACAAGCTTGCCAATCAAAATTTTTCACCTAGTTTGGAAGTTTCAAATTCCAAATGCTCTTTCAAAATAATGGGTTAATATGACTATTTGAGGTATCTCCCTGACCTGCCATTGAGAGAATACTCTTTTTCTTTTTTTACAGAAAGATAATTATATTAATGAAATAAACATTACGAACAACAATCAAATCAAATTGTTTGAGAGATGAAGTCTGGAAAGCTAGCTCACCACACCTTAATAGATTCAAAAGACCAAGTATGTCGGGCTAGTCCATGAGCAGCCTCATTTCCTAACCTACTAACATGTTGAATTTGATATTCATCAAAAAAAGATAATAGATTTTGTTTCTCGCAGCAGGTTCCCTAGTATGGAAGAGTAATCAACTATAGGTTGAAGCTTTTTAATCATCAAGAGGCAATCACTTTCAATGATCAACTTTTTGATACCCATATGAGCACATAATTGAAGACCTCAAAAAACAGCAAGAAGCTCTATATCCTTAGGATCAGCAACCTCATGTTCAGCTTTACTAGCAACCATAACAGTTTCACCTTTAGCATATCTAAGAATAGCTACAATCCCTACTTTGTGTTGACCTCTAAATATAGTCTCATCCACATTAAGCTTCAGAAAATCTACTAGAGGTGGTTTCCAGCCACAGTAATTCTTAACTTTTGAAAAGGCTTAGATCTGTCAATGATATCTATATATGGCAGTAAATATATATGGTTGTAAATAGCAGTAGTTGCATATATATGTGTATAGGCACCAACTTAAGTTTTATTTCCTCTCATGTATGGCTTTATTCTTTCCTATTTTACATTTGATTAGTACGCCATAATTAGGACTTGGCAGTTGATATAATATACAAAACTCTCATTTAAGAGGTATTCAAGCAAACTTGACAGGCTACCAGAGCCCTAGAATTTTCTGCGCAATTTTTTTTTAGCAGTTCAACATCTCTCGAGAAATGTAGCCTAAGAATCCACTGAAAAGGCAAAAAGAGTTTTTTTATTTTTATTTTTATTTTTTATGTATTTTTTTAATCATTATAAATATTTTTAAAAAATATAAAAAATTTAAAATATCGTTAAAAAATATTTCCTTAATCATTAATTAAAAAAATTAACAAAAAAAAAACAGATACAAATTCGGATCCCAAAGCATTTTTTTTTTTTTTTTCCCTCAGCAGATTACTTCCTTTGCTTGTGTCGGCACTGTCTGTTTTCAGACTAGTGCTTTCTGGGTCCATCGGCATAGATTAGTGTTTTATCTTGGTTCTTTGGCTTGTGTCGGTACTCTCTGCCTTCACTTTCTGGGTTAATTTTTTCTGGGCAACTATTTCTACACAGTTTTCAGCACTCTCTGTTTTTCTGAGCAGTGTTTTTTGGCCTTTTTGGAGCTTTCGGTTAGTGGGTCAGTTGCTATTGGAAATTTCGACAGTTTTTGTTTCATTAGAGAGGTTTTTTTTTTTTTTTCTTTGGGCCTCTTTCGGTGCACTCTTCTCGGGCTCTCTATGTAGGCTTTTGCAGAGAGATTTTCTTAGGTTTTCGGTGCATTTTTTGGTAGTATTTTCTGGCAGTGGTTTCGGCACTTTCAGGTCAATGTTCTTTGTGTTGTCTATCGGCAGCGAATTTTTTTTTTTTCACTCCTTTTGATTTTGTGGTCATTATGTCGGGTGAAATTCAATCATTCGATTTAATGGAAAGAATTATTGAAGCTGGGAATTTCAGTTTCAAATTTGTGGCCCCTATTGATCTCAAAGAACTTAGTTCTTGGTCCAACAAGGATGCCAAGATTGTTTCTTGGCTATTAAGTTCCATTGAACCACATATGGTCAACAATCTTCGATCATTTACCACTGCTAAGGAGATGTTGGACTATTTTAGGTGCGTATATTATCAAGACAAAATTGCACACAAATTTCAAGTTGAGTTAGAGATTTCCAACTACAAATAAGGTAATCTCTCTATTGAACAGTTCTATGCTGGATTCCTGAATTTATGGAGTGAATATTCTGGGATAGTGTATTTTAAAGTTCCTAAGGAAGCCCTAGAAGCATTCAAGTTGTTCATGCTAAGAGTTAAAGATATCAATTTTTTATGAAACTAAGACCTGAGTTTGAGACTGCAAGTTGGTTTGATAAACTGTAATCCTGTTCCTTCCCTGGATGTGTGCTTGGGGGAATTATTGAGACAAGAGCAGCGTCTTGCTACTCAACAGGGACTCACTCAAAAAATTGTGACAACTGAGATGGTTAATGTGGCATATGTTGCTCAAGAGAAAGGAAGATCCAAGACACAGATACAATGCTATAGTTGAAAGAAATTTGGGCATATTGCAAAGCATTGTAGCAGGAAATTCTGCAATTATTGCAAAAAGGAGGACCATATTATTAAATATTGTCGCGTGCGACCTCAGAATCGACATGGCCAAGGATTTCATACTGCTGCCCAGGCTAATTTAGCTGTTGTCCCCTTTATTTCTGCTCTGGGGCAGCCACCTACAACTAGTTCTTCATTGACTCTTACACCCAAGATGGTCCAACAAATGATTGTTTCCGCTTTCTCTGTGCTTGGTCTTCAAGGTAAGGGAAATTTCCTCACCTCTCCTTGGTTGGTTGAATCTGCTGCTTCCAATCATATGACTGGAATTGTCGATGCTTTACATGATGTTCATAAATATAAGGGTGACCAGACATTCAAATAGCCAATGGTAATACTTTTCCTATCATTGCAATTGGAACTCTGGGGTCCTCTTTTGACAATGTATTTGTGTCGCCAGAATTATCTACGAATTTAATTTCTGTTGGCCAGCTTGTAGATAATAATTGTGAGATTCATTTCAATCGTAATGGTTGTTGTGTGTAGGATCAAGTGTCAGGGAATGTGATCGAGAAGGGACCTAAAGTGGGACGTCTATTTCCTCTTCAGTTTTCCATTTCTAGTTTTGATTCCTTTGCTTGTATTGCTATTACTAATAATAGTGATGTTTGGCATAAAAAATTAGGGCATCCCGATTCTTCTGTTTTGAATCATCTTATGAAACAAGGTCATTTGGAGAATAAAAATTCCGTTTCTATTGTGTCTTCTGATTGTAGCTCTTGTAAACTTGGTAAAAGCAAATCTCTACCTTTTCCTTTACATGGCAGCCACGCTTCTACATGTTTTGAGATAATTCATATTGATGTCTTGGGAGTGAGTCCCATTCTTTCACATGCTCAATACAAGTATTTTGTGACCTTCATTGATGACTATAGCCGTTTCACTTGGATATATTTTCTTTGATCAAAAGTTGATGTGTTTTCCACTTTTCAATTTTTTGTTATGTTTGTTGAAACTCAATTTTCTACTTGTATTAAAACATTATGTTCTAACACGGGGGGGGGGGGGGGGGGGGGGGGGGGGGGGGGGGGGGGGGGGGGGGGGGGGGGGGGGGGGGGAATATGTGTCTCATGATTTTCAGGATTTTCTCAAAACTAAGGGTATTCTCTCCCAACGCTCATGTCCTTACACCCCTTAGTAAAATGGGGTCGCTGAGCGTAAGAATCGTCATCTTTTAGATGTTGTTCGTACTTTGTTGATAGAATCTTCTGTGCCTCCTCGTTTTTGGGTAGAAGCCTTATCTACAGTTGTGTATTTGATTAACCGTTTACCCTCTCTAAATTTACAATTTGACTTTCCATATTCTCATATGTTTGGTGTTGTTCCCGAGTATAATTCTCTTCATATATTTGGTTGCGTTTGTTTTGCTCACTCGCCATTCGCTGAACGTCATAAGCTTTTTGCTCGGTGCGCTTTTCTTGGGAACAGTAATATTCACAAAGGGTTTGTGTGTTATGATGCGGATGCTCACAAACTTCGTGTCTCTCAAAATGTGATTTTCTTTGAAAAACCAATATTTCTTCCACTTTTGCGTTTCACATGATTCTACTTCTGCTCAGCTACCTATTTTTTATGATGTGTCTTGTACTCCTGAACGCTTTAAGCCAGGGCTTGTGTATCAAAGACGTCGTCCACAATCTCCGCTGCCTCTTCCTATCACAGAACCTACATCTGATCCCATCCCAACTGAACCTTAACGATCATCTCGAGCTTCACGTCCCCCAGACAAGTATGGATTTGTACATACTGCCTATCAGGCTACTCTTGATACTATTTATGTGCCCAAGTCTTATTCTCAGGCTGCTGCTCAAGCTTGTTAGAGGCAAGCTATGCAAGATGAACTTTAGGCTCTTCAAGATAACCACACTTGGGACACCGTCCCATGTCCTGATGGTGTAAAACTCATTGGTTACAAATGGGTGTGCACTATTAAACTCCAGCCTGATAGTACTATTGAAAGATATAAGGCCCGTTTAGTGGCTCTTGGAAATTGTCAGGAGTATGGCCTTGATTAGGAAAAGACCTTTGCACCCGTTGCCAAGATGACTACTGTATGTACTATTCTCACCACCGCTGCTTCCAAAGGCTGGTCTCTTAGGCAGATGGATGTGAAAAATGCGTTCTTACATAGGAATTTGAAGGAAGAAATTTATATGTCTCTCCCTTCTGGTATGTTCAATTCATCCTCCACTGAGGTTTGTCAATTGAAGCGGTCTTTGTATGGCTTAAAGTAACCACCGTGTGCATGGTTTGAGAAGTTTCGCACCACTCTTCTTGATTTTCATTTTACTCAGAGTTAGTTTGATTCTTCTCTCTATATTCAGAGAACTACCATAACTTCTTGTTCTTTTAGTATATGTCGATGATATAGTTATCACGGGTTCTGATTCTCACTTGATTGAGTGACCAGTAGCATCTCAAAACTACCTTTCATATGGAAGACCTTGGCCCACTTCAGTATTTTCTTGGTCTCGAGGTACATTCTTGTCCCAATGGTATCCTTTTGCATCAGCACAAGTATACCCAAGAGATTCTCACTTTGGCTGGGCTTCAATCTGGAAACTCAGTACTTACACCTCTGGAGGTCAATTTAAAGCTTTGTCGGGATAAGGGCGACCTATTATCTGATCAATCTCTATATCGGCAGTTAGTAGGGAGTTTAAATTACTTGACTATTACCCGACTTGATATTTCTTTTGTTGTCCAGCAAGTCAGTCAGTTTATGAAGATTCCTCATCAATCTCTTCTAGTAGCAGTACGACAGATCATTCGTTATCTTAAAGGTACATCTGGTAGAGGGTTATTCTTTTCTATTGAGAATTCCTTACAATTAACGGGTTACAATGATGCTAATTGAGCTGGTTGTGTAGATACTCGTCGTTCAATTACTGGTTGGTGTATGTTTTTTGGTAATGCTCTCATTTCTTGGAAAAGTAAGAAGCAGGATTGAGTATCCAAATGTTCTACAGAATTTGAGTATCATTCTATGTCATCAGTATGTTTCGAGATTGTGTGGCTTCGGGGTTTAATGAGTGAACTTGGTGTTCTGCAACTTACTCCTATTCCTCTTCATGCGGATAACCCTAGTGCTATTCAGATTGCTGCCAATCCTGTGCTCCATGAGCGCATCAAGCACATTGAAGTAGATTGTTATTCCATTCGTGAGGCATTTGATCATCATGTGATTACACTTCCTCACATTTCCACCGAACACCAAACTGCTAACGTCTTTACCAAGGCTATGTCTCGCCACCGTCATCAATTCATGATTGACAAATGGATGCTTCTTGATCGGCCCGCATCAATTTGAGGGGGCATGTCAATGATATCTATATATGGCAGTAAATATATATGGCTGTAAATAGCAGTAGTTGTATATATATGTGTATAGGCACCAACTTAAGTTTTATTTCCTTTCTTGTATTGCTTTATTCTTTCCTATTTTACATATGATTAGTAGGCTGTAATTAGGGCTTTTTTTTTTTTAAAAAAGAGTTAGGGTCACCTGTCCAAGAGTGACCCCTCCCCAATTTTATTAATAACCCTCACTTATGGCAGAGGAAAACCGTGGTTACAAAACAAGCATCTGGGACAAAAGAAAATCCAGCATGCAAAAAAAACCAAGCCAGAAAAAAAAAATAAACCATGTAAAAACAAGATAAAACCACAAACACCCGAAACTAACTAAAACGAAATGAAGGCAATCCGGAGTAATCCATATGGATAAGACCACGCAGCACTCGGGGAGTCTCCATCAATTGAGAGACAACTAAATCATTCCCAGAAACCCCATATTTGGCTAACCAATCTGTAACTTTATCTCACAAAAAACATGATGAATCGAGCAAGTCATGTAGTTCATAATATCCATAATTTCCTTCCAGAAATCCTCCAGGTACCACACCTCACATCTTTTACTTCTCCACCAGGAAATAACAGTCATAGAATCAAGTTCAATATCCACATAATTGAGAGATAAAGATTTACAAACCTGGAGTCCATGAAGAAGAGCTAAAAGTTCTGCCCGATTATTAGAACCTGTACCAATGAATGAAGAAAAAGTATGAATTAGTTTACCATGATTAGTTCTAATAATCTCACCTATACCTGAGGCACCCGGATTACCCAAACTACTTCCATCTGTGTTAAGCTTAACCCATCCCGTCGAAGGCTGTTGCCAAGCAATATCTTTGCAATGCCTAATTGGGGGAAGACGGGCTAGACATGCAAACTTTCAAGTACCTGCAAATCAAAACTAGATATGTGAGAACTAGCATGCATATCTCGACAAATAAGACTAATCCACCGGCGAACAGAGTGAATAATGTCAGAGGTAGATTCAAAGCGACCCTCCATATGCGCCAAACAGCGTCTCCGCCAGATTCTCCAAGTGATAATAATTGGAAGAATTCCCACAATAATGCCAACTTGAGACAAAAAAGTCGCACGGCGAAACCAAATCTTCATTGTGTCTTTCCAATTCTGGCCTATCGGGATCCCAAGGCTAGACCCAAAATATCGCCAAATGGTGTGCGCAATATCACCTACAAAAATAACATGATTTTGGTCCTCATAGTGACCGTTAGCACAACAATCACAACGAGAGGTAATAGGAATGCCAATACGTCGAAGATGATGATCGACACTCAGGGCCATATACCAAGCTTTCCACATATGAGTAGACATTTTAAGAGGAAGACTCTTATGCCACATCCAAGAGTGCCCCTCAATAGTATCACCCCTAATTCAGACACAATCCCACGCCGACTTAGTGGAAAACAAACCATTATCATTATTGGTCCAAATCAGTACATCCAAACCCGGTTTAGCCTTACAAATATCCTCTAGAATACCATCAAAGTGATCCAACCCCACTAACTAACGAATAAAATCCACATCCCAATCATTATTTAATTTGCAATCTGTCACTTGAAGATGAGGATGCCCCACAATATTCATATCATTAATTAAAGGGCCTCTGTCCCTCCATTTATCATACCAGAAAAAAACCTTACCATCTTTAATGCGCCACTTAGAATTATCCAAGACTAGAGGAAGGGATTTAGCAATCATTTTCCAGAACCTTGTACCCTTAGTAGGATCAACCATGGCCCAAGGTTTAAGACCCACATACTTCCCCTTAAAAAAATTAGCCTATAAAGAATTACCTTGAATAAGATTCCAAGCAAATCTAGCATGAATGGCTTTCTGCATATCATCGAGGTTCCTAAGAGCCAGACCACCTTCCTCCACGGGACGACAGATAGAATTCCAATCCACCCATTTTTTCTTACCTTTGTTATTATCCTCCCCCAGAAGAAAGTACTCATCATACGATGCAGGGTTTTAATAGTAGATTGCGAGACCTGAAGGACAGAAAAAAGATGAAGCGCCATACTAGAAAGAACATGACGAAGTAAAATAAGACGGCCACCCGCCGAAAGAAATCTCATCTTCCACCCTGATATTTTCTTTTGAATATTAAACACCATATCTTCCAGATGCACCTGTTTGAGACGATCCAAAATAATAGGCACTCCAAGATATTTGAAAGGGAAAGATCCTTCTAAAAATCTAGTCTTCCGTAATAATAAGCTTTTATGAGCTAAAGATATTTTATGAGAGCAATAAATGGCAGATTTAGAGTGATTGATACACTGACCCGACCAACTCTCATATTTATAAAGCACAGATAAAATCTCCCTTAGAGCTTGAGAGCTACCATTAGAAAAAAGCACCACATCATCAGCAAACATAAGATGAGAAATTATGGGCGTACCTCAGGCCTGTGAGAATTGACCAAATTTTCGAGCCTCCACACTTTGCTTGATCAATCTAGAGAGAATTTATTGAAGTATGATAAAGAGATAGGGAGAAAGGGGGTCACCCTGACGCAAGGCCCGACCACCTTGAAAAAAACATTTAATAGTGCCATTCATCATAATAGAATACAAGGAGTCGAGATGCATGTTCTGATTAGATCACAAAAATTAGAGGAAAATCCAAAACAACAAAGAACCTCCAGAAGAAACAGCCAATCCACTCAATCATAGACTTTAGCCATGTCCAGTTTAATCATGATATTACCACCATGGGCTTCTTATTAATGGAGTGGACCATTTCCTATGTAATACTAATATTTTCAAAGATACTTCTCCCTGGAATGAAAGCTCCTTGTTCCCACGAAATCATTTTTCATGGGAGACCTGTCAAACGATTAACAATGATTTTGGAGCATAATTTATAGAACACCGAGCATAGACTGATAGGCCTAAACTTATCAAAGCCAAAAGGTGTATCAACCTTTGGAATTAAGATAAGAAAAGATGCAGTGAAGAATCTTAGGAGCTATTTAGAATTAAAAAAAATAAAAAATGGCTTCCAAGATATCCTCTTTCACAATTTTCCAACAACTTTTGAAAAAACCAGAACCAAAACCATCAGGCCTCAAGGAGCTGTTAGAAGGAATAGAAGATAGAGCAGAAAACACTTCATTCATAGAAGGCACCACACACAAAAGCAAGTTTTCAGAGTCAGAAATAATAGGAGAAATAAGAGACGATAAATCAGGTAACAATCTGGTCGGCGTGCCCTGCAAAAAATTAGAAAAGAAATCCACGGCCCCCTGATGAATACTCTCCGGCGAATTAAACACCATGCCATTCGATGATCTCATATCCACCACCCTTTTACGCCGTTTATTAGCAAGGCAGGCATGAAAAAACTTCGAGTTACGATCACCATCCATATTCCATTTTAACTTAGACATTTGAGCCAGTCTAGTATCTTCACGACAAAGCCAAATATCCAATTCCGCAGAAGAGGCCATAAGATCCCTCTCCGTAGATTCATCCCAATTTTGTTGAAGTTTCTTTTCCATCTCCTCAATTTGCTGCTCAAGAGAATTAATATGCATATTAGTGTGACCGAAAATCTGTTTATTCCAATCACGTAAGGCGACCTTAGTGTTCTTCAATTTAAAAGCCAATTTTGTAAGCCCATGGCCACTAATAGATGCAGACCACGCCTGACGAACACATGACAAAAATTGCGGATGATCCACCCACATTTGTTGAAAACGAAAAGGCGAAGGGCCATAAGAGAAAGGATCCATCTTGAACTCAATAACCATAGGAGAGTGATCGGACGTAGTGCGCGGCAGATAAGAACAAACTGCATTCGGAAAATAAGAGAGCAAAGAGAAATCCATAAAGACACGATCTAACTTCGCTCAAGACCGAGCAAGACCCGACTGCCCATTACACCAAGAAAAATTTCTTCCTTTAGACTTCATCTCAACCAAACCACCTTGATGGACCCAGTCATTAAAGTCCTTCATCATCGCATTTGATCGAGGTGAGCCACCCCTTCTCTCCGAATTATTCCGAATGATATTAAAATCCCAACAAAAAGACAAGGCTCCGATCCCAAAGCCTGGGAACTAAGATCCTCCCATAAAATTTTCCTCTCATACATACTGCACTTTGCATAGATGATAGTACACAAAAAATTATAGGACCCCGTGATAACACGAAGAGAAACAAATTGCAAATTTGAACTCACCACTTGAATATCAAGAGTATTGGCCCAAAAGATCCAGATTTTACCACCAACATCCACATTCGAAGTAAAGGAGTCAAAATGTAAATAATGTTTCAAACGGGCAGCTTTGTCCAGATTTTGAAAAGGTTCCAAAACTGCCACCATCTGAGGCTTAAACTTACAAACTAAATTTTTCAATCTTCGACGTGAGGTACCAATGCCACGGGCATTCCAAACAATAATAGAGTTACTCATAAAGACAAAGTAGAAGGACATGTAATGACTTGAATGGAACTTCTAACTTTCTCAAACTTTTTCTTTTGATATTTTTTCTTAACCTTTTTACCTTCAGATTCCGAATGGTAATCCTTAAACTAAGGGAGCACTTCTGGAGGGATATCAGGATCAGGCTCGAAAGCAATATCTTCAAAATTATTACCTAGATTTTCATTTAGAGTCTCGATGGCTAAACAGAGTCCATTTTCCTCCAAATCAATGTTAGTAGATTCCTCCAGAATCAGAGGAGAGGGTTGTTTAACATTAACAGAAAAAATGCTATTCTGGTTTAGAAGAGTACCTGCATCCTTGCTTGGCGCTAGCACCCCTCCATCATCGTGAACATTGATCTCCATAAAGGTCCCCTTGTCATGGGATGATTCCAGAATATTAACACCCAGTTCCGGAATATCACCAACTGTTTTCAGAATCTCACCAACTAGTTCAGTTAAAGCTGTCCCAGGAGGAATAGCTACGAGGTTGGTCTTCTCACCACCCTGAGTATTTCCAGAACTAGTTCCACCAGGTTCTTGTTCTCCTTTCTTACTGCCACACTTGTGCTCCCCATGCTTAGATTTTCCTGCTTGACATGTCTTAGAGTTATGACCCTGCACTCTGCACTTACCACAATACGCAGGCAACGTCTCATATATAATCTCTTGTTTCTTACTCGTAGCCAGACTAGGAATACCAATTCAAAAATAAGAGATTGGCTCCTTGGCAACATCCATCTCCAAACAAAGCCTTGCTCCATCAGTCCGGTCGCACAATGCGTGGGATTATCTCTACGTATAAAACGACCAATCGGTGTAGTGAAAATCCGAAGGAATGATTCTTGATAATAATTGGGAGGTAAACCGAGAAGCAAAATCCACACGGGTACATTATAGGGTTCATGTTCCTCATTGGAATCTAGAGACCAGTGAAAAGCACGGTAAGCCACTCCATTCACTTCACAGGATTCACGGGACAGAGCCTTCACAAAATCCGCTTCCGAAGCCATCCTGACGAAAACGTTACGGGGCAATTTCATAGATGAAACCACCGGTGTAAATGACAGACCCCACAGGCTAGAGATAAAGGCATGTATAGCGTCTAGAGAGGGCCTTTGTCGAAGAAACTTGATCACTATAGAGAAACGGAATGGCTCGATAGAGCGGTTGATTTCCTCTTTGGAGAACTGGAAAAAAATCTCGCCATCCATAACTTTAGGTGCACGAGGGGTTACAGTAATTTCAGGGAGGGGTTGCGGCGTCGCAGCAGCCATTTTGGCAAAGGAATGGCCAGAAGATTGGCCATCCACGGCTGCCATGCAGCCTCAGCAAAACAGAGGCCAAAGCAGAGAAAAGAAAACTGGAAAACCCTAGCAAAGCACGTAAAGGGCAGTTTAAAATTAGGGCTTGGTAGTTGATATAATATACGGAAACTCTCATTTGAGAGTTATTCAAGCAAACTTGAGAAGATCGTAGGTCTATGTGCATCCTCTGAAGAGTTAAAGCATGTTCAACAACATGTCTTGGTTCAAAGATCACTTGTTCATGCATCATCTTGTTTCTCCTAGACCAAAATCTCCAAGCTATTAAGAAAAATATTGTCAAAACCTCTATTTTACCATAATCTTTAACTCGCAGAGCAACCTCCATAATTGGGATATCTCTTTCCACTTCTTGTGTATCAGGCATAAAGCTACCCCACGAATCTTTTATGGAAGGATAATTAAGTAAAGCATGAGGCAAGTCTTCATTATCTACATTACAGAAACAACAACCTTCCTCTATGATGATCTTCTCTCATATTGTGTTGCATTGGTAAATCATCCTTACAAGCTCTACATGTAAAGACCTTAACTTTGTTTGGAACTTGCATCTGCCAAATAGCTTTCCACAGGCCCTGTGTCTACTAGCATTCAAGCATTCTCCTGAGTTGTTTTGTGATCTCTGCCTTATCAACCTATAAGCACTTCTAATACTGAATTGACAATTATTCTCTTGAGTCCAAGTCCACTTATTTGGCTGAGTCCCTGAGCAAATTATTATTTTCAGTATCTCTAAGGCAACAATTGGATTGACTAGAGCTCTTACTTTTGCCACATTCCACCAATTTGTGTTAATGTCCAATAAAGTATGCACTGTGTCATCCACATTTCTTTCACTTGTGCCAGGATTTCCCATATCAACATTACAAAGACAAGAAATCCAAGGCTCAATCCAAAACTTAGTAGTTTTTCCATCACCAATTCTCCATCTACAGCCTTTAAACAGCCATAATTTTGGTTCCTAAATTCCTCTCCAAGTGTAGAAGGGTCCCCCCCCCCCCCCACCCAAAAAAAAATTGAATATAAAAAGTTATCATTAGGACAGTTCCTAGCTTTGTAAATTTTGTGAAGTAAAGAGTTTTCTGCATTTAGAATTCTCCGCCATAAAGAGAATATTTAGAGTAACATAGTACACGACTTGTCTTTCAATTTTGCCTAGTCGTTAGAATATGGGATTGAATGAATGGGGCCAAGATTTTTTTAATTTTTTTTTTCCTTGTGACACTTATTTTATAATTTGAATATATATAAATATATATAACACGTGGAACCAAAATATTACACGTATTTGTATTTTGCTTATAAGAATATTTAGAACATAAAATTATAAGAACTTGGTTTGGGTGAAAAGTAGCTAGTGAGGTTGTCTTACAAATATTTTTAATAATTTGAAGAGATAAATATTTTTTCTATTTTATTTATGATGACATAACATGCTGATTGTGCATTTTTAAAAATTTTAATAAGCTCTCTTAAGATTAGCCATGACGAAGAAACAACTACGTGCTACATCAGCATTTTCCATCTCTAAACTAAGAGAGTTCTAACTCTCGTGCTATACAAGAATGACTCCATTTTCAAGGCAGGATCTATGGGATCATCTTTTTGCGACTTTCGACTTAGCGCATCTGCTACGACGTTAGCCTTGTTAGGGAGATACTTGATTTCAACTGGTAGTTGCTAATCGTTTCCAACCACCTCCTGTGCCTCATTTAAATTTTGTTGACTAATTAAGTACTTAAGGCTTTTATGGTCAGTGTAGATTTCGAAAATTGCACCTTACAAGTAGTGCTTCCAAATCTTCAAGGCGAAAACTACAATGGCTAACTTTAGGTTGTTTTGTTCATGGTTCTTCAGTTGATGTGAAGCGTAGGCAATAACCTGCTCTCCTTACATGAGTATGCATCCAAGTCCTGATTTGCACGCGTTGCTGAATACCACGTAAGGCTTATGGGGTTCAGGTATGGCTAGTACTGGTCCTTGAGTTCCATGAAACTTCACTAGCACTTTTCCATACAAATATATTTAGTGTGAATCCTTCCACGAATCGTCGATAGTAACCAGCTAATCCCATGAAACTCTGAATCTCATGCACACTAGTCGGATGCTTCCAATTTACCACAGCTTTGACCTTGTTGGGATCAACAGTTACTTCTTAGCTCGAGATCACGTGCCCTAAGAATCTTAACCCATGATCCAAAATTCACATGTGCTGATTTTGGCGTACAACCTCTGTTCTTTCAGCCTTTCCAAAGCTAAACGGTGATGTTGTTTGTGCTCTTCCTCGCTCCTAAAGTAAATCAAGATGTTGTCAATGAATATGACTGTTCATCATATCCATGAATGCGGCAAGAGCATTGGTTAGATCAAAGGGCATTACTAAGAATTCGTAATGTTCGTATCTAGTTCGAAACGCCGTTTTAGGATATCCTGATCCCTAATCTTAAGCTGATGATAACTATACCTTAAGTCTATCTTCAAGAATACTGATGCTCTTTGCAATTGATCTTACAGGTCATTGATACGTGGGAACGGATACTTGTTCTTAACCGTTACTTTGTTCAATTCTCTATCATCAATGCACATCCTTAAAGACCCATCATTCTTCTTTACAAACAGAACTAGCGCACCCCAAGGTGATGAACTAGACCGAATGAATCCCTTTTCTAGTAGTTCTTCTATTTGCTCCTTTAATTCCTTCAGTTCTAATAGGGTCATACAATAAGGTCCCTTATAGATTGGGTTGTAGTAGGTTCTAGCTTTATAATGAATTCTATTTCTTTATCAAGGGTAATCCGGGTAGATCGTCAATGAAAACCTCAGGATATCCTTCAACTATAGGTATCCCTTGAATCTCCTTATTACTACCATAATCTTCCACTATGAATGTCAGGTAGGTCGTAGCACCACTAGCGATGCATTTCCTTGCTTGGAAAGTCAAAATAAGGGAGGGGATAGTCTTCACGAACCCTCTTGTATAATGGATTTGTCCATCTTTGGGTGTTTCAAAGATAATCTCCTTGTTCTGACTATCTATCCTAACACAATATTTGGATAACTAGTTCATCCCTAGTATAATATCAAATCCTAATATGTTGAAAATGATCAAGTCGGCTTCAATCAATCTTCTTTCTAGGCTTAGTGGGCAGTTTTTCAATACGCGGGTACAGGTGATCATGCTCCCTTCAAGAATTAACACTACTATAGCTTAAGGTAACGTCTGGGTCAGCGGGTTACGTGTGCGTACAAATGCCACGAACACAAAAGACCTCGTAGCATCGGAGTCAAACAAAGTGCAAGCTATATATTTGTAAAGCAGTGATTTTACCTAAGGTGTAATCAACTACCAAATACATAGCAGCTAATTCATAAAAACTAATTTCTAAATAAGGGTACTTAAAGAAAAATATCAGTGATGACTCTCGTTTCTTCATCTTCGAGAATCCTCGTTTATCTCTCCAGCGGTGATAGCGTAGACACGAGCTTGGGCAGGCGGCCTCTGATTGGCCATTGTTAGGAGCGTTCCTTCCGCCTTGTGTATTTTGAGGGCACTCCCAAATCATGTGTCCCGGCCAACCACATCGGAAACATACTCCTAAACTCACTCGACATTCTCCATCGTGATTCTTTCCGCACTTCTTACAGGTAGTAGGTGGGACTGACATCATGTCTTTGCCCTTGTTAGCTACCTGTATAATCCTCATTTTGGCATTATTCCCTCCTGCAGAGAAAGAATAAGCCATTTTTTGCTCTAGGTTAATCTGGGCTGCCACACTTTGTTGTTCTACTTCTGTTATCACGGCCACCTTAACTAAATCATGGAAATTGTTTATGTGAAACCCAGCTATGTAGCTGTGAATCTAGGGTTGCAGTCCTCCTTGGAATTTATATGCCTGCATCTTTTCAATGGTGATCAGATGTGGAGCAAACATTCCCAGCTCCATGAATTTCGCAACATATTGTTCGACTGTGAGATTGTCATGTACCAAGGTGGTAAACTCTTGAGCCTTTTGGGTCTTCACCGATTCAGGGAATAATCGATTGTCGAACTCCTCTTTGAACCTATCCTTGGTCAAAGAAACGATATTGCCTAATTCCCTTATCAGCAACAGTTGCCTTTTGATATGCCACCAGATATTGGCTTCTCCACATAGCAGATGTCCTGCATAATATAATTTCTACTCTTTCGTACAACTGCTGATCTCAAAGGTTCTGTCGAGATCTAGTAGCCACTTGTTGGCTTTCATGGGTCCTTCAATTCCTATGAAACTAGGGTACTTATATATTAGAAATTTATCATACAAGCAACCTTGGTTCTTCTGCCTTTCTACCTGTGGGTGTGGCTACTATTGGTTTTGCCTCAGAATTATCTTCTGTTGCTGCTTCATGATTTTCGTCATCTGGGGACTTGCGTTTGCCAAATTGTTTCCTACATCCAAACAGTTGTCCTGTTCCTGATAAGCATGAGACCCTTCAGGATTTCTTTCCTTTCTTTCACGCAACATTATGCTTCAATCTTCAAATCTTATGAGGCACATGTATCAGATCCAGTTCTTGCTGCAAGATTCAAGCCTATTCAATCTAAAGGTTAAACGTATACATTGGCATATCATTCCTAAGGACATGTGGGTTTACCCAGAGATGTAATCACTCTAATACCACCCTATGATGCCTCAACCTTAGCTTAGGATGGAACTGAGATTTAAAGCATCGAGACTTACATACCCTCATTCATGACAGTTAATATGCAATGCATTTAGCAGTATGCAATAACCGCAGCGAAATAAGGGTGACTAAATAAAACTTATGCCAGAATAACTAAAGCATCACAATATCATTCATGACCATCATAAGTTCAAATCATAAGGTAGCATAATCTTAGTTCAATTATTCTTGATAATAAGTTTTCATGGCTAAATCAACTATTTCATGTGTTCTAATGCACGAAGGCTTAGGGTTATAAACATAAAAATGATGTCTAATCTCTTGTCAAGATCCAAGATCCACTGGTCCATTTGGTCCATTCTCATCGAGTTCTGACACAACTTCTATCATTCTGAGTGCAATGATAGTGGGTCTACAAGGGGTAAGATTTATTTGAAATCTCAGTAAGTTAGACAACCAATGTGCACAAAGATAAATTATACATGATGAATTATAAATATGAAATGCGTGAGCTGCAGAAAAATCAGTATGTCTCCCATCCAAATTTCTCAACATTTTCAAAAAATTGAGACACATTTTCTTACAGAGAACATTTTTCACTTCAACTGTCAAAAACATATATTTCATCATACGTTTCATCATTATTAGCAATTCACATTTAATCATAACATTAACATCATAACGTATAGTATCGTTATAATTATCTATATGCACTGTGAGTACTTGCTGGTGAACGTAGTACAACTAATGTTGAAACTATGTTGTCTCCAGACTCGTTCTCAATACATTGACAACATAATATAACACCATCATAGCATCATAACATATACACCCACCAGCCTTAGGTGTAATAACATTTGACTTCGCTCCGGTATTCTTTAAAAAAAGAACCCATTCGAAGCACATTGACTATTCTTCGTCATTATCACTCCATTTTTACTCACTTCAGATTGGATAGAGGAATTCCACTAGGATACTTTCTCATCCTAACCTTTGGGGTCGTGACAAAAATTATTTTCATGCTATGCTTCAAAAATGTAATTCATGACATGTACATATGTAGCAAGCTTTCATGTGGAAATGGCATTTATATGCAATATGCTAAAATATTGAAAATTTCACATGTCATGTAGGCAAATGATCATGTACTCAATGTATCATATAACATGATATGTTAAAAGCTTAATCCTGGGTGAACAAGTTCATCCCAACACTTAACCATAGCTAAAAACATTAATCTTTATTAAACTAGTCCTTAAGTATGCATGATATTTCTTAGTCTTTTCCATCAAGAAAAATTTCAAAAATTGGAATTAAATCATGCATTTCCCTTTTTATCCCAATCACAAGGTTTTATAAATCCTCATATTTCAAGTCTAAGTAAAATAAGTCAAAACTTCATAAATTAAGTATAAATTAATCAAAACCATGCATACTTGGATGATTAATACAAGATAGAATTAAAACATATCATGGTATGTTTTCAACCTCAAATTTAAACTTGCAAAAAACATTTTAAGACATTAATAAATCACAAAAAATCAAACCAAATCATGCAATGGCTAAAAATTCATCGCAACATAATTAGTTCCAACAAAACTTCAAATCTAACCCGGTTTTGAACTTAGCATGCTAAACCTTATTTAACGCAATCAAAATTCATTCTTATGGCATAAATTAAAACTTCACATGTTGTTCTAATACTTAGAAGGAGATTAAGCAAGAATACTTACAAAAATTGTGGCCTCAAAAGCTCTCAAACTCACTCACTTCAAGAACACTCAAGACCTCGCTTATTAAGGGAGGCGAAGCTTTCAAGATCTCAAGAGAAAGCTTGGAGAAGAGGTGTGGAGAAATGAGGGAGTGGAGGGAGGTTTTATTGGCTTCAAGAGGGGAGGGGGACGACTGTCTTGGCTGGAGGAGAGCCTTGTGATTGGTGGAGTGGGCGGTGGAGTAAGGTGGTAAAGTTTCCAGCTTTGTGTCATCACTTGAATAGTGCCCTATCCCTCATGATTTCTTCCCAACTAGGTGCTGGAATGAGGCTATGGGTGCAGGGGCGGAATTGCTTTAGTATTTCAAAACAAAATGCAATGGATTGTTAGGTGATGTCATGCTGGATGCCGTCAAGTAGGGGTCTTCAAGGCTAGGCAAATCTCATCACTAATTTGTGACGCCCCAACTCCCACGTATAGAAACACGGGAATCGTGACGTCAGGATGATGACAACACGGGTCACGCATCCCAACGAAATGTGCTCAAATGTGTGCAACATGCAAATGTGCATAATAAAAATCGTAGTGGATAATATAAATAAGTCATCTAAGTACCAGAAGTTTAAATACAAATATTCAAAATAAATTACCTTTAAAAGTTATACAGTCATCCCAAAATATATTACAAAGGCATATACATAAACAATTGATTAAACAAGTTTCGACACACGAGAGCAATCCCAGATCACTCCTCCAACGGAGCCAAGCTTAAGGCTCGTCATCCACATCTGCATCAAAAGCTGTGATACCATAAAATGGTACCGCAGGTAAGTAATAATCCAAATAACTCTCGGGATAAAAACACATTAATGCAACCAACAAACAGATTCCAAAACCTCATTTTTCCCGAAAATGATTATTTTCCAACACACGCCAAAATCCTAATTTGGCCCAAAAATATAATCCGTCATTTTCTCATAAAATGATTCACACAAAAATCAACCATTTATCGGACACTGTAGGTGGGAATCGTAGGTGGGACTATACCACCATCCCTACCACGTGCACCGTAGGCGGGAATCACAGGCGGGACACAACCACCATCCCTGCTTACCACCATCCCTACCGCGTGCACCGTAGGCCGGAATCACAGGTAGGACTCTACCACAATCCCTGCTTACCACCATCCCTACAGTTCCTTTCTACACAATGAATACTTATCAGAGCACTGTAGGCAAGAATCACAGGCGGGACTATACCACCATCCCTACCGGGTGCACCGTAGGCAGGAATTACATGTAGGACACAACCATCATCCCTGCTTACCACCATCCCTACTGCATACACCGTAGGCAGGAATCACAGGCGGGACTCTACCACCATCCCTGCTTACCACCATCCCTACAGTCTCTTTTTCTTTTTCTCAAACCAGTCAATCCAGTCATTTTAAACACACTCAGAATCATTTCACATGAAAATTTAGTTTTCAAATAAACACATGAAAACCCAGTTTTCAATAAACACATGAACATGAATGTATGTACACGAAAACCCAGTTTCATTTACAAACATGATCATGCGTGTAATATGCCACGTACATGAACAACGCCATAACAACAACCAACAATGCAAACCGAACACACAACTCTGTCCACAATCCATCCGATCCCTGAACTCCTTGGACTCAGTCCGGCATAACCAACCAGTTCACAGATAAAATGAGTTAGTGCAAAAATACATTTAAATCACGAGAGATCTTTGAAAAAATACTTAAAGCGCTATATTATAATTTTTGAAGGATCACAGAGCTGCAAGAAGTGGCAACATAGCTGCAGAACAGTGCAAAATGCACTGTGGCCGTGGGTCTCAAAAATATACTTTTGAACGGAGACAAACCAAGACCCAAAATTGATAGGGTAGGGCTTAGAGATGTCGGTGAAGCTAGTGGTGGTGGTGGTTTGCCATGGGTGGCGGCGTAAGAGGCGGTTTTAGGCCAAAAATTCCCAAAACAGAAATGGAGTTGGATGTACTTCACCGGTGACGGATCGGGGCTAAGGATAGGTGCTTTGGGTTGCTAGGAGGTTGAGGATGAAGTGGTGAAGAGGTGATGACCGGAGGTGGTGCGACAGCAGCGCTAGGACTCAAAGAGTGTCGCGGCTTTGAGGAGCTTGTAGTGGCTAACGGCGGCGCAAGGGAAGCTGCAACTGGAGGGAGGTGGTCGCTGGCGGGAGAGGAAGCGAACGGGAGGGGTGGTGCCGGCCATGGCTGCGGGGGGCTGGGGAAGAGAAGAAAACGGGCGGAGAGGGAGAGCGCAGGTCGCGCGCGCACGGGGAGAGAAAGAAAGAAGAAAAAGAAATGGAGAAAAAGAAAAAGAAAATAAAAATGGGGAAAAGAAAAGTGAGGGGAAAGAAATGAGGTCCAATCCTCACATCTTGGGTCACAAAAAAAAATCCAACGAAAATAATTTTAAAACAGTAAGTTAAATAAAATAATTAAATCCAACAATCAATTAATTTAAAATAAAGAACAATTTAAATGCATCACAATAATAAATATTAGGAAAACATAACAAATTAATTTTTACAATTTAAAGATCATAAAATAAACCATTTAAAAATATCCGACAATTTTAAAACAAGAGAATAAATTTTTGAATTAATAAAAATAATCCTTCAATAAAAATACACTAAAATACGGGGTGTTACAAATTTGTCTCATTTTCTTGGACTTATTTTGCAGGTCTAATATCCATAATTTTCTGGCTTTTCTGGTAAGGAAGTGAAGCTTGGTTGGTTGTCAAGTGATCATACATGAGTAAAAAAATGGAAGAGAAGTAAAGTGGTGGTGGTTCAGTAGTGACATGCACCGTCCTCACCCATTGCCAATTGGTTTGAGTTATCTTTGGGGTTTAAGGTGACAAACCAGCTCATGAGTGCTTTGAAGGTTCAGTACAGATTGGTGGGAAAGGGAGGTGGCGTGTAGTGGTGGCTTAGCCATGTGCAGGAGTGCAACCAAACACAAGCCATTCAGTTTGGCTTCAACTAGGCCTCTAATGGAATCAGTTGGCTTCTTTGGTTTAGTTTCCTTGGGGCAAAAACAACCCATACTCAACTGAACTGAGAGGGATAATGTGAGGTGTTAAAAGACAAAAATACCATGAGGAAAGAATGAAATTGGCGTGGACTAGGGGCTGAATTGGTATAATGCACCCAATGATGTATCAAAGGGACCATTGTGATGTTTTGGACATTAACATGCCGCCTCTAATGACGTGTTGGATCAAAGACTAATCTTCTAATTTAGTCTAAGAGTGATGAAAAATAATAAAGTCCAAATCAAAAAGGTGAGAAATAATTAAAAAGGAAATTAAACTTAAAACATGGTTTTAGATATCATTAATCATGTAGAAGTTGATTAATGCTCTTAACCCAAGTTCAAAACTTAAATTTGGGTTTGAGGACACCAATGGTATAGTGTATGTGGGCTTCAAATAGAAATATGAAAATGCAAGAGCTTAAAAGGCCATGAGTGGGAGTTGCATGGCTTATGGGCTTTGGGTGTGAGTTGATGGAAGGCCTTGGTTCCAAATTTTAAAAGGTCGTGAGAGGCCTCAAGATCCACAAAGATGGGACTTGAAAGGCTTGCCTTATCATAAATGGGCTATAGGTCAAAACTAAAACCAAGTTAGGCCCAAATGGCCTTATGCCTTCCTCACACTTGGGCCAAATCTGTCTTAGACTATCCCACAAAGACTTAAGCTTTTATAAGGATTTGTTCAAGGCTTCTAAGTCTTACCCCAAAACATTCTAAAAGCTTAAGGGTCTTAAGTATAGCACTAATAGGCTTGCTTATTAAACCACCCATACTTAACCCTTAGTGCTATAGTTTAATGGGTAAAACAAGTCTAACTAACTCCCTTAATAAAAAAAATATACTAAATCTTATGCTAAAAAAATATAAAACCCAAAAATATAATATAGTATTATAAGCTTATTCTAAGAGAGATTAAGGGTTAATCCTAATAGGTAATTAGGCAGGGTGTCACACTTTGAGTGCAATGTTTAAGTGTTATATTTGAAACATTGAATGCAATGTTTGAGTGCTATAGTTGAGGAAAAGCATATATGAAAATTCAGCAAACTTTGAGTGCTATGGGAAAGCATATTCGAAATTGATACTCTATACTTTTAGGTTGTGTTTGGCTAGTGAGGTACTATCAGGTATTTTGTGAATAGTAGTAAAAGAGTAATGAAAAAATAATAATAAAATATTGAATCGTAATGAATAGTAATAAAAAGTAGGTGAAAAGTAATAATAAAATAATGAATAGTAGTGAGGTATTCTGAGAATACTTGAATAGTAGCTATCTACTTGTTCTTTGATTTGTTATGTATGAGTTTTTATAGTATGTTGTGTAACTTTGTGCAATGTTATTTTGTTGAAAGATAGACTCACAAATTGATGAAGATCCATTTTTCGCCACTCTCTTGCAAAGTGGTGGAGAAGGTATTAACAACCCCTAAATGGCTAGTGTCTTACATGATAATGTTGAGGTTGAGGTTGAAGTGATATAGCCCGATGGGAAAGTAAGGGCACCAACTAAGACATCCTGATGGGGGTGTATCCTTCACCGTGGAGGAAGACAACCTCCTTGTATCAGCTTGACTCAACATTAGCATAGACGCTATCCAAGAGACTAACCGAAAGTCCACACAATTATGGACAAGAATCTATGATTACTTCAATAGCTTTAAAAAAGCCTAACTAGGCTTAACATCCTATACTCTTGTTGACTAATCAAGGATCAACCATTCAAAAAAGCACGAACAAGTTTTATGCTTGCTTGGCTCAAGTTGAATGAATGCATCAAAGCAGTACCACTAAACAAGACAATGTATGGTTCTAATTATTATAAATTTGCAATAAACTATGCATTTACAATTTTAAGATTGCTATTTAGATCGACAAGGCGCAGATAATGTACCGATTGTCACAAAAACCTACCTTTTATTTAGACCATTGTTGGAACCTAGTGAGGCACCATCTAGAATGGCAAGTTTATATAGATCACTTGTCAACAAGGAGAAAGGGAGATTGTTCTACCGTTCCAGACTCTATACAAATAGGGGATGCCAATATTTGCTAGAGTGTGTCTATCAATGCTGAGAGACCACTAAGTAGGAAAGCTGAAAAAGAAAAAGGAAACGCAAAGAATCTTTCCTACTGATTTTACTAATGTGCTAAGTCACATAGAAAGTGATAGAAAGATATTAATGACTGAGAGACGGCAAGCGGTAAGCCGAGCTAACAGATACAGGTCTGAATTGATATACCTTAAGAAGAAGAAGATGGAGATGGAAATCATGAATTTGAATATTGATAACATGAATGCAGTGTAGCGATAATACTTCTATATTCTTCAAATGGGAATCCTTGTGAAGCAATAGAATAGATCTTCATCTCAATCTTAATATATTTGGTGTTCGTTTTTGTACATTGATGTGGTTGGGGTATCTTCACCTTTTGATGTATAGTAACTTGCCTTTTTATGTATATGTTGAGCATAGTGGCTGGACAGATGCAAATGCTGATCTTTTGAGGCATAGTTTGAGCACAGTGGCTAGACAGATGTGTAGTCTATTTTTTATGTATATGCTAAGCATAGTGGCTGCACAGATACGTAGTTTTTTATGTATATGCTGAGGATAGTGGCTGGACAGGTATGGCTGGGCAAGTAACGCAAGATCATTCTTGAATATCAGATGCAATATCATAAAGTATTGAAATTCTTGAATGTCATTATTGAATAATACCATAAAGTATTTTAATGTAGTCAAAAGACTCAAAACTAGATAATTTCTTTTTCTGTAAGTACAAGTGATTTATTAACATTGGTCACATGTCTCTCGAAAGATACAAGCATATGATTAACGCTATTTAGGTGTCTGAAAAACACGATAAAGAAAAAAACTAAGAAAACAAAAAAGCAATAAAAATAAAGGACGGATAGAGACATACTTACTTATGTTTGGCAGTTTTTGTGGTGTGTGGTTAAATTAGCTGGTTTTTTAAATTGTTTGCCACATAAACAATTGATCTTGAAATTCTTATGGACACTGTGGGAATGGCTCAACATATCTCTTGAAATTGTTAATCATTTGAAATAGTTGTGGCCGGGACATTTTGCCAAACACTTGACGAGCATCAATAATAGTTTTGAACTAAATAACATGAATTTATTAGTTATGTCCGAAGTAATCACCAATTTAAACATAACCAAATATTAATCGAGCATGTAAAAATGAGAGATGACATAACGGTGAGATAAAATACATTAATTAACAATAGGCTACATGAACTTGAGGTAGGGACATCTTGTCAAACACTTGATGAGCATTCAGCAAGTGTTTGAGATCAAACATAACAAACTTTTGAGATCAAGCATCTAAAAATGAGACATAAATCAAACGATTTCTAAAATGAATCACATAAAACCTAAACTCAGCTCTAACAACCTATATTAAAACATATGCATAACCTATATTAAAACATATGCATGGGCACCACATTTTATTACCAGCTGCATTCGGAGCCGACCACGTTTGATGAGCTGGCCTCACTACGATGAAAGCAAGATCGAGATGATGAGCACGCAAACACGACAATCAGACACATCTGTCAAGAACAATTGAGGGGAGACAATTCAAATTTGGGATTTCAGGAATGAGATGCTTAAAAGGGAGATGAGCTTTTTAGCATATATTAGGGGCATGCCACATGGTACACATCTGTCAAATGGTAACAAGACATGTCAACTTTTCCGTTGTGGGTTAGATGGAATTCTTAATAATGGACCTCATCCGCATGCAGGCCTAAGGATATGGTGTTATTAGTTAAAAAATGAACAAGGACCTAAACCTAAGTGAGCAAAAACAAAAGGGATGTAAAGGAGAAAGAAAGTATAGGATATAAAGAAAGACTTAACTTGCATGGCGTAATTATCATGTATGGGGTTTTCAAAGGTATTGTTCCACCAATCCAAAACTTTCAATGCAATACTATTCTGAAAGAAAATCATATAAGTATTTTGATGCTGTCAAAAGACTCAAAACTAGATAATGTAGTTTTCTCGAACTACAAGTGATTTATTAACCTTGGCCATATGTCTCTTAGAAACTATAAGCATATGATTAGTGATGTTTGAATGTCTAAAGGCATAGTAAAGAAACCAAAAAATTGAATGAAAATAAAGGACAGATAGAGCCAGACTTACTTGTGTTGGGCACTTTTTGTGGTGTGTGGTTAAATTAGTTTGATTCTTGAGTTGGTTGTCACACACACACTTGATCTTCATGAAATTCTTATGGATATTGGGTGAATGGCTTATCAAATCTCTTGAAATTGTTAATCCTTTGAAATCCTTGTGGCTAAGACATTATGATAGAGAATTGATAAGCATTTAGAATAGTTCTGAACAAAAAATTATCAACTTATCAGTTATGTTCGAATGGACCTTGAAATTCTTATGGACACTGCCCGAATGGCTCAAAAAATCTCTTGAAATTGTTAGTCCTTCGAAATTCTTGAAGCTAGCATCTTGTCAAACACTTGATAACCATCGAGAATAGTTTTGGACTAAAATTCATCAACTTAATCGTTCTGACCTAAGAAATCACCAATTTAAACGTAACCAATTAACTTCAGAGATCAAGTACGTAAAAATGAGACATAAATCAAACAACTCCTAACATGAAGCATGGAAAACCTAAACTCAACTCCGAAAACTTACAACAAAACATGTGCACGGGCACCACATGTTATTATCTGCTGCACTCGAAGCCGACCATGTTCGATGAGCATGCCAAACCACAATAAAAGCTAGACCGAGATGATCAGCATATGAGAATGACAACCAGACACCTTTGTTGAGAATGAGAGGGTGGAGGGAGTTCGAATTGGGGATTTCGGGATCTAGGGCTTCAAAAGCTAGACCGAGGTTTGTTTTTTCTATTTTAAACTTTTAAATAAAAGAGAAACTTCATTAATACTCAAAAGAGAATAGTTAACATGAATTACATAAGATTAGACATACATAAGCTGGTACATCCTTCATAAGAAGTACTCAATCAGAAGTTAAATCGTCTTTTGCTCAGTCATAAGCCACTTCATTTGCATGTCTTCGGACATGAGATATGTTTCAAAGCTGTAATAACTTTAGGAGAACCTATTCTCGGATCATTTTTAAGGAGGCCATAGCTGCTCAGATCCTGATCTTTGTTGGGTTGGATGGCAACAACCGCTTGTTTTGCATCTCCCTCCAGTTCCACCATATGATGACCTAACTCTGTGTAGAGCATGACAGCCATATATATAAGCTCTCAAAGTTTCAGCAGTTTTTGGATGGCCAAAAAGCCTGTCTTGAAGTTCTTATAGAAACCAAGACGTGACCCTCTTCAAACGTAATGGTCTAAAGCAATATCCCAATTTGTTTTACACAATATTCAGGTTTAGGAGGGTGACATCTTTGAGTAGCTTCTCTTTCTGCATGTCATGTTGTCAGTCATTAGATATTTATATTGACTCCTTATAATAAACTTGCAAAAACATTTTTGCTTGTAGCGATAATTGATTTGGAGATTGGAAGAGGTCTCTAAAAATGAAATCGTTATGTTGGAAGCCATATAAACCGAGCATTCACCATCAGCAAAATCCGTGTCCTCTGTCTTCAAATTTTTGCAAAAGATTGACGAAGATGTCTTGGACATAAATGATACCAGAAATCAACTTTTTTAATAGCTCTCAACACAAACTCCATACATCTTGAGCAGCAAGGCTTTTCCACAATATATGTTCAACGGTTTCCTCATGCCTTCCACATATTGGACAATATGAATATTGTAAAACTCTTCATTAGAAAGATTAAGGCTGTTTTTGGGCACTCATAATCTTATCTTATCTCAAAACTTTTCATTATTTTGTTCCCAAACATCAATCAAACACAAAATACTTTTCAATTTCAAATATTAAACTTTTTCATCTAATCATAATCTAATTATTACAACTTTCTCAATCTTACAAACAAAACACAAAAAATAATACAATTTTTTCAAGTTTCAAAACAAAAATAATATTAAAAAATTATATTCAAATAATATTTTAACTTTATAATATTTTTATTCAACGTTTTCTCTTTCCTTACCCAAAACCCAGTAATATATTTTAACTAAAACCATTTTACTACTTTACACAACATTCTCATCTTATCTCATTATCCAAGCATGTCCTAAATCTTGTTGATAAAAATATTACAACAAGATTTCCACATAAAGTTTTTAACTTATATACTAGGGACACTTGAACTTCAAATTCATTCCCAACGTATCTATTTATCTCTTGGTAGAGAAATGCTCTCATCCATTCTGCTTGGTAACTCCCTTTGTATGTGGTATGCACTCTTAACCAAATCTATTTATCAGCTGCTTGTAGTGGGCTTACTGGAATATAAAATATAATATTTGCTTCATCTTTATGAAAAACTTTCTTTACTAGATTCTGACTCCATTCCTTGGTTGTTTGATCAATCGGTTTTTCTATTGTTGTATCTGCATCTTGTTCTTAGAGATTGGGTACGTTGAGAAGGTTGGTTACTTGGGTAGCCACCTATCTTTCTATATATGAATGCACTACCCATTCCCCACTCTCCATTCTAATCCTTCAGATAAAAGATTATGGACTGCCCACAAGCCTCTCCAAGCATAGGAGCCTTTTCTTCCACTACAAGAAAAACGAGCTTTTGTGGTTATTTAATTGCGATGAAAAGACTATTTGTGACCAAAACAGACTCATTTTGACTGTAAATAGTCATTTCGCTGGAATTAACTGACCACAAATAAGTAATTTTTTTATAGTGCTCCTAGAGTTGCCTCTTAATTTGAGAGAACAATTCGAAAAATAGTTGGCTTTTAGAATTACAGCAGGCATTGAATGAAGATTCTGCTTCAATCTCCAGAGCTATTTAATTTGCTAATAAGGTCCAATTAAAACACTCGAGTTCTCGAATATCCATCCGTCCAAGTTTTTTGGTTCTCACCATTTTATTACAGCTCATCTAACGCATCTAATTCCCTTCATTTTCTTGGTGTTTCCAATAAAACTGTTGCATCATGCTATTAGTTTGATTGCAAAGATCAGTTTTAGATAATAGAAAAACAGTCGTGTAATAAGCATATATAGCTTGAACCATTTCCTTCAAAAGGATTTCTATGCCAACTTGTGATAAAAACCTCGGTTTCCAGTTCTTGATTCTCTCCCAAATCCTCTCAATAATATTTTTAAAAGCTTTGATACGAGATCTTCCAATCATACCTGGTAGACAGATATACTTATCAAAGCAGCTAGTAGTCCCAATACAAGAAAAATTGAACATTTATAACGAGTTATTTACAAAAAGAATGACTATTTGTAATGATAATAAACTCATTTTGACAATAAATAGTCATTTTAGTAAAAAGTAATGATTATAAATAAATAATTTTCTTATCATATCCTAACTCCTACCATTGCTAAGATATCCTCTTTTATCTCACACTTAATTTGTATTTTGACTAAAGTGGATAGCGGTTCTTTCATAGTTTAACCTGAAATCCCTTTTAAAGATCAAGAATCCCTATTAGCTTGCTCCATTCCAAAGAGTTGGATTGTAAAAATAGGAAATTTTCATCAACAAAAAACAAGGGAGTTACCCTGATCACTCCATTTGCAATTACGACTGATCTATGATTGCTCATGTCCGTGTTGCATAGTTGAGAAGTCGACTCAATACTTCTAAACATAAAAAGCAATAGATATGAAGATAGTGGATCTCCTTGTCTCAATCCTTAAAGATATTCTAACCCTACATTGGAGCTCCCTGTTCACAAGTATTGAGTAGGAAACTTATGTGATATATTCCATAGTAAGTTCAATCCATCTACTACTAAAACCTATCTTTTCCATTACGGCTTTCAGGAAAAATAAATCATCCACTCCATCGTAAAGCTTGCTTATATCTAATTTTACAGTCATAAGTTGCAAATATGTTGTCAATAATGAGTCTATCAAGTATGCAACATAGTATGTTACTACATGAGCATTTTCTTAATTGAAATCTAAAATCATTTTTTAAGTCTTCAGCAAATAAATTCTTAGGCCTTGTTTGTGCAATAAGATATATTTTTAGATATTCTCAAATATTTGTTTCTCAAACATCACTTAGATCCAAACACTTTTTAATTTTAAATATTTAATTTTTTTATCTAATCATTACCTAATAATTATTCAAATACAAAATTTAATACATCTTCTTCAAACTTTTAAAATAAACATAAAAAATAATAATTTTTTTAAAAAATTTTAAAATAATATTATTTTTTATTATAAAAAATGAGATGACAAATCTAATATATATATATATATATATATATATAATATATATATATATATATATATATATCAAGTTTTGAGTGGGTAGGCAAAAATTAAAAAAATGACATATTAGTCAAATAAATCTAAAATTTTATCAAAACCAATGAGAATCCTCCGAGCAATGGGATCTGGCTCAGCGTAGCAGGAGCAATGGTCGTGGTCCCTGTGGACGGCATAAGTGGGTCAACAACATCAAATGCAATCACCTCAAGCTCTGTGGTCACAGAGTCTGTACAAGTTTGCAGGTTAGGGGCCCATTTTTTTATAGGAAAAAATTACGCCAAAATTATATATTTAGAATTTATACAGATATTACTCATATTTTATTATTATTTATTAATATTTCAACCATAGGCCATAAGAGCATTTTTATTGGGTTATCTATAACTTATTTTTTTTATAATTTGAGAAAAAATTTAAGAAATACTTTCAAAACCTCCCTCCATCCGAATCTCTATTTTAAGAAAAGGATTAGGGAATGAATTTGGAGAACCATTATTTATTCTCTAAATCACTTTTATCAATATTTTATTCATTTCAATTAAATTAATTCTTCTTTCAATCATCTACAATTTCTCTCATACTCATATTTGTTATAATTTTAAATAATAGTTTTAAAAATAATTTAAATAACTACGAAAATATAAAAAAATAATAATTTTAAAAATAATTTAAATTTTTATTTAAAATATTCACTAGAGTAATAATTCAAAACATAAGAAAAAGTATTGAGTAGATAAATTTGTAAATAGAAGTGAAAGAAAAAAAGTAATAAAGAAATAATAGAGAAATATTATTTTAATAGAATCGAGAATGAATAGGAAATAAGATGTAGAAGGTTTTTAAAAGATGAAGAAAATTTAAAAAAAAAATTTTAGGGAATGTATTTTTTAACTAAATTATAAAAAATTTTATGGAGAATCCAATATGAATGCTCTAAATGAAACAAAATCAATGAATAGCATGCTTTTATTTATTTATATTCATTTTGAAAAACTCTTGAACTTGTATCTCAATTATGAACACTAAAATCAAATCAATTCACATCTTTGAATACCTCTAGAAGTTTAATGACTACCACATAATATGAGGGTGATTTTCTGACTTTACAATTTAAAAATATAATGCGTGTTTCAATTATTCGCCTCGATAATACAGTCACGTGTGTTTTTGTTTTATATTTCAGCTCTTTTTTAAACTAAGGATAAATAAATGAAGAAAATTTATAATAATAAAATAATTAAAAGATAAGATATGTGAATCGGTCAAGCAATTTCTATCCATAAAAAAATGATCATCTAGAATGATATTGACTTGATGATAAAGTCGACAATAACACATTAAACAAACGTGAAGCTACAATGAATATATAATTCTATTTATCGTTATATTATATACTATATTTATTTTATTTTTCTATAACAAATATATAGTATATAGATGATAAATAAAACAACTTAATTAGTTTAATAAAAATAAAATAAAATAAATAATAAAAGTAATAAATTATATTAAAATATATAAAATGTATAGTGTAAAATGATGAATAACAATTGAATGAATTATTGGCTGAAAAGAAAATTTCAATTTTAAAAAGAAAACGCATTCGAAAATGTTTGTTTTGTAGAAATGACGTGTAAAGCGGCCTAGAGCATAGGTAGCCGAGAAAAAAAAGATTATTCTGTCTATATAATTTATTTTCTAATTTTGACATTTTATATGTTTTAATTTTTTTATTTATTTAATAATTAAAAAAGTAATTATTAATGTATTAATATTTTTTTATATATTTTAAATAATAAAAAATATAAATAAAAAAATCAATTTGATCTAGTGGAGGGTGATACTCAGACGGCAGAGTATGGTACCGCACCAAGGAAAAAAAAAGACTAAAAACAGTACTGACAGAAACTTTGGCAGGTTCGAAGACCGCATGGGAGATAGAGCTGGCAATCAGAAGATCGAGAGTGGCAGAGATTATAGACACGCAAGTGGCTCATTGTCCGGACCACAAAAGCGTCACGCCTGCGTCAAGCGATGACGCGTAAAAGCTGATGTCATAACGCAAACACCACCGCTTGGGTTACCATATTGTTTAGTTAGAGCATCTGATTGGTCCTTTCAATATTTAAAATATAGTCAATATCACATTTTTTTATATTTATTTATTCTATTAAATTTAATTTTTATATTAAATTATTTATTTACTCTTTATATAATATTAAAATATTATTAATTTAATAATTTTTTATTTAATTTATTTTTATCACATTTTGTAGCTCTACTAACTAAATGTTAATAATAATTATACTCTAATTAAATTCGTATTAAAAAATTCATATTTTCAAATGTCATTCAATGCTAATAACAAAAAATATTTGATTAAACTTATCTAAAATTCTCTCTAAATTTCTTAATTACAAACCAAATAGTATTTTTCTTAGAGTGAGAAACTAATATTTTAATATTTGTTTGGAGTGAGAAAATTAATATTTTAATATTTAGTAAATCAATTGTAATTCTCTATCTTGGCCAACCACTATAGCAAAAATCTAAATTATTTTAGATTTGTTCAATTCAATATGAGGTGTTTTTTACATCTTTAGCTAATCGTCTTATTTGACCAAGTCAATGAGAATGCTCTAATAATTGTAATAGTTGATTATTATTTTTTATTATTTATAAATAATTTATTATTATTTATTTTATTATTATTCACTATATTGTTTTATTATTTATAGATTATTTGAGATCATCTTAAAATTTAAAAATAATTAAGAACTTATTTAAATAATGAAATGATATTAATCCATCTCATCTCATCATTATAATTTTTTTTTAATTTTTAAATAAAATATAATAAACAACTTAATTTTTTAAATTTTAAAATAAAAATAATATTTTAACTATATTTTAACCATATTTTATTTTAATTTTAATTTTTATCGCAACCCAATTCATTTCGAAACCTTTTCTTAATTTAGCTTTAATCCTCTCGTCCGTCAAGGGCCATCCGCCATAGTCATAGCCTTCCAGAAAACTGGGGAAGTAGTTTCGAGGCCGGAGCACAATGAAAAAATTTTGGCCTTTGCGGTCCCATAAGTAGATATTTTAGCTGAGAAATGCTTGGATGCCGATTTTGCATCCGAACATTTTTAAATTTTTTTTAATAATTAAGTAATTATTTTTTAATAATATTATAATCTTTTTAAAATATTTAAAGATATAAAAATATATATATAAAAAAATATTTAATCTTAGAAAAATTATGTTTACAATCATAAACAATATACAAACACCGCATATTCTTTTAAAAAAATAAATAAATATATATCACACAAAAATAAAAAATTAACTTTTTAATAATAGACCTCATTTTTTTCAAAAATAATATGATGCTAGTACAAAATATAATTATATCTAATATCATTCTATTAATAAGACACTCTTATTGAGAATAGATCCCAATTATTGATCTAACTATTATTTTTTATTTAACGATTAAGGAAATTGTTTTTAATAATATTATGTATTTTATTTTGAAATGTTTAAAAAATTAAAAATAAATGTATAAAAAATTAAAAATAAATAAATAAAGAAAGAAAAGTATTTTATACGTTTCGGGAAGATTCTTCAATCGAAATCCTCAATGGCTGTAGAAGGGGGTCCCATAATATATACTTTTCTTTGCAAAAAGTTAAAAAGTTCTCTGAAAAAGTTCAGAGTTCTCGTATGAATTGACATTTGATTTTCCTCTCATCCCTTTCTACTGTTGCGAGATGGAAAGTTTTTGCAAAGGATGGTGCTAGTAGTAGGGCCGTAAAAAATAATAGGAAAATCGGTCTGAATTGATTGGTTTGATCCGATTTTGAATTTGTTCAATGTGAGATCCGCTCCTTTATTTTAAAAACTAGTACTCCCTCTCGATTTTATATTTTTTTTAGGATCGAACCGATTTACATATTTATATATTTTTAATTAATTTTTAATATTATATATAATTTTTATAAATTATAAATATATATAAAATAATATTATATTATAATTTATAACTTAAAATTTTAATCTTAAACGTAAATATTTATTTGATCATATATTTTAAATATAAAATATATATTAATTACATTTAATAACTTAATAAATTCTCAACATATTTCTTTTGATAAATATATTAGTTAAATTAATATACATTAGTATATTAATTATTATATTATCACTAACATGTAGTAATAGAACTATACCAATAGTATTAGTATATTAATACTATATTATCACCCCTAGTTAGTGGGGCCGCCCAACATTTATCGCTAGTTATAAATTTATTGTTTTTTTTCTTTTGACTTTTTGAAGTATTTTTTTTAACATTCTTAATTATTATGTAAAAATAAAAATATATATAATTTTACTAATAATCACTTTCTTAATCATTAAGTAAAAAATTAAAAATTAAAAAAAATTAAAATACATGAGTTGTAAATTTGATAGGCTCCACTAGCATTTTCCTTTTGCAAAAAAAAAAATGGAACAAGTTACTGAATGTTTTTTTTATTTAATTAAAAAAGTATTTTTAATAAATTTGTGAGTTTTTTAAATATTTAAAAAGATATAAAAATATATTTTAAAAAAATAGATAAACAAAATTGCATTTTTCGGTACAAAAGTTCAATGGGAGTCTCGTGGCTCTAGCACTACTCAAAGAATAATGATACTAAATAATATTTTTGACCACATTTTATAATTATATTTTAACAACAGGGTCTATTTATAAAATAATATTATTTTTATAAAATATTTTTTATTTTAAAAGATAATTGTAAAATATATTGTGAAAAGTAGTCTATTTATTTTTTCTCACAAAATTTATTAGAATTTGAATATTAATTCTATTTTTATTACTTATAAATAATCTTCTAAGAGCATTAGCATTGCATTGATCATCCTATTATTTAAATTTTGATTAATATGTAACTTTTTCACTTTTAACTAATCATTCAAAATTTAAAGTCTATATTGGATTAGTCATCACACTCTCTATAATAATAAAATTTTATTATTTTTTATTATTTATATTTTTTTAATTAATTTATATTTTATTATTTATATTTTTTTAATTAATTTATATTTTATTTTTATAATCTTCAATAACCTCCAACAATTATATTCATTTTCATTTTCACAATCTAGCAATCTATAATATAATAATTTCATATGTATATAGATGATATATAATTTCAACTATATATTGCTCTGAACTTAGGGCAAGACGTTGGAAACTACTATTTTTTCCCTTGCCTTTAGGATGGAAAACTCTATAATCATACAAATTTATTCCAGGTCATTTTCATGCCTGACTAAGATTGATGAATCCCTATAAATCCATAATAAGAACAAGCAAATGACCCTTTTGAGTTCCTCACTACAACTACAAACATAAGAAGCTCAACATTCCCAAGCAAATTCAAAAATGTAAATAGAAAATGGAAGAAAAGAAAATTTACTATTCAGATTTGTGGGGGAGCACTAGAGGGTAGAGGGGAACCGACTAGGAAAATCTTCGCCAAAAATGTAGCTCTGTAGCGCGGGCTAAAGGATGGTGCCGAACAGACACAATAATCCTATGAGTGATGGACAACGTGAGAGGGAAGATTGAGGGAGAGGGTTAGGCGGTACCTTAGGGTTATGAGGGGAAAGGAATGGAAGTCTGGATATCAGGTTTCTTTTTTGCCTTTTTTTTTTAATGAATAGCCATGTCAGTCGGTACAGTTTCTCGAGATATTTTCTTAGTGATTGTAACACCGCCCTTCATTTATCTAGATTTCTTTTGTCATATCATCTACTACGTCACATCTACGTTAACAAGTCATGTCTAGATTAACAATTATTATCCAAAGCATCCCTATTATCTTAGAGAACTTTTATTCTCCAGTGTATAGAGCAGTTCTAATAAAAAGTTTATATGAGATAATTTGATTTAAGAAATATATTTAAACTTTTGAATCATATAAATTAAATCTTACATTTTAAGTATTGTAGATTGTGTACTTTACATTTCGACTAAAGATAGAATAACTCTAATACGAAACATAAACAAATTCTTAAATTGAGGTTTGCTACTAAATGGAATAGTAATTAAACAAAATAATGTCTCATTTAGATGTTGAGATGAGATGTGATGAGATGAGATGAGAAATTTATAAATTAGAATGAAATAATTTGTGAATAGTAATGAAATAATTCGAGTTAAGATATTTTTGAGGTTTTGGAAAATGAGAGAGAAAATGTTGAATAAAAATATTATAAAGTTAAAATATTATTAGAATATAATTCTTTTTATTTGAAAAAGTTGAATTTTTTGGTTGTAGCCATAGCACTTTTATTTACGAATATCTTTTTTTAATCCTACAACACTACTGATTTTTTCTCAGGTCATTTCCTTTGACTTACCACTCTCGCTTTTTTGATATTTTGTTTGAAAGTGTAGAAAAATTGTAATAATTAAATAATGATTAAATGAAAATTTTGAAAAATTGAAATTAAAAAGTGTTAAAAAATACTTTAGATATAAAGGGATTACACAAAAGTAAACCTGTGGTTTGATGTTGTACATTAGATTATAAAGTTAATTTTATCTTAAAATTGACAAGGCATAACATATGGAAAGCAAACTAGTATATCATTGCAGAATTTCCTCTCGATGTTTTCTCCCCGGGTCCTGCTCATATTCGTTACTCTAATATAGCTATGTAATCTTTGTATTTAATACTTACTCTGTTTAGCACTTGTACAGCTATCAATGTGTAGAGTTGTCCTCTGTTACTTTTCTTATATATGAATACAAGGCTCTCATAGACGAGGCAAGCCATTCTTCTACATGGTATCAGACGCTCCTGAGGTTGAAACGATGGAATCAACTTTTACTTCTTCAGTCTCACATGTGAGTGAATTGGCTTCACTTGAATTTTCTTCTGCCAAGACTTCCCTACCAGAAGTTTTCATGAAACTTTCTTCCACAAACTACCTATTGTGGAAAGCTCAAGTCGTCCCTATTTTACATGGTCACGGCCTTCTTGACTTTGTCAAGAATGAGGTCCCATGCCCACTTGCAATGGTTGTTAGCATCGATAGCACATTACAACCAAATCCAGCGGCAACTTGGTGGCTGCGCACTAATTAATTAATTATGGGCTAAATTTATAGCTCTCTCTCTCAGATGCACCTTTGTCTCAGGTGATCAATAGTGAGACATCCCATGATGCTTGGGATGTTTCTGAATCTTTGTATGGTTGTTTCAGGTGCGATCGACAAAATCACAAGGTTGATGGTTGTTGTGCCACGAATGAAGAAGCAGATCAATATAAGGCTTTTCTTGCCTTGTAGGTAGGGGTGGCTCTGACTCTAACGGAGTCAGAATGTCTACTTCCGACCTCTAACTCTGACTAGGGTCAGAGGTCAAAATTTGCTCTCCGACTCCAACTCCAATTGGAGTCGGAGTTAATCGGAGTCGGTGTCCAACTCCGATTGGAGTTTGGAGCTCGGAGCTCCGATCGAAGTTGAAGTGGGCTTGCCCAATTGCCCTACTCAAATTGGGCCTAGGCCCACAGCCCAATCTGAAATTTAGATTGGCCCTCCTCTATTTAAAAATATTAAAAAAAAATCTAAAATATTGTAAAAAATAAGATAGAAAGTTTAAATTTAAATACAATGACTAAATCATGTACAATACAAAAATAGGTGATTTAATGTGTGCAAACAATAAATTTAAATTTAAAACTACAAATCACAATATATTTAAATTTACAGCACCAAAATATTAATAATATCATAGAATTTATTCAAATATGAAATAGCCACAATCCCATGCATTAGTCTTGAAAATCTATGCATTTGAGTCGATAACTCGATAGTGATTTTCAATTTTGATGCATGAAGTTTTATTGATCAGATGCACTATTTCTTCTTTAGTTATTTAACTATAGACTTCTAAATTATCAGCTAAGTGATATATGACATAAAATAGGACACATTATAAACTCACATCCACCTATAACTCTGACAAGTTTTGCATGATGGTAATCATGGTACTGACTTTCTCATCAATAAAGAGTTCATCCCAAGGTGCATCTGTTTCAGTCATCCACAATTAGTCTGGGGTTCACAACTAGGTCTACAAAATCATATAAATTATAAATTAAAATATGCAAACATTAAAATTATGTAAGTAATCCTTTAAAATCATAAAGTTATAAGATTCAAGCCTATAGCTCTTGACATCAACGGTATCTACTTCAATGGGCGTTGAACTTAACCAAGTCTATGTTCAAACGAGGGCCTTGACGGTGGTTGGAGACAATGAACTCCGATAAACATTCAAGACACGACCTCCAATGCTAAACACCGACTCAAAGGAAACCGTAGTAATAGGAATGACTAGTACATCCCTACCTATTTGGGAAAGGACTGGAAATATATCAAAATTCACCTTCCACCAAGTTAATATCTTGAATGTATTACTAGGTGCTTTGACATCTTCCATAAAGTAACGCTCAATCTCAGACTTATACTGCATAATATTTCTCGATGCACAGTTTTGATGATACCGTCGTAGCCATAATAAATTTAAACTCTGTGCATGTGTGTCATCTCAGAAAGATGTCGAGCCGGTTGGGCATGAGGAGCTACCACATTCAGTTGAAGATTGACCACTACTATTGTAATGACTATATAAATCATCAATATCATATTTATGCTATCTAATAAACTAATCAGCGTCCTCATCACCGAGGGGCAAGTTCTAGAGATGATCGTCGATCCACAATTGGTTGCGGTATCTACACGGGATATAATTTGCTTTCGTGGAGAGCTGAGAAACAAGCTACTATTTCTTGATCAACAGTTGAGGTTGAATACAATGCCCTTGCCTCCACCACCATAGAGCTCTTGTGGTTTATGCATCTTTATAAGAATCTTGGTTACTCTTCCACCACTAACCCTTTACTGTGATAACATTTAGTACCATTAACATGCCTAAGAATCCAGTGCTTCATCATCAAACCAAAAATATAGAGAACGACGTCCACTTTGTTCGAGAACAAGTCGATCGCAACAATATTTGTCTTCAATATATTTCTGGATATGATCAAGTAGCTTATATCTTCACAAAGTCCACCTACTCTTCTAAGTTTCTACCAAACGTGGCAAGCTCTTTGTTGGTCCCACCCCACCTTGAGCTTAAGGGGGTATGACAAGGCACAACATATGGAAAGCACACCTGTATGTCATTGTAGAATTTCCTCCCAGGGATTTCCTCAGTGTGTCCTGCTCACATTTGTGACTCTCATATAGCTATGTAATCTTTGTGTTTAATACTTACTCGATTTAGCACTTATACAACTATCAATGTGTTGAGTTAACTTCTGTAACTTTTCCTATATATGAAAACAAGGCTCCCATAGACGAGGCAAGCCATTCTTCTACAAAAATAGATCTAATGTATCACATTAAGTCACATGATTTTGTGGCTTTACTAAGGCTGCGTTTGGATGTTGAGCGAAGCTCAATTTTTTATTAATAATAGTGAGTTGAGTAGTGGAATGAGTTATATGGGACCCATCTAAACTGAGTTTAAAGTGTGTTTGGATCTTAAGATGAGTTTCGTACTTTTTATGGAAAGTTGAAAAAAGTTGTGGGTTCCACATATAAAGATGTGTTAAGTTGAAAACGGTTGTGGGTCTCATGTGTAAGAAGATTTTGAGTTGAGATGAGTTTAGTAATTTAAGAGTTGGGTGTTTGGATGTTAGACTCAACTTAAAATTAGATTGAGTTCAGCTGAGTCTTGTAACCAGACTTAGCCTTGAGTATCTTAGATGATCTATGAATAGTAGTGAAATAGTATTGAATAGTTTGTAAATCGTGGTGAAATAAAATGAGAATATCTCAGTATATCTGTGAATAGTAGTAAACTAGTTTGAGTTAAGATATTTTATTGGGTTTGAAAAATGAGAGAGAAAAAGTCTAATAAAACTATTATAAAGTTAAAAAATAATTTAATTTTTTAATATTATTTTTGTATTGAAATTTTAAAAAGTTGCATTATTTTTTGTATTATTATTTTTTTATTTTTTTGCAGTGTGGGAAAGTTCTTGTGTGAGGGATTTTCCTCCCCTACCCGAGGCCTAGGAGGCCCAACCAAGCCCGGCCCAGGACGAAAGGACACAAATCTGGCCCATGAAGAGGATCCCATGTACACTACCTATGGAGGGGATGGTGCAGCAAAAGATGGGACTCATCGAGACTCGTTGGTCTGAGGTTCCTCAGATAATGTCCAGTCATCTAGTGCCCACTCACATAGCAGGCGCAACGTGCGAAGGATCATCGATCTGCTGCCAAAGAAAGCATAGACAGACCAGGGGAAGATCAGACCAATGGGAGAAGGCTAGAGAACCACGCTGCATTTAATGGCTCTGCCGCAAGGGCGGCACGCCACATTAATGGAACTGTCGTAGGACCAAGCCACATTTAAAGATTCTGATAAAATGAACAGCACGATAACTCCAGATCTCATAGCGACATGCTTGATTTGCTCACCGAACATCTACAAGTATGCTCTCTTTGGTTTTTTAAGCTTCATTACTTATTTACTACACTCCGAGAAAATTTATTGACTTTGGCATCGAAGGCTCCCTAGCCCCTAAGCTACCCTCTCAAAGCCGCATACGTTCCTCTCTTTCCAGGACCCGTTATGAAGACCTGAGTTGTTGGAGCTTGACCCAAGGGTATGCAAAACACGACATCAGCAATGGCACCGTCTGTGGGATCGTAATAAATCTTGCGTATCCTTCTCATGCCTGTGACAACCTATTCCAAACAACTTTGAAGAAATGTAGGGGATGCCATGGAAGCAAAGCTAAAAGTCATGGAAGAGTAGGTGACAAAACTGACTGGCGAAGTGAAAACATTTTGCAAGGAGAATGCGAAACTTAAGAACGCCCGAAATGACTAGGAAGGCGGGGAGAACAGTGACACTGGGCAAGTGGGATCCCGACATACGCAAGCGGGGCCCAATAAGGAAAAGAAGCAAAAACACATGCAGGCATCAAGGAAAAGTACGAGGAGATAGCGCGGAAGGTGGGTACGTCGTCAACGGTGGACCAGCTGCTCATAAGCACAGGTCTACCCTATACTGAAGAAGTAATGGCATTCCCTTTGCCACCGAAGTTCAAAATCCCTGTCATGGAGATGTATGATGGGAATAGAGACCCCATGGAACACCTGAAAAGTTTCAGGGCTCACATGACACTACATGACTTCCCGAATGGAATCGCTTGTAGGGCATTCCCGTTGACCCTAAAGGGGCCTGCATGTGCATGGTTTGGGTCACTAGCACCTAAGTCGGTGGACAGCTTCGACGAGCTAGCCACATTGTTCCTAACCCAATTCATGTCCACATACCTCCTCACTATCAAACAGATGGAGGACGAGAGCTTGAAATCCTACCTAAACCGGTTCAATAAGGAGCGCATGACCGTCGACGACCAAGTCGAGAAGATCACTTTGGCGGCACTCCTAAAAGGTGTCTGGTCAAGCTCCCAGTTTATGGCGGAACTGGCCAGATGAACCCCCGCGACGCTACTAGAATTCATGGACCATGCCAACAACTTCATTAATGAAGAAGACACCCTCCGAGCATTAACCAAACCTCAAAGGAATGAAATAGAGCATTCGGAAAGAAAAGGGAAAGCCCCAGCCCAGGCCAAGCCCTGTGAGAAAGAGGAAAGGGACTCCCAGGAGAAGTAACGAGAGGAAGTACCAGCGAAGGGACCTGGGCTGCAATACAACCAGCCCACATTCATCATTTAAGGGGAGGATGACCGGGGAGTAATGCTCCGATACTGCACATACCATCGGTCCACCTCACACAAGACCGAGAATTGCAACTCCTTAGGAGGAAGGAATGAGTATTTAGAGCAACAAAAGTGCCACCACTCCACGATCAAGAGATGAGCGCAAGAGCCGATGAGAAGATCAAGGGAAAGGAGCTGGGATCAAGATGACAGGCACTGACAAGAGAACAACCCTCGAAGGCTGGTGACAAGGGAGGCACCGTCAAAATCCCCCCGATTGCCACCAAGGTAGCAACCCCCTCTTGGGGAGATTCAAACCATAACAAGAGGGTTCGCGAGCAAGGGCGTCATCTCGTCGGGACATAAGGCACATGTCAGGCAAGCCTGATACCATGAGGTGTTCTCGGCCAAGTATCACCCCACCAAGCAACAAAGGGGTAACCCCACTCGTGTGATCTCATTCACGGAGGCTGATGAAAAATAGGCCATGTACCCCCATAACGATGCCTTGGTGGTCACCATGCTTATCGCCAGCTTCACTACCAGCAGGATCCTCATCGACAACTGAAGCTCCGAAGACATACTGTTCTGGGAAGCTTTCATGAAAATGGGTATCGAAACCTCTCAATTGCTGGCCACTCTATTCTCTTGAAAGGCTTCTATGTGGGCATCATCCTGCCAGTGGGGACCATCACCTTGTCCGTCCTGGTGGGAAGTACCCTGAGCATAGCTCTTGTCATGGTCGACTTCCTAGTGGTAAAAACTATGTCGGCCTACAATGCCATCATAGGAAGACCTACCCTCAATTGCTTAAGGGTGGTCATGTCGACTTACCAGCTCAAAATTAAATTCCCAACTCCCCAGGGGGTAGGAGAAGTCCGGGAGGAGCAAGTGTCAGCAAGAGATTGCTACATGCAGGAGCTGAAGCAGAAAGATAAAAAGTTCGCCTTAGACTACATGAAGGGGACAAAATAGGCCGAACATCACTGGAAAAACAACGATAGGCTCCCATCGACGATCTGCCTTGCCTAGTTTCTAGGGGAAGGGATGGTACGAGACTCTAAAGAAAAAGGTGGATAACTACTTCCCCAGAACGAGAACATGGGCTCCTTAAATTTTGTAATGACTCTACACTGAACTTGTATATTTCTGCTTACTTAATAATACAACTTTTCAGGGCAACTCGGAACATTGGCTCTATGCTCTCACCTTACAAGTATGGCACCAACAAATAGAAACAAAATGCGGCTAACAAGACACACGACGTCGAGGTCATCAACAACATACCTCCCCACGAGTCCCCATAGGGAAAGGTAGGCTTGAGTGTTGCCTTGTCCCTCTCGCGAGGGATAGCGGAACAACCAATGGCGGCCCGAAAAAAAAACTTACCTTCTTTGCAAACATCAACATGTGGGTGCTGGTTCATTAGCAAACTGCCCGAAAACTTACCTACTCGCAGGATGGCATAGGGAAAGGTCGGCCCAAGGGTGGCCTTATCCCTCATGCAGATGAGAGCGGGACCAGCACATGGCCCTCCCGAATGCATTACCCAACCTCCATTGCAATGGAGAGTGGGATCAACAACAGCCTGACCTAACACCTACCTTCCTTGTGATATCAACGAGCGGGAGTGGGTTCAGTAACAGACTACCCGAAAACTTACCTCCTAGCAGGATGCTATAGGGAAAGGTCAGCCCAATGGTGGCCTTATTGCTCCCACAGAGGAGAGCAAGACTGGCATAGGGCCCTCTTGAATAAATTACCTTGACTCTTATCATGGCGAATAGCAATTTACCTCCCTGCTGGGGCGCATAGGGAAAGGTAGGCCTTAAACTTGCCTTATTCCTCCAGCAAAGGAGTGTGGGTTAGTCCTCAACTACCTGACATCAGAAATGTTACCTTGCTCTTAAGTGTTAACATGCGGGAGCAGGTACAGTAACAAACTGCCCGAAAACTTACCTCCCAATGAGACACTATAGGGAAAGTTCGGCTCAAGGGTAGCCTTATCCCTCCCGCAAAGGAGAGCGGGACTGGCACATGGCCCTCCCGAATACTTACCCCGACATGCACTACGAGTGAAGAGTGAGTCTACTGTCAGCCTGGCACAAAGTATTACCCTTCCCTGTGATGTCAATGAGTGGGAGTATGTCTAGTAACGAACTGCCCGAACAATCTGCCCTTTTGCGGGACCAAGATGGGGAAGGTCGGCACGAGGGTGGCCTTATCCCTCACACAGAGGAGAGCAGGCTTCGCCCACGAGGCGACCCAAAAATTACCCCAACTCTTATCACGGTGAAGGAGCGGACTGCTCCATTGGCAGCCCGAAGAAGTTACCTCCTTGGAGAATCAAAAAGGGTAGGCTAGCTTGAGGTAGCCCGACCCCTCCCTAATGGAGTGCTAGTTTAAGTCTTACGACTAACCGAAGAAAGAAAGCTCTAAGGAAAAAAAAAAAAAAAAAAAAAAAAGAAAGCAAAGTGCTGAGAAAAGAAGCCGCACAAAAGCGTTAGCAATCAAGGAAAATACTGAAAAGGTACAGCCAAACACACATACTTACTTTATTACTTAATCCAGGGTTACAGAAAAAAAAGGAGAGAGTGGCGGGAAATGCGAGAACAAAAACAGTTAGGAAAACATGAAAACAACACAAAAAGGAAAATACAAAAATGGTACAGTAAGCAAGACGCAGAAACAACACTACGGGGAAAGCTGGAAACAATATGCGAGAAGTACACAGCCGAGTACACAAAATCATGAAGTCAAATTACAAGGGAAAAGTTATATCTTCTCCAGCAAACCGGAAGATGTCAGCGGGGTAAGACGGGAGAAAAATGAAGGCACAACTGGCACGGCCACCAAAATAACAACCACAGCAAAAGCAATGTTCCAAGAAACAAGCTCAGCTTGACCGGCTAGCAGAGTAGGCAGGGGCACCGTGGACCCCTTTACCTATGTTCCCTAGGTCAACCACACGATGACAAGGAAGAAAGGAAAAAGAAACAAAGGCAAAGGCATAACAAGCAAAAATGTGTACATTAACTAGTATGTCTCTATGTACAAGCCGTCGAACGATAAAATGCAGACACATGTTCAAAAAAAAAGGGGGGGGGGGGGGGGAGGGGGGTACAACAAGGAGCATAAAAATCCTATGTTTTAGCGCCAAGAGCCCCGACCTTAACAGCAACAAAAGCGGGATCGCCCAACTCGACGGCCACAGGAACGAGGTCGACTGGATCCTCTAACGCTGGCAAGGGTACGTAAGCAGTCGACATCTCATTTCTCCTTAGATCGCGGTTGGATTTAAAGGATGTCTCGTTGGTGGGGATATTGCTAGGCGCAAGTCGCTGGAAGTGCTTGGCAAAAAATCTTGAAGGCAACTCCAGGCTCTGAAGAAGAAATGACTACATCGATTTGCGGCCCTCATTAATCTCTTACCCCCACACCTTATCGCGAAGAGTCAGGAATCACCTTAGCTGATTGTGTAAGGAAAGGTTGGCATCTTGGAGGCTCGTGCACAGCTGCTCTAACCGATCAACCTCTCCCTGCAACTACTTTTTCTCCAACTACTCTCGGGAGAGGTCGGCCTGGAGATTGATCTGTTCCAGTCGGGTCTTTTTCTCCTCCCACTTTTGCTTATGCTTTCGAAGATGACACTTTGACTTTTTCAGCCTCTTACGCTCATTCGACAAGTCTTGTCCCATCTTCTCAAGTTCAGATTTCAGCCATTCATTCTCTTCCCTGTCAACGCGAGCACGATCCAAACTCTCTAGAATGGCCGCCTCCTGATCGTCCACAATAAAGTTCGCGAGCTGAGAAGTGCCCTGTTAACGCAAAAGCAATACTAAGAAAGGAGACAAAAGAAAGGTGGGAATGAGCAGCCAAACCTCACGGAAGAAAGACGATAGGCACTTAACAACCCGCCCCATAACATCATCTCAGCTCCCTTCAATGGCCAGCAATTGAGACAAGGAAGGGATGGCCTCCACAAGATCAGCACATTCGGCAAGCTCCTCAGGAACCTTGGAAGGAGCGATTGGGTCCTCACTTAAGCACCCAGTGAGGGGGCCGATGGTAGCATCTGAAAGAGTTGCTACCTGCGAGAGGCACCACATGAGTAAGCGGGTTGACAACTGGGACCCTCAGACCTCCATCAGCCTGGACCAAGAATCTGCAATGGAACATGTCGGACTCCTGAGAATCTCAAGAATGGGAGAGGACTGGCCTCTTATGCAACCTTCTGCATTTGCATGATGGCCGGAGGAAGCTCCCCCTCCCTCGCCGGCCTCTTCACACTAGTGATTCCTAGCAGCCAAAAAAGATGAGGAAGGGGGAGAGATCCAAGAAGATGAATGCTACCTCCCCGAGGAGGGGAAGACGTAAAAATATTCTCGAGGAGATTGCCCATGTCAACCTCAACCCCGGGGGCCTCGCCAATCATCGCGGGATGGGGCATCGTAGGGAGACTACTCGCATGTCCGCCCGCTGCGATCAGTGTAGATAACTAGCTTCCAAAGCAGCCATTTCCCGCTCCAAGGGGTCCTGAACTCCAAGAAGAGGTTTGTCCTCAGCAGGGACCTCTTCCCTACGAGAATTCTTCCCTTTATTTGGAATAGGAAGGTCCGAGAAACCCTTCTGGAGTGAAGCGTCCTGTGGCCGCACAACCAATGACTTGTCATCGGAAGAAAAGTGCCCCAAGGCTGGGAACTTTCCAGACTTTCTTTGAAAAGGAGAATCTCGAAACGAACGCTGTCAAGGTGTTTCTGCACCCACTCTCGCATGATTGCAAAGTGCGTTGATTCGTAAAGGGTGGCTAACGGACGCACGACCTTATCCTCTAGAATCATTCCCCAATCTGTCCAAATGGGGAACTCTTGGCGGCCTACTTGGCCCACCGGAAACTCCCAACCATGGCCTGAGACAAAGAAAAATTTAGGGGAACAGTCTTTTACCTTGCGATACCGCTGCTCCAAGTTAATTAAGGCGTGGGACCCCTTGAAGCTGCACACGTTCCCTTTTAAGCGAAGCACCCTGTGCGCAAGAAGAAACTCGCAGCCACGAAGGTCAGCATCTTCCGGGTAGGATTCCAACAAAGCTCGCCGCCAAATAATGCTATAGTAGATCAATAACCTCTAGGAATTAGGATGCAGTTGTGAAGGAGCCAATCACAGGCAGTCTAGAAGTTTGTGGATTAGGCGAGAAAATAGCAGTCTCAGGGCCCAGAACTTCAAAGGCAACAGATTCTGGCACTCGATATGTGAAGGCCAAGGAGGCAATGTGGACTTATTGGTAGACGAGTGCCACCCACTGCCCAAAAACACTGGACCAACATCGGCAGAAACACTGGATTAAGCGGATTTTTTAGAGGCCAGGCCATCACTGCCAAAGTGAGAAGTAACAAAGGAACTGGTTGGAAAGAAGGAGAATCGAAAGGACAAGAATGGCGGGACAATCGCCAAGTAATGAGAGCAAGTCGGGGCCCACTCCACATTTTATAAAAGAAGGTAACAGGCAGGCTTTCGTAAGTCATCGCAGCCATGGTACGTGCTGCTTCAATTTCTAGAAATGCAAGCTTTCCAGACAACAAAAAACCTAAAAACAGTGCCTGACCTTGGTTGATGGGTGAGGCGATTCATGATAAAATTCTCATCGTACTTATTCGGTGAGAATTCATAGGGTAACTGTGTGAGGGATTTTCCCCCCGACCTGAGGCCCAAGAGCCCAGCCAAGCCTGACCTAGGACAAAAGGACACGGATTCGGCCCACTAAGAGGATCCCTTGTACACGACCTTGGGGGGGGGGGGGGGAAATGTAGTAGAAGATGGGACTCGTCAAGATTCGTTGGTCTAAGGTTCCTCAGATAATGTCCAGTCATCGAGTGTCCGCCCACATAGCAGGCGCAACTTACGGAGGATCGTCGATATGCTAACAGAGAAAGCATGGACGAACCAGGGGAATGGCAGACCAAGGGGAGAAGGCTGGAGAACCACACCGCATTTAATGGCTCTGCCGCCCGGGCGGCACGCCACATTAATGGAACCGTCGCAGGACCACGCCACATTTAAATATTCTTATAAAATGAACAATACAAGGACTCCAAATCTCATAGCGACAGGCTTGATCTGCTCACCGAACTTCTAGTATAAATAGTTGATCACATGTACAAGGATGCTCTCTTTGGTTTTTTAAGCTTCCTTACTTATTTACTGCACTTCAAGAATATTTACTGACTTTGGCATTGGAGGCTCCCATGACCCTTAGGCTACCCTCTCAAAGCCGCATACGTCCCTATCTTTGTAGAGCCCGTTGTGAAGACTTGAGTTGTTGGAGCCTGGCAAAAGGGTGTATGAAACATGACATCAACAGTTGTAATGATTAAATGAATAAATTAAATATTTGAAATTGAAAAGTATTTTGTGTTTAGTAATATTTGGAAGGAAAATTTCTAAGAATAGTTGAAAATAATTGTTTTACCAAACGAATCCTAAATAATATCTTACGATAAAGCAATGTTACTCTTAATTTTAAATTTTATCATTCTAAATTCTATTAATTAAGATGACACATTTAAAGTAACTGTTTTTTTAAGTAGTGATATCTCTTTTCCTCTAAATTTATATTAATATTTGAAAAAAAGTAACGATACACACCTACAATTTTTTATAACTAGTTTACAATTCATTTTAAATATATTAATGTAATTGTAATACTTTATTAAAAAATCATTTTAATTTTACTTAATTATCTTTAATTTTAAGCAGAGATGTAAACTAGTTATAGATGAATTGGTGGTGGTAAACACCAATGCAAACCAACTTTTACCTAATAAGTCCATTAAATCCGCTACATTGAATTAGGCAAATGCATTGTTTTTCCTAATATGCTACAATAACTTTGCATGTTTGGAGAAAGACTGTTCATCGTCCATATATTATTTTATCCCTTATTTCTCTCTCACCACACTCTCTCTCGATAGATCGATCACCTTCTTCTTTTATCTCGACAGCTTCCCCTTCTCTTTTATCAGACGGCTCTTCTCTCTGGACAAAAGCCCAAACGGCTCTCTCTATCTACTAAACCCACCGGCGTAGGCTTGATCTTGCGACAGAATCGATAAGATTTGTTTATTCTGAATTTGTTTTCATCCCAGATCTCATTCTTTATTAACTTTTTTGTTAATTTCCTTATCTCGAGAACTAAAAATTAAATCTCTACTTCTTTTTTCATGATGAAGAATGAAGATGAGTGATTATTTTTTTTAATAGTTGGATTGACCACTTAGAAGTATTATTGAGTTTTATAAATATGTATTTTAACTTTTTTAAGACTTGCATTTATGTTATTTTAAAATATAATTTATATATATATAATTTATTTATTTATATATAGACTATTCCGAAACGATACTGATATCGAAATATTTCATTCTAGTGATTTAACCGAAACGGTCATCGAAATGATATTCAAAACTTTAGTTTTAATTACAAAATATATAAATAAAAATAATAATTTTAGGATAAAAAATTAATACTAATAAAAAGATAACATTTGATTATTATTTTGATTAAAAGATGTATAAGCTAATATATGAGCCTTTCTTAAATGACAAAGATAACTAAAGGCAACTTCCAAAACTTATAATTTTATATTTATATTTGGCTATACAAATTCATTTTTTTTTTTCATTTATGTTTAGATGTTAAATTGAGTTGAATTGAGTTAAGTTGAGATGATAAAATATTATTATAATATTATTTTTTAATATTATTATTATTTTGAAATTTGATAAAATTAAATTTATTATTATATTTTATATTAAAATTTAAAATAAATTATAATGATAAATTAAAATAAATTAAAATACCACGTTTGAAACATGTTCAAGTTCTATGAAATCTCACCACTTATTTAGAACCGAAAGCAGTTAAATGATGAACATGTCGGCCAATTTCTATGTCAGCAATATTCATGATAAGATTTAACGTCCACCTGTTGAAAGGAGCCGCTATACAATCTGCCAAACACTTGACTGTGCATTTGATTACCAAACTCACCTCAACTCATTATTATAATTTTTTTAAATTTTAATATAAAATATAATAAATAATTTAATTTTTTCAAATTTTAAAATAATAATAATATTAAAAAATAATATTCTAATAATATTTTATCATCATAACTTAACTCAACTCAATTCACTTTAATATTTATATATACTCTAAGACTATCTTTAATAAATAAATTGAATTAAATTGAGATGAAAAAATATTATTAAAATATTATTTATTAATGTTATTATTATTTTAAAATTTAAAAAAATTAAATTATTTATTATATTTTATATTAAAATTTAAAAAAATTATAATAATAAATTAAAATGAATTGAATTGAGTTTAGCTTCCATTCTAATGCTTCCAAAACTTTTGGCTTTTCTTTCTGCCGAAAGCTGAGAAAGCCGAAATTGACATTCGTAAATGTTTCGGATAACAATCTTACTTGGCACCGGCAGACCCATCCAATGGGCATTGAAACGTGTGCATTTTACTCACCAATTACCAAAACACATATCTTCCAATTCTCTACCGCTCAAATTAAACGTGCTTATCTTTTCATACACCAATATCATGTAATTATCTACCATTCTAATTAAATGCATTTAATCTTCTTAGGGTTGTAGTCTTTTTCAAGTCGGTGGTACACACCAAATAAAATACTTATATATCATTATTTAATCTAAGAGATACATTTTAAAATCTAAATCTTATTAATTAAATCTTATTATTTAAATAATATAAATAGTATACTCTACACAATGACATGATAATAAAATAACTCATTTCAATTACTTAGTCTAGATTCCAATTTGATACAGAAGAATTCATGAGTATTGAATTTTAAGATCTCTATATCATACATTATTTATTATGTATTATAATTTGATTTTAAAGATAAATTTTAAAATTTAAATATTACAAATCAAATCATATCATTTAAGTGATATCGATGAATTACTCTATACATCAACTCGAGAATATAATAACTCAAAATTCATATATGCATTTAATACTTTATCTATCACTCTGGATTGGATCATTTAGATTCATAAAATAAATTAGAGAACATCTCATCAATTGTATCTTTCATACAAATGTGATACCAAAAAAAAAAAATGATAAAAAATGTTTCAATTTTTACACTACTTTTCAATTAGTATTATTATATATTTGAGTTTATTTGATTTTAATGGGTTTGAATTCAAAAATATTTATTTTACAGAAAAGTTATGAAAAATTATAAAATAATTGTGTCTATATAAACATGAGGGATGATTATGGGTAGGAGGGGATAATTAGAGCTGGTTTTCCTACTTGATTTGGTCATGATGATAGCATCGATCCTACTTGCTGTGACCAGACATATTGAGGGATCTAGACTGCGAGAAGTCGTGAAGAACACTACTTCGAGTTGGCCGATTTTAGACATGATGGCTAAGATCTTAGCCTCACAAAAAAAATTCAATAAACTATTAGGCGACTAAGATGAATATATATTTAAATTCAAACTTTACTACATATCAAATTACCATTCGATATATAATGACTCAAAAATCAGACATAAGTAGTCTTACTCGTTAGCCATACTACAAGAAAAATAAACAATTGTAACGAATTATTTATGACGAGAATAATTATTTATGATAAAAATCTATTTATTTTGACAAAAAAAATTATTTTTATAAAAAATAATTAATCAAAAATAAACAATTTTATCACCAGTAGTTTAGAGTATCGTAGTTTGAGTTCAAACTCATTGAAAGCTTATCAGACTGCTAGCTAAGAGGACCCACTTGAGAAGAAATGGCACATGGATACAATAAATACCTAATGTAGGTACAATGCACCACCTTATTATTGCGGACGAGTGGTCAATGAAAACCACCCATTCATGCAACCCCACTGCATGCACCGTCTATCGTGATTATGTTTCTATCTCCCACAACACGTACGTATGTATTAGGGGTGGACAGCAGGGGCCTCCCCTCGCTACCCTGCCCTGTCTGTCCTGTCTCGCATAAAAGACCCATAGCGCAGGAGGGGGTGACCCCAACGGAGCCCCATCTCGCACCGTCCGGGACCCCGCCTCGCACCGTCCTAAATTTATAATAAAAATAATTATTTTTTTATATTTATATATAAATAATTTATATAAATATATATTGTATTTAAATATATACAATTTGTTAAAAATTTGAATTCAAGTTAATGGATTGCCTTGACCTCTTAAGTAAATCTCACATTGTTTAAGAATGACTATTATGCTATCTTGGTCTCCTATTTAAAGGTTGGCCTAAGAGGCCAATGCAAACTAAAATACAACTCTAATGAGTTTATATTTTTTTGAATAAAATTTATAATTATATTATATTATAATTTGAATCTAAAAAAAAGTTTAGTCCTAAAAAAATTATAAATCCAATGAATCACTGGGTTGAGCGGAAGGCGGGGCGGGGGGCGGGGAGGGGGTGCCCTGCCCCGCACCGCACCATGCAGGTAGCACTCCTAGTCTGTATGATGTCTTTTTGCATAGACAATGTCTTGCATGTAGTACGGATTGAACATAATCCCTGAAAGGACTCCCAACTGTCCCAAGTCTTGAAAACTGAAAGTTTAATTTGGATTGATCACATGGAACCAAGATCTTCATAAGAATCAAGAAGATCTAGTTCGGTATAATCTAGGTAACGTTCACTGAATGGTAAATAATTATAAGTAGGTTAGATCAAATTAGAATTATCAGAGTGAACATCCAATATTGTGGGATAATCGAAATAATTATGAATCAAGTTTTCACAAAATGAATAGAGAAGTGTCATAGTTGCAAAGAGTTCTCACAAAAGTAAATTTACAAACTAACATATTTTCATATGATACGTTAGATCTTTTTTATAATAAAAATAGTTTTACAATCTAGTATACAAAATTATATATATATAATAAAATTTTTTTAATGATTGTAAGAAGATAACATATAAAATTAAGAATAAATCTTTTCATCTTTCACTATTCACTATCTCATACTCCACATCTTATGTGGCCACTATTCTTTTTGGAGAGAGCTTGAGGAGAGAGAGAGGTCGAAGAGAGACAGACAGAGGCCAAGAATAGCTTGAGGAGAGAGAGACGGCTGAGGAGAGCTTGAGGAGGGGGAGAGAGAGAGAGGTCAGAGAGAGAGATTGAGAAAAGAGAGAAGTTGCAGGTGATGGCAATGAGTCTAACATATAACTGAAAAAACAAGAAAGAAAAATAAAAAATGTGAGGTGTGAGGTAAAACAGTGCCTAATTATAGCAGGCTCTAAAAATAAATCCGGAGTGTGACTGATCATCCATCACGTGCACAACTTTATCCTCAATAAATTTAGCATGAAGCAAGTAAATGAGCAGTACTAATGATCTTACATCAAAATTTGTTAAGTGGTGGTATTGTAGCGAAAAAAGCACTAGTCTTGAAGTGAACGTTTAATTTGGATTGATCGATGCATATCAGTGGTATTCAATGATGAATGGATTAGGATGCAGATTCATATATTTGATCATATTGTGGAATCGATAGATAGTGTCTTTCTATTTTTGAATTGTAGAAAGTATTTCATTTAAAAAAACAAATAGGATATTGATAAGAACTAACGATTTTTGGATATCATTATATGATGGCAAATAATTCAAGTTCAATGAACGTTTATAGTGGGACAGTCCAGACTGTGAAATTATGAATGGATCAAGTTTCATAAAAATGAATGTCTTTAATTAATGAGTATTGCTATATCCACAAATGAATTTTACAAAAATAATTTTATAAACTGGCATTGCTTCATTTGATCTATTAAATCTACTTTATAATAAAAGTAACTTTATAATCTGACGATCCACATCAAGCCATGTTAGTTTGTGGGATTACTTTTATATAATCTATTTGTAATTAGAGTATTTCCCTTAATTAATACTTTTCAAGTCAAGGTCTTGCACCAAATAAGCAATTAGCTAGCTAGGTTCTCCAAATTCTCGATTATATATATATATATATATATATATATATATTTATAAATAGTTTGCATACAATAAATAGTGGAAAACTGAAACAAGTTGAATCGAATTAGAACATCTTGGGATTAACTAGTTTCCAGCGGCTAATTTGAAGTATAATAGCAGAAGTAAACAAAAAAAAAAAAAAAAAAAAAAAAAAATTAGACAATCACACAAAGGATACCAAGATTTACATGATTTGGCTTGAATAAGCTTATGTCTACTGGTAGAGTCGGTCTTAAGGAATTCACTATCACAAAGATTAAGTAAAAGAGAGAAATTACAAATCACTTCTCAATCCCAAAAGTCCCAATACACCCAATGAGCTTTAGAAATCTTATAAAATGAGTTCTCTCTCTTTTCTTTTTGTTCTAGCCGCAACATTATTCAAGGAATCAAAACTGTGCAAAACGTGTGTATTTATACTTAACAGTGCAAGAATCCTATTTTACGAACATTCGCTCTACAACCATTACTCCTAGCTCCCGTTGGGAGCTATCGGTAGTTATATTAACATTTTTTATATGTATTTTTTAACACTTTTAAATATTTTAAAAAATAAAAAAAAATCACAATATTATTAAAAAATACTTTTTTAATCACTAAGTAAAAAAAAAAAAATTCCAATAGGAGTCACCAGCGAGAAGAGTAGCTTTTTCCAAACTAGATATATATATATTATAAAAAAAAAAGTCTACTTAGAATAAATTGAAAATCAACTGTAAATTAGGTTTTCTTTGTTTCAAAGTATATATACATGAGAAAAAGGAAAAAAATGTTCTTAATTTCATGTCTGATTGGCCTGAAAATCATTAGCACGCAGAAAATAATTTCAGATGATGACATCATGTCACTGTCACTACTTCAAACGATTGTATAATTTAAAACTATACGTAACTGTATAATTTAAAACTATACGTAACACTACTCATAACCATTCATTACGACAATAAAATCAACATCTATTTTATCTCTCTAGGAAAAACTTCCACTGATTGAATTACGACCCCAACTTCCATTTTTGTTTTTGGAGCCAATCTATTTTCATAAATTTCATTCCATAATTTCTCTTGTATAGTTGGCACTTCATTTATTTAGAATTTCTCCTCATAATGATATGGGTCCAGAAAATGACTAGACTACTTTTACAGGTGTCAAGTCATTTTCTGGATTAAGAATCAAAGGTGTTCACAAGAAATGAATGCTTTGAGTAATTCTATATATAATCGTAAAGTATATAAATACTGTATAATCGTTTTAAAAAATAGTAGAGTCTATTATTAAAAAATTAATTTTTTTATATGAATCCTATATTTTATTCATTTTTTTAAAATGATTACGTGAAGATTATACAATTCACGGTTATAAATATATTTTCTCATATATATATATATATATATAAAGTGGGTTATATAATATTTATTATTTACTTAATACTATCCAAAAAATTTATACAAACAAAAATAAATGTTGTAGGCTAACTTCTTATATATCTTTTCTGCTTGGGACCCTTAAGTTTGGGCAATATCTTAAAAGGGATTTTTTGGTCAAATTTTATTGATTCACTTGTTAGTTAACCCGGTTTGTCGTACAGGGTGTGAGATGCGTGGGATAGTGAATAATAGCTAATTGGTAGATTAATTTCTCACGACTTGTTAGTTGGTCAGCCCAACACATTAGTAGGGATCAATGCAAATGTTGCCACCCGCATTTTAGTGATGTGTCTATTCTTCTTGTTTATGGAGTACTATTCTTCTTGTATTCATTCTTTTATTTGATGAAGACTATCAATAAAATATGATTTTTTCTTTTAAAAAAAAAAAGTTTCAATTGGTGTTTTTTATTTTTAAAAAAATGAGTTTTCAGTTTACACAAATCCAAACAGACAATAAATTTGATAGATGAAACAAAGAAAAGTTTTTGGATTTTTGATGACAGTCCTAAACTTCTGTTTGCCATTTTCCCCCAACAGGATTTTATAATGACGTGGCTTATACACCATCACAAACGCGTTCATGTTGTACGTGTGGTATGGCTACAACGGCGATCACACGGCAAACTCTTCGGTTGACTTATGAAATGAATTTGGCTTATGTCCAATAAAAGATTATTGAACACGTTACACTACGCAAATGAATGGATGAGATGATTGAGGTCGAAGGGGTAAATCTCATTTGTTTATTTAAAATAATAAATTGCAAAATCAGCGTCTAGACTTAAAAGTCTATGGTGTGTGATTTATTAACATTTTTGTAAAAAATATCTATTTAAAATAATATAGTGTCTGACAACATAAAAAGAAAAAAGACTTAAAAAGTCTAAAATGCTAGATTCCTTTTATATTTATATTATTATTATTTTTTAAATAAAGCATGTTATGTGGTGTCACGTATATTAAAGAACAAAATGAGTGCTATGAATTAGAGAAACAGTAAACTTACTATTTTCATCTCTCTCGTTATAAAGCTAATACAAAAAGAAAAAGTCTATTTGCCGTCCACACGTATCGCTCAATGATTTTTTTTTAAAATATCTAAATATATTAAAAAAATTTAAATAAAAAAATTTTAAAAAATATACTTTTACAATTAACAGTAACACCGAGTGATATTACTTGACGGTAGAATAGCACCGCTCATAAAAAAATTGTCACTTGTTGGCTATGTGTCACATGTCAGTCTCTGTTAGCTGACACAAGAAACAAATTAACGTAGGAATTAAGTTTTCGCTAAAGCCTGATTTGATTAGTGAAATCATCTTAATTCATTGTATTTTATATCATCTGATTATTATAATTTTATCAATTTTTAAAATAAAATATAATAAATTATTTAATTTTTTTAAATATTAAAATAAAAATAATATTTTATTTAACTTTTATTTAATTTCAATTTACCGTACAAATTAGGCCTAAATATATATACATATATAAACCCAAACCTTACGGAAACAACGTCATGTCCAATTACGTATAGATTAAGTTTATTAAGATGAAATGAAAATTAAAAGTTAAATAAAATATTATTAGAGTATTAATTTTTAATATTGTTATTGTTTTTGAATTTGAAAAAAATAAATTATTTATTAAATTTTATATAAAATTTTATAAAAATTAAAATAATAAAATGAGATAAGATGAAATGAGATAAGATTGGTTGAAAATGTTATCCAATCCAAAGAAAGAAAGTTAATTGGCTGGCTAGCTAGCAACGTTTTCCTCACGTCTGAGAGCGAGCTGCCATAAAAGCACACATCACCTTTTCTGACAAGTGGGGAAGGGTGCTAGTCTCAGGACAGGTACGCCAGCAATGGTAGATTAATGCAATGTCGTTTCAATTTTTCCAAGGACAAATTAGGATCCTCCTTTTTATGTTTCTCTGTCGCATTTGACAGAATTAAACGTCCCCACGAGACATGTGAACATGTACAAGCCCAGCAAAAAGATCATTAGTATTGAATTGGATATTCTATTTTTTAAATTTTAATTAGTATGTAATTTCTTTATTTTGAACTTGTACAAAACAGATTTATTTTGATAAAAAATAATTATTTTCGTTAAAAATAATTGATTCCAAATAAATAATTTTTTTATAGTGTCATTTTATAAATTAATTTATTATAATATTCATTTTTAATAGTATAGAAGGAATCAATGGCGATGAAAAAAATTCCCTTAAGTTCTTGTTTAAATTTGAGACAACAAATGAAGTGAGTCTTACCATGCATAAATTTTTTGGTTAATATTAATTACTGAAGCTGTCTGCTTTAAGTTCGAAAAAGAACTTTAGATCTTAATTAATCTAATGAAAGATGAACTATCTCGAGATATTTTGTTTGAGTAATACTATTCATTATCTCAACTTCTATCATTCTTCCATCATCTTATGATGTGGCATTATGTGATTAAAAATTATTTATTATATTTTACTTGTAAACTTATCATCTAATAGCACATCATGAAATGATGAAAGGATGATAGAAGTTGAGATGCTGAATATATTTTTTCATTTTGTTTCCGCATTGCCATTGACTTTAGAGAGTGATGAGGCAAGGGATCTGACCGAGTACTTGACACCTGTGTAAAGATATTCACATGTCATGACATGCAATACCAATCACACATATTCAAAGTCCGTGATACATAGTGAGTATCATTTCATGAGACCGCGTTACTATTTATTATTATTCACAAATTATTTACTATTTTTATTACTATTAATTACTTTTTTACTATCTTTTAATTATTATTTACATATCATTTAAGATCACCTTAACATTCAAACAAAGCAAGCAATCACATAATAGCAAAACGTTACATATTCTCATCATTGATGTATCCACAAAATTAGGTTTAAGCTGCATTTGGTTATTAAGTTGATCTCAGATAATTTGAATCAATCTGTGAATAGTAATATTTTGTGGGTCATATTGAAATATGTTTGAATGTATTAAGTAGCTAGGTGGAGATATATATTTGAATACATGAAGTATGTTGAGATATGTTTAACTTTTTATGAAAAGTTGAAAAAGTAGCGAATTCCATCAATAATTAATTTGAGATAGATTCAAATGGATACGACATCCAAACATACGGAGGTTTGGGGGTGGGATGAGATATAAAATTCTCATATCATCTCAAATCATCTCATATCATCATTTTATATTTTTCAAATTCTCATACAGAATATAATAAACAATTCAACTTTTTCAAATTTCAAAATAATAATAATATTAAAACAAAATATTTTAACCTTTTAAACAAAATATTAAATTCTCATTTCATTCCCAAACCTCGTGGGCAATTTCAATAAGTTCGTGACATTATATATGCAAATTAAATGGATTCTTCCTTGGCAACGTTCTATCTCTTAATTCCCCTTTTTCTTAAAAAAGATATCTACTAATAATTAATTATTGAATAATTTCGAAATATAAACATACAATACTTTCACTCTATCACAGGATATTTTATCATTAAAAATTAAGGGTTATATAAGCAATTTTAATCTTGATATAATATTATGCGCTACGATGATGTATAGTATATATCATAATTAATCCATATTTTAAGAATACTTAATAAATTAATACATTTTTCATATATAATATTTTCCATATTTTCTTTGTGTGTATATATATATATATATAATTTTTTCATTGAATTAGAAAATATTGATAGTTAATTTATAAAAAAATTATATTTATAATTTTAAAATATGTAAATTTTATGTATTTCTTTTAAAAATAAATCTCACTCTTTTTTAAATTTATGAGCGATATTTACGTTAACATTATTCTAATTTCTATTTATCCGATGACTGATAGATGTGGTATTCCATCTGCCACATCGATTGTACGGTACATCTCACTCTTTTTTTTTTAAGCCTCGTTATCGGCCTTAAGATCCGCAACAAAAAGGAAAGAAGAAAAGCTGTTCCTACTTCCCCTAATGACTTGGGAGGATATGTATATATATGCTCTAATTTTGATACATGATCTGGTAGTGCTACTCGGATGCATTACTTGGTTTCCATTAATACTTCCCTTTTGATCATGATCATGTTTTAGCCACAACCAAAATCCCATGGCCATCCTGCCTCTGGAAAGGTCAGCCTCATGCTCAACTTCATAATTCCCACCACAATTTCACTGACTGATCTGCATCCACTTCTCTGTCATGCATGTTTTCCTTTTTCATTTTTCCCAAGTTCAGCTCTTAAGTTGACCTAGAATATCTTAATACCCATAGACTGACCAAATACATCACGTTCCAGGCCCAATAACATTCCAGCATATATCAACCAGACAGTACTGAAATCAGCTAATTTTCTGCATCTAGCCTTAAATTCTTTCAACCCCACAAAAAGATTATAGTTCACAAAATTACCTTAATGATTTAATATGTGATATATATATATATATATATATATATATATATATTCATATGTCCTTCTGCAAGCAAACTATATATGTAGACTGTGCGAAATCTCTAGAACAAGCTTTGTAATAAAGATTGTAACCAATCAAACCTCTACATACGTCAATTAGAACCCAAGTTTACGGCACAAACCAAAAAAGCCCAAGATGCACTCGTTCCCTGGGTGTATAAATATACTCTTAGCACCTTCCCGGAAACTACACAAAGTCTAAGCACCGAGAGAGAGAGAGAGAGAGATCTACCACACCTACGAGCGGCCTAGCTCTACCTAAATACTAACTTTTGCTTGTCGTTTTTGGGTTTTTATTTTTTTCCCCATATATATACATGGATACCAAGGTTTTATCCACCGGAGTTCGCTACACGAGCTTGCCGCAAAGCTACATCAGACCAGAATCCGAGCGGCCTCGTCTGTCTGAAATCTCTGCTTGTGAAGATGTTCCCATCATCGACTTGAGTATTGCAGATAGAAGCAAAATTGTCAAGCAAATTGGAGATGCCTGCAAATATTTTGGCTTTTTCCAGGTAAAAAGTAGTTTCCATACACATGAGATCAGAGTTCACTTAATTTTTTGAAAGAGAACTGCACGACTATTTTGCCATTTTATTAAATATGTTTAGGTAATCAAACACGGCGTGTCACCGGAGGCGGTGCAGAAAATGTTAGAGGTGGCTACCGAGTTCTTTAGCCTGCCGGTGGAAGAGAAGTTGAAGCTCTATTCGGATGATCCTTCAAAAACAGTGAGACTTTCAACAAGTTTTAACGTGAAAAAAGAAAAGGTTCACAATTGGAGAGATTATCTTAGACTTCATTGTTATCCTTTAGACAAGTATGTACCTGAGTGGCCCTCCAATCCTTCTACCTTCAAGTAAGTCTTACTATCCTACTCTCCTTCTCTCACGCACACAAACACGCTTAAGAAATTCACATTTGAAGAAAAGTACACTATTGCCACGTCCTTTTCCTCCGTAATAATAAAGTCTCAACCTAGATCCAATAGTTATTTTGGAGACCAAAGAGTTGAGTAATAAACTATTTCAATCATGTAGATAGTTTTATTTTCATGCCACGTGACGTATTTATTGAACATTAAATACTGCGTCAAATAAAATATTCTTTTAAGGCGATCTATTGTACTAGGAATCTAAATAACAGAAAACTGTCTAATTAATTGACGATCTTTAGTACTTTGCATGATTCTTTAAAATATTATTTTTGTCTTCACTGAAATTGAAATATCGATTTTAGCGAAATTAATGATTAAAGTATCATATAAAGTTTTAATTTTAGAGTATTCCAATCATGCATCTTCTAAATAACAATGGAGATTCTAGCTCATCTTTGTTTTATAATAGGTGCTTTTAACAATGTCATTAATATGTGTTTTAACAAATAACTCCTTGAGTTGGTCATGCTTTAGCTATGTAGATAGCTATAATGTTCTCAAAATCATCTCAATATGATAGAATGCCATTTCTATAGTAATTCCTTCATTTCTCTTACCATTATGCGTTGCCCTAAAATACTTTAGGGTTTGGAGTTCTGATTTTCATCGTATGAGATATATTCTCTGTCCTTTCGACGTGTCAAAAACCACCATGTCAAGTCCACTCTTGATAACCTCACCAGCCCATGTGCTTCGATCGATCATGCGATTCCCGAACGTGGTTTCTGAAAAGTCCAAGATACATCCAATTAGCATGTACTCCTAAAAAACATAAAGAAAAGACACGCACACGTACATGCACTTTCTTCTTTCTTGATTTTCCTCCGAATAATGTTTTGTTTTTTGTTTTTTGAAAAATACAGCACTAAAATGCTCATATAATGCCACTAATTGAGCTTTTATTTGTCCCGATGCCATATTTTTAAGATACGCGTCACAAATTATTCCATGCAGAACCCGTTTAAAATGATAAATGCATGTCAATGCTTTACAGAATATTAAATACTTAATTTGAAAACAATCGAGAAGATCCAAAAGAAATTTACTAAAATAAATCTAATATATCTTAATCAATAATATATATATATATATATATTATTCAAAGTTCATGCTTGCTTATGAAAGTGGAAGAGACAGGAAACTGTATATATCTTTTGACACTAGAGCAATACGAGCATTATGATTGGACCAAATCATAATATCATCTTATTGGACCAAACTTCATTTTTATGATTTATACAAATTTTTAGAGTAATGTTACATACAGTCATGGAGTGTATAAGTACCGTGCAGTTGTCTTAAAAAAGAGTGCGGTCTATTATTAAAAAATTATTTTTTTCATGTAGGTCCTGTATATATTAATTTTTTTCAAAGTGATTGCGCGACGCTTGCGCATTTACTACTGTAACTATCATTTTTCAAATTTTTAATGAATAATGCTAGAACTCCCGCTGGAGCTCTAACATGTATTTTATGTGTTTTTTTTAAGTTATTTTTTATATAGATTTTTTTAATAATTTTTAATATTTTTAAAAAATAAAAAAAGTTTACAATATTATTAAAAAATACTTTCTTAATCATGAATTAAAATAAAAAAAATATTTTTTTATGATTTTTTTTTACTTTCTAATTAAGGAATTGTTTTTAATGATGTTCTAAATTTATTTCATTTTTAAAAAATATTAAAAAAATCTATATAAAAAATAATTTAAAAAAATACATGAAAATATATGAAAACACATATTATAGCTCTAGCAGAGTCCCAGCGGAAGCTGTAGAATCATCCATTTTTAATATATAAGTGTCGTGTATTTTTTTTTTAAATAAATTTTATCATAAAAAAATATTAAAACATATTAAAAAAATGTATAAAAAAAAAACATATAAAATACAATAGCGGAGCTCCCGCGTGGCTGTAGAGGCACCATATTAAAGTAGCTTTTTCAATTACTGCTACACAAATTTCAAACAACTATCGGGGTTGGCGGGTCAACCCAGCTAAATGTGTGATGTTGTCATACTAGTTTGCAGAGTGGGACCCATGAATTATTTCATAAAGTTATAAACATTAATCCGCCGGTGGGATACGCGTATTGGAATTAAATATGGAGGGGAGACTTTTTAGACAAATCGGACGGTGAGGACGCCACCCTAGTAGTAGACCAGGCTGACATCAGTACTATAGAATCGACCACGTAGTCTACACGTTAGTCGTTAATTGTGGCTGACATCACGGAAACAAACCGTGTTGTCGTCAGCCCTTTTCGAATCTCACGATCAAAATCTTGTTTATCTCTGACTCCTAACTCTGATTTTTGTCCAACCCTACGGATCATTGAAAACCGATTTGCATATTTTACTTAGAAACAGAATTAAAATATTTCTTATTCTTGCATGTTGCGGAGCATGATTCAGATCCTACTAGATTGATTGATTATGCTCATATACTAACATTATAATTAATAGACTATCCAATTAGGCCTAATTTTTGTCTTATTCTAAGGTATTTCTATAGTTCTAATCGTGAATATGTAAATATTATGTAATTATTTTAAAAAATATAAATAAATATGAGATTTATATGAAAAAATAATAATTTTTTAATAATAAATTTTATTTTTTTTTAAAATAATTATACGACACTTATACGTTCTATAATAATTATTAGATATACAATTATTTTTTTTTTCTTTTAATTGTAAGTGGAGAGAATAACGACAATTAAGAGTTAAAAGTTTACTAATATGGCAGTCTTTTTTAGAATCACTACGCATTACTCTGTTCGTATCTGACAAAACCTCGGAATTAGTGGAGACAAAACCTTGGATATCCTAGTGATCAAAAGAATATGTTTTCTTTTTTCACTATCGTGATGCTTTTTAAGGTAGAGTCTTTTTTTTTTTTTTTTTTTTTTTTTTTTTTTTTTTTTAGTTAGAAAGGAAAATAAAATAGAAAATAGAAAATTAAGTTTTCTAAAACTTAAGTTCAAGGAATAATTTTTTTTTTTTCCAACAAAAAAAACCCCTATTTCGGGGAAACAATATAGAGGCAAATAGTGTTTGTGAATTAAAGTTTAACCGATGATCTTTGTAAAATATTAAGAAATCTGTTTTGGAAAAAATAGGGTGGCATATGCTTTTTTTAACGGAATACTGCTAAATATAGTTTTTGGATATGTAATTTTTACGTACTTCTTTTTAAAAAAATTGGTAAATCTGTGATCTATATGAAAAAATTTACTTTTTAATAATGGCTTGTACTATTTTTTAAAGAAAGTGTGCGATATTTACACACCTTACGACTGTATCTATAATATTACTCTTTTTAAGACCTTTCTTTTATCAATTTGTTTTAAAAGATTTTTTTTAAAAAAAACTATACTAAATAAACACTTTTTTTTTTTTGGAGAAGAGCCCAGTTAGGTTCTTTTCATAGACAAAGATATCAAGAGAATATGCTAAGAAATCAATGGAAAAAAAAAAAAAAAAAAGGCACGAAGATGACTCTGTCTCATTGTCTCGAGTAAAATGATGAATAATTGCATTTAACGTCATTTGTTACGTACGAAGCAGTGATTAAGATCTCTCTCTTTTCGTGGGTCAAGCTTTGAAAACATATCTTGTTTATAAAACTTGGTTATTATGATCATGCATCATCATCCTGCTCTTTGTCATCATCTGTTTTATTGTGAATATTATTTTTTAGTGCTTATAATATTATTATTACCATTGTTTAATTGGACTACTAATACTTCTTGTACTTATACGTCTCGTAAGCTTCTTTGTCGATTAACAATTATTTGTAAGTGAGGGATTTGTGGGTCTCGATTTATAATGCCATTCTATTTCTTAATTATCAAGTTCGATCATGGATGATGTCTTCTTTCGGCCACCCTGCGAATAAAAAAGTCAAGAAAAATATATAAATAATAATAGGAAAAACAAATATCAGGTCTTTGTGCTTGTAAGTTTCATAGATTCTCAGATCAAGCTACAGTCTTCTTACCCAAATATACAATTTAGAGACATGTAGACTTGTTGTATTTAATATTGGGGTTCATAGTAATCACGGGGGATTCATAAACCATGTATGTCTCTTTTCGAATGGTAGAAAATGTTTTAATAAAAGATTATAGAGGATGTTGATCTTAGATTCTCTTCCAAGATACTGCTTGCTTACAGCATATTTTATTTTGCATTCAACTCAATTGGATCTGGGTTTGTAGCTCCCGGCTGGCCATTTCAATGTCTTCTCTCATATCAAGTTCAAACATACCTAATGTTCCCTGCTTTTGCTGTGTGAGATAGAGCTGTGTAGAACCAGCAATCAATTAGAGCATTACCAAGTCTCTGCATATCTGAATAAGACCAGATCAACATATTGCAGTGTTTACTGGCATTAATTTCAAGTTGATTGAATGTTTAAATGCTTATGTTTTCTCAATAGTGTACTCAAAACAATCCGATTTGAACCCATAATTGATGAAGCTAATGTAACATTGTCTTGCATTGATAGGGAAATTGTGAGCAATTATTGCATGGAAGTAAGGGAACTCGGGTACAGAATACAAGAACTCATAGCAGAAAGCTTAGGCGTGGAAAAGGATTCTATAAAGAATATATTGGGAGAGCAAGGACAGCATATGGCTGTGAACTATTATCCACCTTGTCCAGAGCCAGAACTCACCTATGGATTGCCAGGACATACTGATCCCAATGCCCTCACAATCCTACTTCAAGACCTCCACGTAGCGGGCCTTCAAGTTTTCAAAGATGGCAAGTGGCTTGCTGTTAATCCTCACCCAAATGCTTTTGTCATTAATCTCGGCGATCAATTGCAGGTAACGGCGAGACATTACACTATGTGAAATCACTACATGTCCCAAAAACTTAAACCAACGGGAATACATAAATTTAATTACTTTCACTAAGCTTCCAACTTAGATATTATAATAGAAGACACATTTTAAAAATAATGATGTAATGTTGTTAAGGGATTTTGTCTGGTTTCCTAAGGAATTGAATTTGACATGAGAATGAGTGATTGCAGGCATTAAGTAATGGGATTTATAAGAGTGTTTGGCACAGAGCAATAGTGAATGCTGAGAAGCCAAGGCTATCGGTAGCTTCGTTCCTCTGCCCATGTGACGACGCTTTAATCAGCGCCCCAACAGCACTCACAGAAGATGGATCAGCAGCAGTGTACAGGGGTTTCACATATGCAGAGTATTACAAGAAGTTTTGGAGTCGGGACTTGGAAAAAGAACACTGTCTCGAACTTTTCAAGAATCAGTAGTAGCCTTAATTAATAATTGCCTAGTTCTTGATCGGCAATTGTTTCTCTTTCTTTTTCCTTTTTCTACTATTAGTTTGCATTTTTCTTGATGCAGAAGGAGCTCGTCCGCTTTACCATACACTGACATCAATTTATTTAAGAAAACTCCCCAATTACTTTTGGGGGAAGAATGGCGGCGGTGTACTTCTCTCCTCTGTTTAATGTGCAACAAGTTGTATTGAACTATAAACTAGGTAGAATTTTCTGATCTGTTAGCCATAAATTTACGTACTTTTGCTGGTTGTTATGGTTTTTGGACGAAGCTGCAGTGTAAGGTTATATTTTGTGAAGTGGAAGGTTATATTTACCACTTTCTTTGTGGAATGCAAAGCATCAGAGAGGAGAGACGTTGAGAGCGGGTATAAAGCGTGGTTAATCACTACTTGTTCGAACTCAAGATCTCTGTCCATAACTCAAGATCTCCACAGCTTCACCACCATGAGAGGGGAAACTCCCTTTCAAGATAATATTCAAAACCTTTGAAAGACAATATCCATTACAATCCCAAGTCAGCAATGCTGGCCACTTTTAAGGGTCACTTGAAGTACCTCTTTTATGCAATCTCCTCGACTCTTATTAATTTCGGGGTTTACAGCTTTCCGCAAAGTTTTCAAATGAATCTTCTTTACATTCTTCCTTAATTTCTGCATTTTTCATGCCAATGCACACTCCATTTCTTATATAGCTTCATCGAAGAGCTTGCCTGATCAGCTTCACTAGTGCTAAAACTTTTCAAACAAATCCTTGCTCTATGGAAAACCCACGGAGCCAATGACAATTAACTGCAGACTGCTATAATAATTCTTGTTCATTGTTCATGCTTTGATAAGCTGCCAACAGTATGAAGCACGGCACCCACGGCAAGTTTCCAAGATTTCAATCTAATTTTAAGAAATCAATCTACTTTATTACTTTTCCATTGTTTCTTTATACATACATACATATATATATATATATATATATATATATATTGTTTTTTATGGAAGATGATTATTCCCTGATATTCGCTACTCTCATTCTTCACAGAGGAATACCTTATACATGTAAAGAACTTCTGGGGTTATGGATAATCGCAAAACCAAAGTTTTGTAAAATAGCCTTTTCCTAGACATAAAACTAAGCAGAAGTAAACTTTACATGGCCATGCAGATAACAGAGTATTACAATCAAATCTAAGTGTCTACTGCCTAAGGTATACCGGTTTTATCCAAAATTAAGATGAATGCCATCCAAAATATTAAGAAACTCAGTAGCTTATGAAAAAATAGCATTATATCCTGCAGTCCATACTTTAGCCATCAGCCAAGCACTTACTTTCTCTATAAGAGTGATGAAGCTCAAAAAGGAAGCGTGCATAGAAAGTTTTGAAGAAGGGTCTGGTTCAATGAATATACCAGAGCCGAGAAGATGATTTTTATATATAGAAGTGCACACGGAATTAGTCAGCCGAGTAATGGCCCAATACTTACAAAAGGAAAAAGTGCCTTTTAAGAATACTTACAAAAGGAAAAAGTGCCTTTAAAGAATACTTCCAAAAGGAAAAAGGAAAAAGTGCCTTTTAAGAATACTTACAAAAGGAAAAAGTGCCTTTAAACCGGAAAGGAATAGGATGTAGTCAAAGATTTGCTATTCGGAATTCAATGCGTGCCATGATGCTTGATTTACGGGAGTTGTTTGCTTGACGTTCCAGATCTGATATTGCTTGATTTACGGGATCTGGTTTATTGGGACTTGCTTGACTTAAGTCAACATCCCCCGCAAGCGAATGAGGCTCGCAAACTATGAGCTTGTCTCGCAAAAAACAGAAACGAGAGGAAGAGAGTCCTTTGGTAGAGAGGTCTGCCAACTGGTCAACAGTGGAAATAAACGAAGAGTAACATCCTTGTTGTGGACTTTCTCCCGAATGAAATGAACATCAGCTTCAACATGCTTCGTACGGATATAGAAAACCGGATTAGAGGCTAAATAAATAGCGTCAAGATTATCACAATGAATAATAGGAGGAAAAACTAGGAAATGGACAGGTCCTTGAGAACCATTCAAATCCAATAAACTTCAGTGACAGTCATGGAAAGAGCACAATATTCAGCCTCCATACTTGACCGGGAAACAATGGATTGCATCTTGGCACACCAAGAGACCAAGCAATGACCCATAAAAACACCATAACCTGTAGTAGATCGGTGATCATCTAGATCACCGACCCAATCCGAATTACTAAAGGCATGTAAGTGGATAGAACCCCGAGTACAATATAATCCATGATCGATAGTGCCTTTTAAATAGCGTAAGACACGCTTGGCGGAGGACTAATGTGCAGTGGTTAGAGAATGGAATTGATTGACCGAGTAGGAAATCTCAGGTCGAGTGAGAGTGCAGTATTGAAGTGCCCCTACAATTTTTCGATATTTGGTGATATCAGGGAGAGGTTCACCAGAATGAGAGGAAAGTTTGCTGCCTGTAACACAGGGGGCAGCATAGGGCTTGGCTTCGATCATTTTAGCGTGATGCAACACATCAAGAATGTACTTCCTTTGACAAAGATGGAGACCATGAGCATCGTGAACTACTTGAATGCCAAGGAAAAAGGCAAGGGGGCCAAGATCCTCCTTCAAGACAAACTCTATTTGGAGCTTAGAAATTAAAGAAGAAACAAAAGCATCACTTGAACCCGTGATTAGTATATCATCAACATATATTAAAATGTAAATGATAATACCACCTTGGTGAAAAGTGAAAAGAGAGTAATCCACCTGAGAACCAATAAACCCAAGATTAACAAGAGATTGAGAAAGTCGTTTAAACCATGCTCTTGGGATCTATTCAAGGCCATAGAGAGCCTTGTTGAACTTGCACACATAATCAGGAAACTGGGGATCAACATAGCCATGTGGTTGTTCAATATACACCTCCTCATCAATGGTCCCATGTAAGAATGCATTGGAAACATTCAATTGACGAATTTTCCAATCAAAGTGAACGGCGATAGCCAAGACTAGCTAGATAGTGGCAGGTTTGATAACAGGGCTAAAAGTCTATGAGAAATCAATACCGGGAACTTATTTAAAACCTTTGGCTACCAATCGAGCCTTACAACGATCAAGAGACCCATCCTCATTTTGTTTAGTTGTGTACACCCATTTAGTATCAATAATATTCTAGTAAGTGAGACGTGGACAAAGGGTCCAAGTATTATTTTTCACCAACGCAACATAGTCTTGGTTCAAGGCATTTCTCCATTCATTAGAAATTACGGCTTGAGAAAAGGTTTTGGGCTCAGGTAAGGAAGTGGTTGTATTAAGAATAAAAAGCGGATGTTTTGTTGAGTAAAAAGAAATGTAATCAGGGCAAGATTTGGGGCATAGAGAACCGGTTTGGGAACGAGTGGTCATGCGTGTAGGGGAGGAATGTCAGGTATGGAAAGTGTGAAAGGATAGGAAATCTCAAGATTGAGGGAAGAGTTTGACTGAGGGGAGATTGTATCCGAAGAGGGAAGGATGGGAGAGGATGTTTCGGTGAGAGGAGAGATTATAGAGGATTGGTGAATTAATGGAGATTGGGAGGAGTTATTATCCGAAGGAGTAGATAGAGAGTGCTTTTCGGCGGAGTGATTTTCGGAGAGATTTATGGGTGAGTGATTGTCGGTGAGATGTTGGCTAAAAGAGGAAGGTGCAGTTGAGATATGGAGGGAGGAATTACCGTAATTGAAGATGGAGTTGTGCCAGCCGAATTTGAGGATGGTCGAAGTAGAGTTTGATGTGTGGGACAATAAAGAGGGTCACGTTGATCATGTTGGGATGAACTGGAGGGTTGAGAGACGTACACCTTTCTCTGTGCAGGAAATAAATGTTCACCAAATACCACATGTCGTGACAAATAAACCTTTTTTGATATTGGATCAAGACAACGATATCACTTATGGCTAGAAAAATAACCTAAAAAGATACATGTTTGCTTCTAAAGGCAAGTTTATTGGTGGTATAGGGTCTTAACAAAGGGTAGCATGCACACCCAAACGTCTTAAGTTGGGAATAATTAGGTGGTTTTTTAAACAACTTACTGTTGGGTGACTCAAAATTTAAAGTGGGGGTAGGAAGATGGTTGATGAGATGAATAGCAGTGGAGAAAGCATCAACGCAAAAGAGGTAGGGAGATTAGACTGAGCTAGAAGAGAGAGTCCAATCTCCATGATATGCCGGTGTTTAAGCTCAGCAATCCCATTTTGTTGTGATGCATAGAGACAAGTCAACCGATGGTGAACCCCATTTGAATTTAGAAAAGAGATAAATTGATTGGATGTGAATTCACTACCATTGTTAGATTAAAATTGTTTAATCTTGCATGAGAACAAATTTTCAACTAACAGCTTGAATTTAAGTAAGCAAGAATAAACATATGATTTTTGAGAAATAGGATACAACCATGTAAATCGAGAGTAGTCGTCAATAAAAATTACATAATAGAGACAATCGCCTTGAGATTTGACAGGTGATACCCATACATTGGAATTAATAATTTTAAAGGAACTAGAGACACCTTATTAGAATCATTGAAAGGAAGTTTTTTTTGCTTTTCCCAACTAGCAAGCGGAACAAAGATATTCTTGAGAGGCCAACCCTTGAAGAGGAATCTTGAAGGAATCTATGACACGATGAGTAATTCGAGCTGAACGATATCCTAGTCTCGCATGCCAGATGTCTATGGAAGTTTTAAAGCCAAAAAGAGCTACTTGTGCACAACATCTTTTTATGGTATTTTGATTGAGATGCACAGGATAGAGGCCATCTCTGCTCAGACCCTTTAGCAAGGTGGTTCCTGTTTTGTTGTCCTTGACAAAGAAATAGGAATCTGTTAGAGTAAAAAAACAATCATTATCAACACAAAGTTAGTTTATGGAAAGAAGGTTGGTCATGGCATCGGTTGAATGTAAAGCACAGTTAAAGATTAAATTTGTTTGTGGAGTGTTTAGAGAAAAAGAACCTGTGTTTTGGATTGTAAGGCCATTACCATTACCCATAGATACCGTTTCAGTGCCACCATAAGTCTCCTGAAGAGTGAGATTTGCTAAGTCATTTGTGATATTCTGATTGGCTCCACTGTCGGCAAACCACGTGTTGTCTTCATGGTGTGCATTATTATGTGCCACCATAGCAGCAAGTTGAGAGGGAGGATGTCTCCTTTGATAGCTGTAATCCATCCTATGATAGCAGTCCAAGGCACTATGGTTAAATCTTCCACAGATCTGACAAGGTACACATGCAGGAGCGTAGTTGTGCTAAGGAAAATGCTGACTGGAAGTGTCATTAAGGTTCGGCTACTACATTAAGGGCCCGAGATTTTTTGGCTTTGGCTGCAAGGTCCTTGGTGGAAATTGATTCCAGTTAGGAGGGAAGTTGCTGTTGTTTTTAGGCTTCCTTAGACCATTCTTAAATTGATTTTTAGAGGCTGCCACCATAGCAAAATTTTGTTGCTCCATAGTTCTATGATGCCGAGTTTGATTCTTAAGACGAATCTCATAAGACAAGAGCTCCGATTGAAAGTCATCCAGACTTAGCATGTTATTTCGTAGAGCAAAAGAGCAGGAGACAATAAATGGATTAAAGGAAGGATTGAGACCTCCTATAATGTAGCTGATTAAATCCTCTTCACCAATAGGCTGTCCAACAACAACTAGTTGATTGGCACTCATCTTGGCAGTGTTCAAGAATTTGGTGCAGCTTTGTTCTCCTTGATGCAAGTTTTGTAAAATACGCTTCAAATGGTTAATTCGAGAACGAGCATGGGATGTGTATTTGTTTGCCAAGATGTTCTATACTTGCTTTGCCAAGTTTAAACCATACACAGATGGTAAGACTTGATCAACAAGTGTGGAGTTGATTAATCCAAGAACGAACTGGTCCTTCTTAAGCCAGAGCAGGAAGGCATGATTGATTTCAGTTGATGCTTTGCCAGCACAAATTTCCACAGCCTTGGTTCAGATCCATCCATGAAACCCAAGAGATCATAACTTCTCAATGCTGGTAAAAACTGAGAGGTCCAGTTTAAATAATCTCCACCATCCATTTTCACTGAAATGAGTTGAGCTACATTTGGTGGTTTGAAAACAATTGGAGTGGTAGTGTTTGAAGAGGCCATTTTTGCAGGATCAAGCGTGAGCAATATTTGCTTTGACACCAAGAAATTTTTGAAGAAGTGTCTAGTTCAATGAATATACTAAAGCCGAGAAGATGATTTTTATATATAAAAGTGATCATAGAATTAGTCAGCCAAGTAATGGCCTAATACTTACAAAAGGAAAAAGTGCCTTTAAACAACTAAAAAAGGAAAGAAATAAAATGCAGGCAAAGAATTGCTCTTCAGAATTCACTGCGTGCCATGATGCTTGATTTACAGGAGTTGCTTGCTTGACTTTCCAGGTCTGATATTGCTTGATTTACGAGATCTGGTTTATTGGGACTTGCTTGACTTATGTTAACATGCATAAAGAGAGATTTTGTGTCATTCTATATCTCAAAAATTGTGCTGGGGAGGGTGTTTCTTATTGAACCAGTTAACATTGGTTAGAGAATCAGATTCAATAATCAATATGATAATGCCATATTTAAGAGGCAGAAAGTTCAACATATGAGTTTGTTCCCCCTTCAAAAATAGGAAAACCCATGAACAAAACAACCATCAAGTTGAGGTTTTCTACGCCGGCTGTGCAGTTGTCTTCCTTGCATAGATTTTGGTCTCTTCTGGTCAAGATCTATGGAGGAAAACCTGGCAGATTTGTATACATGACTCTCGTTGACGGTTGTGGTGGAGCCGGAAAAGTTAGAAGATGCTATCATAAGTGGGGGTAGTGTTTGATACTAAAGGTGTTAACAAATAAGTATTACAACAAGGAAGTCTTCAAATCCGCGATGAGGAAAGTCTAGAGGCCTGAGAAGCGAGTTAGGTTTCGAGATTTGAGTTCTTTTTTGTTTCTTGTTGATTTTGATGATCGCATAGACAAAGAATGCATGGTTAGAGAGGGACCCTGGTTGTTTGCCAGGCAGATTGTATTGGTGAAGAAGGTAGATGGCTGTCAACAGGTACAAAAAATTCAAATAACAGAGGCTTTGTTTTTTATTTGACTTTATGATCTCCCTCTTATGGCTAGGAATGAATATATAGGGTGTTTGGTAAGGAATAAAATAGGTAAAGTAGAGGAGGTAGCCTTGGATGAGAGTGAAATGGCATGGGGGGAGTACGTGCATGTCCAAGTTGCTATTAATGTTCTAGAGCCTCTATTAAGAGGTACAAAAATCTCCATTGGTGCAGGCAAGTCTTCTTGGGTAAGATTTTCTTATGAAAAAATTCCTAATTTTTGTTATGGGTGCGGTCGTTTGGGCCATGCAGACAAAGAATGTAGTGAATGGAAACAACGTCCATGCAAGCTGATGGTATAATGTTTCCATATGGTGCATGGCTGAAAGCTTCGGGGTTTTGTGAACGTAGAAATGGCTTAAAGAAGAGGGAGGCTGCCCAAGACAAACCAAAAGTTCTTCTGGCAGGGTTATTTACCTATGAAAGGGACATTGGAGAAGGGTTGGGGGTTACGACTGGAGTGGCCGAGACAGGAGGGGAATATGGTGTGAATTACGGCTGGGATTATTATGAGGGATTTCAAATTACAAGGGAAAAGGAGATAATGGTCTCCGCGAAAAAAGATAAGCAGTTGGTGAAATTAGCGGAGAAAATCTTTGAGAAGATTGATGTTGTGAGTAAAGAAGGGACCTCTGAATCGAATGATGAGATAAACTGTAATGGGAATGGAAGAGAAGAATAGTTAATTAGTGAGGGTGGGCTGGACTTAGATGGGCCTGCTATTACGGATCTCTCCATGGGGAGTCTCTTGCTGTGCAATCAACTGATGGGCTTCCGGGGGCCCAAAGGCCCACTGTAAAGGGCTTTGGTATTGAGGAGAAACTAGACGGTCTTAGTAGTAGGAAGTGGAAACAGGTGTCGTTTCTCCATGAAACGACAGACCAAAGGAAAGTGACAAAACGGTCGGTATCTGGTTCAAGAAAAAGGAAAGGGGGTGCTAGCGAAGAAGAAGGGACAGAGGAGCTCAAGGGCGATTTGGCCAAGCAGTGTATCATCACCTTGTCTGTTATGGACAAGGATGAGGTCTCTACAGTAGAGAGATCGGTGGTGGCTGGGGTCCAGCACTGTTGGGAGCAATGAAGATTATGAGATGGAATGCACATGGGCTTGGGAACCCATAGGGTATTCGAACCCTCTGTGATTTGATCAAGAGGGAAGGTCCCGATGTGTTGTTCTTGCAAGAAACTAGACTCTTGGTCCGTGAGTTTGAGAACTGTAAGTACAAATTAGGTTTTTAAAATTGTTTATCGATTGGCTCTTGTGGAAGGAAAGGAGGTCTTGCAATGCTATGGGGAAGGGAAATATATCTATCTATTATTAATTTTTCTAATTCGCATATTGATGCCGTGGTAAAATGTGATACTTTAAGAAATGGGTTTTGGTTTTTAACTGGCATATATGGAAATCCAGACTCAAACCTTAGACACAAATCGTGGGATTTGATTAGATCATTATACAGAAATAGTAGGGATCCTTGGTTGATTCTAGGAGATTTTAACTAGGTCTTACATCATCATGAGAAGAGGGGTGGGAGGCCAAGACCTGAAAGGCAAATTGCATATTTTAGGGAGGTATTGGAGAAGTGTGATTTGAGAGATTTAGGTTTTAAAGGGTACTCTTTTACATGGTGTAATCATAGAAAAGGGGCTAAATATATCAGTGAGGGGCTAGATAAGGGTCTGGCCAACTCTGAATGGTGGCACTAGGGCTGAAAAACCGACCGGTCGGTTCGGTTTTGAGCCCAAACCGAGACCGACCGGTCGGTTTTGTTAGAGCCTCAAAACCGGCCGAAACCGACCGAATCAGGGTATGAAAACCGACCGGTTCGGTTACCGGCCGGTTCACGGTCGGTTTGTCGGGTTTGGGCCGGTTTGGGCCACTGTGTTTGGGCCGGTTTTGGCACTGTTTGGGCCATTATAAGACTCAATTCAACCTCTTTTTGAGCTCATTTTGTTATTCAAAATCATCTACTACAAAGACTTTTTTTTTTCCAGAATTTTTAAAATTAATTAATTTAATCAATTTCTTTTTAATTTTAATCATGCCATGCATATATTATTAGTAACTAATAACTATTAACTAGTAACTACTACATATATACTACTTATAGTTTATAGTCTTATTATCTTATATACTAAATTATTAATTACTAGATAAATAAAAAAAAAACTCCACTAGATGTTTAATACACATTACAAACAAAATTAAATTGTCTTAAGCAACAAATAACAATTATTTTTGAATAAAACCGAAAAAATCTTCATTCTTCAGTCTGCAGTCTTCGACTCTTCAATCATCAATAGTTGTGATGTATGATACTCCTAACTATATAAGAAAATACCAAATAATCAAATTATCAATATTAATAAATTGGGATAATGAAAAAAAATTAAATTAAATAATAAAAATAAATGAATATGGAATTGAATGAGAAAAAGTTAAAAACACATTACCAGATTCTACTACAAAGCTCTCAACATTATCCATGGAGTCTCGAATATCAATTGGCGTTGACAGATGTTGCAACCAATTCTGAGTACAAATAAGTGCCTCAATAGTTCTTGGAGCCAAGGAACTCCGAAAAGGATCAAGTACCCGACCTTCCGTACTAAATGCGGACTCTGATGCAACCGTGGAAACAGGCATGGCTAACACGTCTCGTGCAATTCTCGCAAGTATAGGATAGTTAGGCTCATTCACTTTCCACCAATTCAACAAATCAAAAGATTGACTGAATGCCTCACAACCATTTGATAAATACCGATCAATCTCTGTTTTGGTAGATGTAGATCCAGAGGCAATCGATGCTTGCAACCACTCATAAAAAAGTTGTGACTCAAGATTGTCTTCAACATCATCTTGAGGTGCAGATGACAGAGGGGAAACATGTTCTCTGCTACTCGAGGAAGAACCGAACGTAGCATTATACTCCTCATACATGTCTGATAATAATTGTCTCACCCTCGACAATAAATCTTCAGCCCAATTATGATCATATATTTTTTTCAAGTGAAAAGTAAGAAGCCCCAACTTACTACGTGGATCAAGGAGAACTGCAATCAACAACAACAAATTCAGTCTATCCAATGAACCCCAATACTTATCAAATTTCATTCTCATGCTTATGGTCATGCTCATCAAACAAGTATTCTGACTCTCACACAATCTAACCAACTCTTTTTGGAGCCTACAAATCTCCAAAAAACTTGTGTTTGTCGTGACATGTAAAGAACCAGAAAATCGACAAGTGGCATCATAAAACATTTTCAAAAATTTTACAAAAACCCGCACTGTCTCCCACTCGTCAGCTCTAGGAGGCCCAATGTTTCCATCCTTAAAGTAAGAAAGAAAATTGTAGTCCTCACTCTCCATTCGCCTAAAAGCCTTTTTCAAATTTCTCAGCAGCCTCCAACATCATGTAAGTTGAATTCCATCGGGTTTGTACATCAAGGCACAATATTTTTTTACAATCAATTTTTTCCTTTTCTGCACATCTCTTAAACTTGTCTTATCTTGTAGGGGAGGAGCGCACATATCTAACAGCATTTCTAACCATTGTAATGGCATCATCACACTCCTTAAGACCCTTATTCACGACAAGATTTAGAATATGAGCACAACATCTCATGTGCATATACTTCCCTTCCAACATATTCTCCGTAAAAAAATGTCTCAAATATGCAATTGCAGTATCATTTGAGCTAGCATTATCAACAGGAACAGTAAATATCTTATCAATGCCCCAATGAAGGAGGCACGATTCAACATATTTTCCAATGTTATCCCCTCGATGATTAGGGATTAAACAAAAATTTATAATTTTCTTCTGTAATTTCCAATCACTATCAATGAAATGGACAGTTAGACACATATAATTAAGATTTTGTACCGATGTCCACGTATCGGTAGTTAATGAAATCCTCATTCCCCCATCTTTGAATAACTTTTTAAGTTTGGCTTTTTCAGATGCAAATAGTTTCATACAATCTCTTGCAACCGTCACTCGACATGGCACTTTAAATCTAGGTTCAAGCAACCAAACCATCTTCTTAAATCCTTGCCCTTCAACAATTCTAAATGGTAATTCATCGAGAATTACCATCTCCGCAAGCGCCATCCTCACAGCCTCCTCACTATATTTATGAGTTACAAGATTTCTTAAAGAATTATCACTCTCTCCAAACCCCTCCGAGGATACCTCACCTGCCAATGTTGTTTGGTATTTATCTAAAGGCCCAAGCTTATGAGGATTTTTGAGACATGAAGGTAGATGGTTTTGCATAGTTGAAGTTCCGTTCCTCTTCGAGTGGCAAGCGTATATCTTGCCACAATAATTGCACTTGGCCTTAGGATCATCTACGGAACAACCCTCAACTTTTGTAAAATGATCCCAAACAATTGACGGATCCTTCCCCTTCCGTTTCTTAGGAAGTGGACAATTACTACTATTAGGGGCACTTGAAGTCGAGGGTTTTGGTATTTGGAGTTCGAATCAAGATCAATTGGACTTGATGAAGAATCCATCTAACATGTAAAAACAAGAAAGAACAAAAAATCACCACAATTGTTAATTACACAGCAGCTAGTTTGCAACGTGGCAAACATCACAAATCTAAGATTCTAATCTACATTTTAGATCGCTCATAAATCTCACAAATTATTTTACTTTCAATAAACATCACAAATTATTTATAACATAAACACATCATAAATTTTACTTTCAATAAACATCACAAATTATTATTTTTTCAACAAAATTACATCCAAATTCCAATCCGTGAATGGCAATGCACACTACCGACGAAAATCAATCAAAATTCTTCATCGAAATGATATTCACTATTTCAATCATCTCAAACAAAGCAAACACAATCCCTAACCCTAGATTGAAATACCAAATCAGAAAACAAAAACCCTAATCCAAAAATTGATCCTCGGGTTCTAAATAAAAAAACACAAAATACTTATAAATAAATAAATAAATAAATCTCAAAATCATACCTAAAAACAACAATGGAGTGGAGGCTCTCGGGTTCCCTATGGTTTGCCGGAGGAAGTCTCGCCGCTGCTGGGCGGTGGACCGCTGGGCGTCGGTGAGCCGTGAGTGGCTGGAGTCGTGGACAACGATGCGGCGTCACGGACTCACGGACTGAGTCATTGAAGTAGCGCCGATTGCCGAAATCGTCGAAATGGACTCACGGACTCACAGTCTCACGGACTGAGAAATGACGGAATGAGAGTCTGAGAGAGGTAGATTGGGAGGCTGGGGGCTGGGACTTGGGACTTGGGAGGCTGGGGGCTGGGGCCAGCTCGGGGACAATATGCCCTAGGGCTGAAGCCTGAAACGGCGCCGTTCGCTTTATTTTTTTTTCTAACTTTAAGATGAAAACGACGTCGTTTCACTTATTTAAGTGAAACGGCGTCGTTTAATAAATGAATATATTTAAATATATATATATACGGCGTCGGCCGGTTTTTCAGTTTTTGGTTGGTTCAAACCGCAACCGAACCGGCCGACGCCGGTTTTGATGATTTATCACCGACAGCCGACCGGTTCCGAGCTCCGGCGGTCGGTTTGAGTCGGTCTCGGCCGATTTTGCAATTTTCTGTACAGCTCTAGGTGGCACATGTTTCCTAATGCTAGTGTTACTCACAGATTGGTGGCATATTTAGATCATCTTCCTATGTGGGTGGGTGAGCCAGCATATTAGGATATTATAAAAAATACATGGGGTAGATGCGATTCTCAAACGAGGTGAGGGGCTAATAAAGTCTTGTGGTAATTAGTTGGCTGTATGGAATAGACATTCTTTTGGTCATGTGCAAAAAATGCTTCATCAAGCAAAACACACACATGTTAATGCTTCATGAAAAGGTTCATTTGGGGGCTAATAGAGAGGAAGTTGATTTGGCATGGGACGAGGTTCAGAAATAGCTTGAAAGGGATTAGGTTATGTGGAAACAAAGATCCAAGGCCTTGTGGCTCAAAGAAGGTGACCAAAACTCAAAGTACTTTCACATGAAGGCTTCTCAGAGGAGAAAAAAGAATAAGATAGGAAAGCTTCAAGATGATAATGGGGTGTGGTAGGATTTAGAAGGTAGGGATAGGCTTATCATGGATTATTTTAGAAATTTATTCACAACTTTTAGTCCACTGAACTTTTTGGAGCCTCTTGTTGGTAGAGTGAGTAACAGTATGAATGAGGAGCTGTGCAAGGATTATTCTACATAAGAAGTAAAAGCAGCTCTGCAGCAAATGAATCCCATAAAACCCACTGGCCCAGATGGCATGTCTCCAGTTTTTTTTCAAAAACACTAGAATGCGGTGGGTGAGTCAGTGACTTTAGCCGTCTTGGATGCATTAAATACAGGTTCTTTTCTAGCCTCTTTAAATCATACACACATTATTCTTGTCTCAAAAAAGAAGTCTCCTTTAAAAGTTTGTGACTATAGACCCATTAGTCTTTATAATCTGGCTTATAAATTGATTGAAAGGTATTGTCCAATAGATTAAAATATGTTTTGTCCTGTATTATTGGGGAGAGTCAAAGTGCATTTGTTCCTGGTCGATTAATTACGGATAATGTTCTAATTGCCTATGAATTAGTTCATTATCTAAAACAAAAAGAGAGAGGGAAAAATGGGTTTATTTCTTTGAAACTAGATATGAGCAAGGCATATGATAGAGTGGAATGGAGTTTTATAAAATCAGTGATGGAGGTTATGGGGTTTAATCAGAATTTTATTCGCATGATCATGTAATGTATCAGCTCAGTATCTTTCTCTGTGTTGATAAATGGTGGACGGTCAATTGTTCCAAGTAGAGGATTGAGACAAGGGGACCCTTTGTCCCATTATATCTTTCTTATATGTACTGAAGGTTTAACTATTCTTTTAAAAGAAGTTGGGATGAGAGGGGGGATTTTGGGACTAAAGATTTGTTGGGGTGCTCCAATTATAAATCATCTGCTATTTACAGATGACAGTGTTATTTTTTCAAAGCTGAGATAAGGGAGAACAAAAGAGTGCAGGCCGTTTTAGATAAATATGAAGTTGTGTCTGGTCAGAAAATGAATAAGGAAAAATCTGCCATGGTGTTTAGTGGAAATGTCAGGAGGGAGGTGAGAGAAGAGATAAGGCTGCTGTGGGGAAATAGTGAAATCCAACAATATGAAAAGTATTAAGCCTTCCACCAATCGTGGGTAGGTCAAAACACCGAGCCTTTCAATCCATAAAACAAAGAGATTGGAAAAAGCGTCAATGTTGGAAAGAAAAATTGCTATCACATGAGGGAAATGAAGTGCTTTTAATGGCAGTGGCTCTATCTATCCCTACTTACTCTATGAGTTATTTTTTGCTACCCTCAAGTCTATGTTCTGAGTTAGAGCATCTCATGTCTAAGTTCTGGTGGAGTAAGAAGGGAGAAGAAAGAAAAATTTATTGGCTGAGTTGGTCCTAAATGTGTGAGATGAAATCATGTGGAGGGATGGGTTTTAAAGATCTTAGGGTCTTTAATTTGGCTCTTTTGGCAAAACAAGGATGAAGGCTAATGAATGGTGATAAATCACTAATTTCCAGATTGTTAAAAGCTAGATATTTTCCAAATTCTAGTTTTCAGCAAGCTGGTTTGGGAAATAATCTATCTTATACTTGGAGGGGCATGTGTGAAGCAAAGAAATAGATGTTTGCTGGTTGTAGATAGAGAATTGGAGATGGAAGAACTGTAAGAGTTTGGAGTGATCAATGGATACCAGGGCATGCTGAGCTAGTTTCAGAAGGGGTATTTAGACCAAATGATACGCAAGATGACTTGGTGGCAACACTTATTGATACTGATCCCAGAATGTGGAATGTAAATAAGCTTAGAACTCTCTTCAATCCAAGTGCGGTGGCTGATATTCTCAAAGAAGTGATCTATCCAAGAGATTCAATGGATAGCAGAATCCAGGCCCATGAGAGGAGTGGCTCATTTAGTGTAAGAAGTTGTTATAGATGATTCATCAAGACAAGACAGGTCTCAAATAGTGTTGAATCCTCACAGCTGGTACTTATAAGGTCTTATGGAAGCAATTATGGAAGATGAAGGTGCCAAGTAAGATAAATTTTTTGCTTGGCGTGCTTGTAATGATGAACTCTCCACAAAAGAGAATTGATTAAGAAGACATGTATTAACTGAAGGGTAGTGCTGTTTTGTGAGGCCGAGGGTGAGGATCTACATCATGCTTTGGTCAGTTGTGCTAGTCTTCAGAAGGTATGGAAAGCACTGTTGCCAGACATTGTTATTAATCCTAGAACGAAATTTTATGAGGTTGCATTGAAGTTCTGTGAGGGCAAATCAAAGGAGAAGTTGCCAATTTTCTTTTGTTTGGCATGGAGTTTTTGGTATAGAAGAAACAAGATGGTGAATGACCAGATGCTGTTGAATCCAAAGAAAGCTACTGAGAATGCTATTGTGTTGGTCAGAAGCTTTAAGAAGGTCAGACTCAAATCAAGTACCCAGCTGAAGAATCACTTTCGATGGAAGCCCCCTCCTGTAGGTGTGTTGAAACTCAATGTTGATGGTGCTATTTTTGAAGATCAAAATAAATCTGGTTCTAAGGCAATTTTGAGAGATGACCAAGGTACTGTGTTAATGACAGCTAGTATGGTTGAGAATGAGGTTGAGGAAGCTGAAGCTATTGAATTAATTGCTATATTCAAAGGGCTTCAGCTGTGTGTTAGCGTGGGCATCTCAAAGCTTATGGTAGAATCATATTGCTTGCTGGTAGTGGAGGCCTTAAAGCAAAACAGCATGGAGAGATCATTGTTAGGCTTATTATGCTGAGAGATAGAGTCTCTTTCTTTATGTTTTGTTGAATGTGATTTTGTGTATGTGCATAGGGAATGTAACATGGTTGCTCATAGGCTAGCAAGAAATGCAAAAAATGTGAAAAACATTGCTATGTGGTAGAGTAGTATTCCAGACTTTCTTTCTCAAGCCTTATAGTTTGAAAAGTGCCTCTAATCTTCTTTTAATTAAATTTCTTTTCTTAAAAAAAAAAAGAAAAAAAAAAAAAAAAGAGACAACCATAAAGTGTTAAGATCCCACTACAACATTGGTGAGTCCGGGTTATCCTGAGGGGCACCATCGATGATTATATTTTTAAATATTTACCAATCATATTCTTTATTTTCAAATGTCAGTGCCTTTTAAATGGTCACTTTTAATTATCATATTTTTCAAGGCCATATTCCCCAACAGTGGTTTCATTCATGCATGCCATTTTCTCCAAGTAAAAACACTAGAAAAATCCAAGAAAAAGGCGTAGCTAATGTGAAAACAAGATACAACTATGTGAAGCATGTATTAGCTTAATCAAAGATACTCAAGAACTGTCCATTTATATACGACGTTCATGGATAGAGTGTGCCTCAAAAACTATAGGAGCGAGTAAAAGAACAATTTTAGCGAATACATCTTAAATTTAGGAGGAGAAAAATAAATTTTAGCGATATGGTGTGCTATAGTGCCATTATAAATTTAGGGTGGAGCTTTTACAAAATGCCGTTTTTACAGAATATGGAGGTACTTGGGAAAGGTTAAACAGCAGTAGGGCGTTGGGAAGTGTATGGAGCTCATTCTTTTGGAGACTTTTGTCTTAAATCTAAGGCCTTTTTTGTAAGATAGAGAAGTTACGTAGTTTGGGTTACCACGTAGTTGCCTTTCTGATGAGGATTGCTATTTCCAAATAACTAAGTCAATTCTATAAGATGATGTAATTCTGAATCAGAATGGAAACAAAGAGTTAAATGACTTCTCTAAAAGCCTCTGATGTAGTGGGCTCATGAGATGCAGTCCTTCTGGCCCTCTGGGTGACTGTTACAGTTAACCCTTTGATGATAACCAAGGCCTCAAGAAAAGCATCTATAGAAATCCAAGCTCAAAGATCTTATTTCTTACAAGAAGTACATCATTTTCATATTATTATGTTTTCTTTAATCTTCTCTTTCTGCTCTGACTAGAAACCACATATATCAGAAAGCCACCAGTGAACCAGACACAGTCACAACCTCAAAAGCCAAATGCAGCTTTATAATGAATTTTATGATACAGATATTGACAACACAATCCAGCCCTTGAAATCCAACCCCTTTTAGCCAAAGACTCAAAGCTTTTTAATGAATTCCATAATATATGTATTGAAAGCACAGCCCATTACTCGGAACCCTTGAAATCCAGCCCCTTTAGCCAAGGCCTCAAACTCCTTCTCTGTCCTCTCCTTCCCACCAGGATTATGAGCCAACATGATAACATCTATATGGATGACTCCCTTGGCCGCGAGGCTAGTGTCTGGTGCTACTGGAAGAATACATTCAGCAACAATCACCTTCCCATTGTCTGGAAGAGCTTTATAGCAGTTCTTCAGAAATTTCAAGCAGTGCTCATCACTCCAATCATGACATATCCACTGTACATCGGGCACACGAATGTCAGGATCATAAATCAAGGTAGAATGACCTTTGACTAATCAAATCTTTATTATATTTCACTTTCATGTAAGTTTCATTGATCCATTGGTCAGAAGGTTAAAATGTTTTCCCTGAATAATCTTATGGTTAAAAATTATAAGCACCAAGACTAATCTCTCCACTTAGCTTCCCTTTCCTTTAAAAGGTAAATTCAACAATCCTCCGAAACCGTTCTAATGCTACTTTGAAATTAGAGTGCGTTTAAAGTTTGAACTTCCTTTGAAAATGAAATACCTTGTATTGTGAGAAATCTGAGGTGGCATAGATGGTACCTTGAATACTAGTGATACCATTTATGTGTGAACCATCAATAGAATCATTGTGGTTTTGTATATTGGATCCAGGAAAAGTCAAGAAGGGGAGTAGGTAAGAAAGTGAAAGGATTTCCATATTCAAATGCAACCCACCTTCATGAAAATGGCGTCTCCTTTTGGAACACTAACAAACATGTCTCCTCCTACGTGGTCCACACCTGCACAGCCACCATTTCTAACCCATGAGTTCATATTAAACCCAAAAACATAAGAAAGAACTTTAACATGTAGCCAACAGCCTGGTTCATATGGAAGGAATGTCAGGATATTTTAGTGCTTAAACCATCTTAGAATTACCAATAATAGCTTTAATTAAGCAGGCTATCAAGTATATGATCACTAGTAAGCTTTGGTGATGTAGTATTAATATATACCAGGAGAAGATGGTGCATCCTCGATGACATGCGGCAAATCGAAATTGATGCCCTTTATAGAAGGGTATTTAGATACGATCATACTAAGGACAGCCCCTGTCCCGCCACCAACATCCACCACCGATGTTAGGCCTTCGAAGCCTTTATAGGTCTCTAGGATTTTCTTCATGGTAATGGTAGAGTGATCAGACATTCCCTTGTTGAAAACCTTGTTAAATCTAAGATCTTTCCCATGATATTCAAAAGAGGTCACTCCATGGGCCCTGTTGAATGGAATGCCACCTTCTAGAACTGCATCTTTCAGGTAGTACCTATAAGAATATAAAAATTAGTTGAACATATTCTGATCCATGCAAAGCATCTTTACCATACACCTAAAAACAAAATTAGGTGAAGAATTACTCCTGCCAAACATCTTTTTCATACACCTATAGACAACAAGGCTCTCTCTCTCTCTCTCTCTCAAATAATTGAATCCAATCACGCTTTTCAACTTCCTCTGCCAATAAGACTCTTAGCTTTTTATTTAGTGGTTGAAAATTAAAGCCCTAGTCCAATAAGATGGTTGATTTGTTCCTTATAATGAACTTTTTAAGTAGAGGAACTAGTTTTCTACCAACAATGAACATTCACTAAAATGAAATGGGATATTCCAAAAGTTTTACAAAAAATGAAAAGGCAATAAACATTGAATAATAAATTGGTGTAAATAATACGTGAGAGAGTGGTTCTCTACTCTGGAAGTGGGTATGGTCCCTATTCCCATTATCAGATAAGTGCTTGAGCAACAAGCAATCAGTGCCATCTTCCCCCGCAACCAGCCTCAGCATTTTATGGTGCTACTCAATCAATTATGTTCCTCTCTATTTTCTTTGCATAATATCCACAACTTAAAAAGAAGAGAATGAAAGGAAAAAAAAAAAAAAAGAGTATATCTTATCAATCAACAGCCATAAATCCAAAAAGTAGTTATTTTCTACTTTTATTCTCTAATATATTCATATCCGTCTAATGGATAATAACCCATCACCAAGTCCTAAAGTTTAGATCAAAAGCATTAAAAAAAAAAAAATCATGATAATATTCTATTGTATTTTATTTAAAAATTTTTTAATGATTAGATGATATAGGATAAACAGAGAGAATCTATTCTGTTTTTTATAGAGAATAGCGGCGAAGTGACGTGATAGATAGGGTCATGACTTGCTTGCTTGGCTATTGTTTGTTTCTAACCGCTTGCTTTATTTGAATATGAAAGAGCTTTGATTGCTCGTGTTTAAAATAAGATGATTTGATTTCTAAAGTCTTAAAAAAAATCATGATAATATTTTATAATCAACAAACGCAATGATAATTATAGTGGGCTGAAATAATATTTAGGTTTGGTGGTTACGGTAATGTCCCAATCAAACCAGTTTACTGATTGAGCATGAAGACAATTAAAGCAAAAACGGAAAAGACTAAAAACGCATCATTAAATTTAAGACTACGACCTTATGACAGCATGCAGTACCCAAAAGATGCAATGAAACTCACGTACCAAAAAAAAAAAAAAAAAAAATCATAATGATGATGTATTATACATATAACAAATGTAAGTAATAATAATAAAAAAATAGAATAAAACTATTTTGCCTCTCTAATGTACCGCTCCATTTGACCGCTTGACAGATTTTTTTTTTTTTTTTTTTTTTTTTTTTTTTTTTTTTTTAACTTGGTGATTAAAGAAGTGATTTTAAATGTATTGAGATTTTTTTTTTATTTTCTTAAAATATTTAAATATATTAAAAAAATGTGAAAAAAAAAATGAAAAAAAAAACTTAAAAAGCACAGTCGGTCAAATGGAGCGGGCTACTCTGTTGCCCGACTCAAAAAAATATTATTTCCTTTACATCATGCCCGTCTATTTATGTAGAGTGGAGATTCTAAGGACTCGATTGGTTATACAAATTATTTCATCTCATCTTATATCATTTACTCATTATAATTTTTTTAAACTCTCACACAAAATATAATAAATAATTTAATTATTTCAAATCTTAAAATAAAAATAATATTAACAAATTATATTCTAACTATATTTTATTCAATTTTCAATTTTCATCTCATCTCATTTTATCTGTGTAACCAAATAAGACAAGCTCTGTTTAGATGTTGAGACCACCTTACTTCATCTTATTATCTTATCTCATCTTATTTCATCTTATCTCAATATTCAAACACCACTTAAATATAAACGCTTTTCAATTTTAAATCTTCACTTTTTTAAACTAAACTAATCATTATCTAATCATTACAATTTTCTTAAACTTCTAATCAAGTCACAAAATAATTCAACTTTTTTAAATATTAAAATAAAAATAATATTAAAATATTATATTTTAACAATATTTTTATTTTATAATATTTTTATTTAAATTTGTTTAGCTCATTTATCAAAGCGTCATGCAACATCTTAATTTAAATCATTTCATTAATATTTACAAATTATTTTATTGGTATTCACATATTTGTTAACTCATTTCTAAGAGTTTAAGAGTTAGTTTGGATCCCAAATCCATCCCAATTCATTATTACAATTTTTTTTTTTAAATTTCAATATAAAATATAATAAACAATTCAACTTTTTCAAAATTTAAAATAATAATAATATTAAAAAATAATATTATAATAATATTTTATCATCTCAACTTAACGCAACTCAACTTAGTTCAATATCCAAACGCACCATCTAATGTTCACTTGTTATTATTACCAAACATTGGCACAAAACATTATTAGCTAGTATCATGACAAAACTGAAACTGAATTGAACCAAAAACTGTTCAATGATCTGATTCTATAAAAGAAAAAATATTTGAAGTAAACCAAAGGTCCAAAAGGTATAATTAGAAGGAATAGTTACCAGCTCTCCATGAGGACCTTATCCTGATTCATGAGACAGAGAGGAGCAATAGATACACCATCCTCATTCTTAGTCAAGAACTTGGAAACAGGGCCCAGACCGTACAGCCTCTCAACCCTGCCACCAGGGAGTGTGCGCAGGGAGTAAGTGAGAACAGAGTAGCTAGCCAGGAGGCGGAGGATACGGTCCAGCATAACAGGGGCATCTGGGTTCGTGGTTGGGAGCTGGGAAGCGATCTCTGAAGGCGAAAGATATGCGCCAGGCCCAGCCTTAGCCATTATCTCCAAGAGGTCGAGCTCTATGGCTGATTTGAGTACCATGGGAAGAACAGAGGCGCTGGCGAGTTGCATGGCAAAAAGGTTTGCTTCTTCGTCGGAGACTTGGGTTGGGGTCATCTGGGTTTCGCCTGTTGAGCCCATTTTTTGGCTGGTTTTTGTGGGAGTCTCTGATGAGTGGAGAAGAAGGAAGATAGAGGCCGAGGAAGTTGATGAGCTGAGACAGAGGCAGCAAAAGTAGCAATATTTATGTGGTTTTTGGCTCAACCACCGCCCGTCACCTTCAACTTTGATTTACAAGTGTCGTTTGTAAACCACATTCGTAATGACAACATTGACAAGGCTTTAGAGTAAATAATAATATCTATGGTTAAGAAAATAATTTTATATAAATTTAAGATTTATCTATTTTAGAAAAAAAAAGCGTGAAATTTAGGGATGGATTATTTTTTAAAGTGTTTATTACAGCAAGCACAACTGTAAATAGAGCATTGATATTGGTCTAGTCAAAACCAAAATTTGAGTAAAAGTAATCTTTTGGCTAAAAGCTAAAACCATTCAAGTATAACCCGACTAGATAAAATGAATCAAAATAATAATATAATATTATTTTTTTAATAATAATTTTTTTTTCATATTTTGTTACTACACTAAGCATATATTAATTAATAATTTAAAAATTATTAGATTATTAATTAACATATAGTTAGTGTTAATATTAGACTGCAACAATAAAAAATTTGGAAATTAAATATGAGTTTGATCTATGAATAGTGACTAGTCAAGTTTGGACATCCTTTTCCATTTACTGTAGCTTAGAGTTTTACCTAAAAGAGTTTTAGTTAGTCCAATGCAACTCATTTAAATAAAACTTAGCCATATTTTATATTTCACTGACATTTAACTAATCCAATATCAATGTTGTTACCACTTTGCCATCCAAATTAGTGGATTCACCATATTCAAACCATTTGCACAACAGCAAAAAAGAAATCAATCTCTCCGACTGGTGAAGATTTGGATGATTTTATTTCAAATAAAGCTTTTGTATTGGACAACATATAAAGGACAATTTTAATAGATACTTAATTTTATAGTCTTTAATCTACCATATAAATCTTTGAGTTTGATGATATGCAGTATGCACAGTTAAATGTCAATTCAAACTACTCGGTCCATAAAAAGAAGTTGAATGGCCAAAATGGTATTTGAAAAAAATGCAACGTGAATATCAATCTAAAACCCTCGATCCATCAACCATATTTTTTTTTTTAGCAGCATCAACCATCATATTATTCCAATGTTTTGTCTGTATATAAAATCTTAAAACCCGATTTGATGAGATGAGATGATTTTAGATGAAAATTAAATAAAATATTATTATAATATTATTAGTGTTTTCAGATTTGAAAAAATTGAATTGTTTATTATATTTTATATAAGAATTTAAAAAACTTGTAATGATGATATGAGATGAGATGAAACCGTTTCTGTATCTAAACAGAACCTAAATGACCAAAATGGTATTTGAAATATATGCAACGCGAATATATTTGAAACTATCGCTCTTATTTTTTTAATTTTTTTTTCCTCTTAGAAAGTTTGTAGTATAGAGATGATGAATATTATTATTATTAATTATTATTATCTATTAACTACTATAGAGAGAGTTATAAAAACACAACTTACAAACCATTTACAATTAAAAAAAACTATATATATAACTTTTTAGAAACCTAGTAATTTGATGAGTGGACCCGACAAGTACAATGATATTGGACCCTGTTTTGGAATTATTCAAAGAAAATAATACTTGATTCCATGAGTTTGCCCCTCAAAATTACGACTTGAATATTTTATTTCTTATTTTTATTTTTTTCAATAGTTAAAAAAGTAATTATTAGTGAAGTTATGTATTTTTTTTTATTTTTTTAAAATATATTGAAAAATGTTTAAAAATCGCTTAAAAATAATAAAAATAAAAAGTAGAATTTGCAATAATGATAAGTTTGAGAGAATAAACTCTTGGGATTGAATAGTAGTACCCTTTTGAGAAAAAGATCATGCACACTTACCAAGAAAACCTATCAAGAGTGGGTCTCAACATGTAAATTTATTTTTTCAATTTTTTTTAAATCTCTTTAAATATTTTTAAAAAAATATAAATTCATTAAAAATACTTTCTTAACCAATAAATAAAAAAAATTACAATCAATAGCCTTTTTAGATGAATTTTCTTGATATAGCTAGTATTTTACTTTCTCAAACCAATAATTGTGCCTTCTTACATCATCTTTCTCTGGGCTTGATTTTATGATTTCTTACGATCCACTTAACCCCCCCGTCTGATTTCTACTGATCAATATAGATTCATTCCAAAAACGAGTGAGACCAAATTCCAATTTTTTATAACTAACTTTAATCATATGAAATGTGAGGGGAAAAAATACCCATAGTTTATAAAATTGGGGCCCAACCCAGCAAGTCATTACTGAGGACAAAAAGAGAGACCATGAAGAGATAAGAAAGGACATGAGTAAGACATGATGGCTGCAAATGTCAGAGGGATAGGGAGACAAGAGAGATATTAGAGCTGTAAAGTAGCAGAGGGTTAGAAGAAAAAAGAAGAGTGTCCACGCAAGGGAGATCTGCCAACTCATGACAAACTAGCATGTACAGTAAGGGGTCAGGCAAGCCAATAAAAGGAGAGGCCCAGACAACATAAAAGGGGCCAAGGGTTTTTAGTGATTAGTGGCTGATAAAATAGGGAGATCGGGACGATGAATAAACGGATCGATAGGGAATCAATGGAAATATATTGAGGAAGAGCTACGACCTTCTCTGTATAGTGAGACATAAAGATTCACGAGTGATTGTAAACATATATATATTATATTGGAGACTTCTCTCCACAAACTCCATAGACATAGGCATATTGTCGAACCACGTAAATCTTGTGTCATCTCTCTTTACTTTTCCTATACTTATTTTCCATTCATTGCCATAGACGTACGAACCGCCATCGTACAGCCGCACCAGAATATTGCCAGGGGCTCCAAATAATTCACATTGCAGCACCGCCTACATGGATTTGTCCAGGCCTGCGAAACACGACATCAACAGTGGCATCGTCTGTGGAATTTCTGTTGTCCCATAACTAGCGTGTCCTTCGTAGGCCGACAACAACACACTCTCAGAGTTCGCGATGTGAAGAAGAACATACTGAAGTAATGGAAGGAAGAGCTGATGAACTGCCTATGATAGCACAGAAGGAAAACGAAATAAAGGTGGAAGAAGGATATTTTTCGATGCACTGAATAAATTCCAAATGATGAATAAAGGAAGTATCATCCAGATAAGTACTCCATGCTTCATTATTTTCATTTATTTTTAATAAATTAGTTATTAGGAGAGCAAACTCTACATTGCTTGGGTAAACACAGCACTTGTAGCTCAAGTGACCGAGCCACTTACTTTCCAGGCTCGACAATATGTTTTATGCACAAGCACATGCATGTGGACAGTAACTAAATGCGAGCAGTGCCAACCAGAGCACTGTGTTGTGTATATTATACACGGCACTGTGCACTTAAATGCATAGTGCCACGTATGTGGAGGCCATGCATGGCACGATACACTCGATGGGTGCACATCCTGTGCATCGGCTGCCGGCATTTTCTGCCGCGGCAGTGATGGTCACCGAAAGCAAAGGCCGTGCATGACGTGCATAGTGGCCCACCATTGGAGATCCCCCCGCAAAGACCATAAGGCTCACGGCTGCTAGACGTGAGCCACTTGACCTTCTAGCGGCCACTACTGAGGCCGTCGAAAGTTTCTGTCTCTGACAAGCTCGGCCCCGTTGTCAGGGGCCGAGCAGGGTCCTCCATATGGATTGTTTGCCATTTGATGGGCCCGCGACAACCAGCCGCAAGCCTGATGCCCCCACTGGCAGCCACTAAGTGGCTCGTTGGCAGTTTCTGGCGGCTGCCATCCTCCTCCCCTAGGAGGGCAGCTCCAACTAAAAGTCGTGTGGATAGCTCGCAAGGGACAAAGGTTTCACGGCTCGAAACTATCATGGCACAAGGGGATTTGTGGCGACAACCAGGTGGTCCGCTGACCACATCAACAGTGGCTCCTCAGCGGCCACCTCCAGTAGTGGCCGCGCACAAAACAACTCTGCAAGATGGTCTCGAACCCATGCATAATGGACAGTGGCGACAACCAACTGTAACAATGACCACCGGCATGCTCCACCACAACCATGGTAGTCCTCCCCTTGGCATCACTCAATAGGATGAAGACCCACCTGCCCGAAATACATGCACGGAGGCAACAAAACTTGCATGAAACTTAGTTCGGCAGACTCAGCATGGGAAATTCTCAGCTCGGTAACACATGCACGAACTCCTCAGCATGGTAGCCACCTACAGGGGTTCCACCGTTCAGAAAGAACTACACGGGAAGAACCTACTCGGATCCTTCAGCTCGATAACATACATGCACTGAGGAAATAACATGCACGGACTTTCTTTAGCTCAAAAACTTACTTCCATGTGAAGCCCTAGCTTTGACTTTCCTCAGCTCGGAAACTGCTGCACGAAGAGAACCTGCACGGGAACTTCTAGCAGCCCACCAGTTCGAAACAGAACCACCTGCTCGGGGCCCACCAGTTCGAAACTTATATGCACGTGTCTCTCTGCTATTTCCCTCAACTTGCTCTGCCCCTCAGCTCAGTAACCACCTACACAGTGTACTCAGCTCGGTAAAGCTACGTAGACAGAGGTGACCACATGCACGAACTACTCAGTTTGGCTACTACATGAACGGACTGCCCCAGCTTGGTAAATATATGCGTGGATCCTTCAGCTCAGGAAAACTATTGTTCGGAGATCACCATGCGGGAGCATACACTTCATTACTTAAAGCACCTACTCGGAAATCGTCACACGGCTACATCTATCATGTGCTAGAGGAAATTGCACAAAATTGCAGGAGACTTTATTATTCTGCTTGAATCGGATTTTCTGCTCGGCTTGGATTTTTCTGCTCGGTTCAGATTTCCTGCTCGGTTCGGCTTCTCTGCTCGGTTCGGCTATTCTGCTCTGCTTTACTGCGCTATTTTATTCTGCTCGGATCAGTTTTCCTACTTAGTTCGACTTCTCTGCTCGATTCAACTATTCTGCTCTGCTCTGATTCGCTATTTTGTTTTGCACGGATTTGTTTTCCTGCTCGGTTCGGCTTTTCTTGCGCAGTTCGGTTATTCTACTCTGCTGCACTATTTTGTTCTATACGGCTCGAATTTTCTGCTCGGATCGGTTTTCTTGCTTGGCTCAATTTTCCTGCTCGACTCGGCTATTCCGCTATTCTACTCTGCACTACTGCGTAGGCAAGCACGTACACTCATTGACTAATCAACAATTCCAGGTTCATTACTCAAAAAATTCATGTGGAATTATGTTTATACTAACAAAGTTAATTCTATCATTGGAACGAACTACCAGGAGCGAATGGTCAAAAATCGCCTGACCTACTAGAAACAAGCCCGGTCTTTAGATTGGCCACAAAGTATAAAGTATAGGAACCGAGCCATGAGCTCTGACCTGTTAACAGCTATTCTCAACACAATCTAAATGACTTGCCGAGCTTCATGCAATATGTGAAATGCGTTGGTGAGGAAGTAGGGCCATCGGGTTCTGCCAACCTATAAGTGTCAATCCACGAAGTATAAAGCACATGAACCGAGTCATGAGCTCTGACCTGCTAACAACTATTCTCAACGCAGTCTAAATGACTTGCCGAGCTTCATGCAAAGATCTCCATCAAATGAAATCTCCATCAGAGATAGAATCTCCATCAAACAGAATCTCCATAAGAGATAGAACCTCCATCAAAACAGAATCTCCATCAAACGGAATCTCCATCAGAGATAGAATCTCCATCAAAGACAGAATCTCCATCAAACGGAATATCCATCAGAGATCGAATCTTCATCAGAGATCGAATCTCCATCAAATGAAATCTCCATCAGAGATCGAATCTCCATCGAGTACATCTCCCGCATCATTCAAGCTCCGCGCTCGCGAGGCATTATTGGGCCCAGCCCAAAGCTAAGGAAATAGGAGCGAAAAAATTGAGGAAAAAGAGATTGAGGAACTAGGAGTGAAAACAAAGCTGAGGAAATAGGAGCGAAAAAAAAATTGAGGAAAAAGAGATTGAGGAAATAGGAGAAAAAAAATTGAGGAAAAAGAGATTCAGGAAATAGGAGCGAAAAAATTGAAGAAAAGAAGATTGAGGAAATAGGAGCGAAAACAAAGCTGAGGAAATAGGAGCGAAAAGAAGCTGAGGAAATAAGAGCGAAAAGAGACTGAGGAAATAGGAGTGAAGAAAAGCTGAGGAATTAAGGGAGACAATAATTTTTCTTTATAATTTTCAGCCCTAAAATGGTGCTAAAAATTAGCAGGCTTCTGTGGGGAAAAAAAATACCCATAGCCCATAAAATTAGGGCCCAACCTACCAAGCCATTACTAAGGACAAAAAGAAGGATCATGAAGAGATAAGAAGGGACATGAGTGAGACATGAGGGCTGCAAATATCAGGGGCTGCAAATGTCAGGGGGATAAGGAGATAAGAGAGATATTAGGGTTGTAAAGTGGCAGAGGGTCAGTAGAAGAAAGAAGAGTGTTCATATAAGGGAGATCTGCCAACTCATGGCAAGCTGGCATGTACAGTAGAGGGGTCAGGCAAGCCTATAAAAGGAGAGGCCCAGATAACATAGAAGGGCCGTTTTAGTGATTAGAGGTTGATAAAATAGGGAGATTAGGACGATGTACAGGCGGATAAATATAGAATCAATGGAAATATATTGAGGAAGAGCTACAACCTTTTCTGTATAGTGAGACATGAGGATCCACAAGTAATTATAAACATATATATATATATATATATATATTATATTGGAGACTTCTCTTCACAAACCCCGTGGACGTAGGCATATTGTCGAACCACGTAAATCTTGTGTCATCTCTATTTATTTTTCCTATACTTATTTTTCATTCACCGTCATAGACGTACGAACCGTCACCGTACAGCCGCACTGGAACACTGCTAGAGGCTCCAAATAATTCACATCGCAACACCGCCTGCGTGAATTTGCTCAGGCCTATGAAACACGACATCAATATGAAATATTTAATTAAAATGTCTAATCACTTCTAAATTCAACACCAAAAGAGTAAGAAAAAAAATACAAAAATTAAAAGAGTGGGATCCTTTTATAAGAGTGAATTTTATCAAGTATGAAAGAGACCTTAAAAGACAAGCCGTACACAGTTTGACTAAATGAACACAAAAATGAAAGCAATGTGATTAACGCTTGTAGTACCACTGTAGCAAAGCCATGGAAGGAAAAGCATGAGTTTTTGATTGGTTGGCATTGACATTTCAAATCAAACAACATCTCACCTAAACTCGATTGGGACAGTGGTCGCAGTTGGTGATAAACAACAGTGCAGAAACATAACTCGACTCCACCTTTGTTCTGGAAGTATAGCAACATATCATCCCAAACTATCTTTACCTACTTCCCACCAACCTTGACTTCCACTTCCGCTACTATAAAAATTCTGCTTACGATACCTTCCTTCCCTTCTAATATGTTAACATACAGGGTAGAAAATCGTTTTCTTTATTTCTTATCTTAAATTTTATGATATTCAATCATATCAGTTTTTTTCCCCTTCCAAAAGGTAAACCTCATTGATAAAATGTCCTTAATACAGATAAACTGAAATTGTAAATACATACTAACTAGCTACTACATACTAGCTAAGAAGAAATTATGAAGGTAAGTCTTTATCACTGTAAAAATCTAAAAGACATGGTAGAATTTTGATCAGGGGTATGCTACCATACAAATTATTGGAAGATGCATATTGCGTAATAGAATGAACGCATCGATTCTGAGACTGATGTATCTTTAATACTACTTCCTAGCTTTCAAATCTTTGTAGCAGTATTATTGTATCTCTTATTGTTACTTATGTGAACCATTCTAAATTGTGTTGTGGTTGTGTCAAGTCTCTTATCACTACCTGCGACTCTCCTTCTATGATTATCTTCTTAAGGTTCTTTGAAGATGCTTCCTTTACTCCTATGAAGGTTGCTAATGTCTCACCCTGGTTTGGATTGCAGTTGCTCAAAAATTCTGTTACTATGGATACAATTGTTCCATTATGATCCCTATATATTGTTGCTACTATGCTTCCTGTTGACCTCACAGCTACATCAAATGAGATTGAGTAATGTTCCAACGGAGGGGGTACCATTTGAGGCCACTACTTAGTATTTTCCATTCCCAAGCCTTGTTGTGTTCCTTATAAGCTTTGATGATTTTAGGTACAAAAAGGCCGGTAGGTACATTTTGGAATTCATGAATGATTTGGTTTCTATAAAACCAGAGACTATCCATTGCTATAACAACAAACAGTTAGAATTTTTGAGTTTTGTGCAGAAATGTGTAGATTGGTGATAGGGTCTGGGATTGCTAGAATCCAACTAGTAATATTTTGCCCCACTATGGTAGTAATATCTAGGGGCCAAGGTGATTGCCTCCATATGATCCTAGAATAGAGACAATTCAGAAACAAATGAGAGGTTGTTTCCTCTGCTATTTGGCAAATGGGATAGAGCACCTGATCTTCATCAAAAGGTATGCAGATTTTTAACAAGAATTGAATAGGAAGAATGTTGTTTAGCACTTTGCATAGGAAGAGTTCAAGTCGATCTTGTATATGCAAAGACCATAGTTTCTTCCATATTGAATAAGAATGAAGATTGCCATGGCTATTTGGTTGGCCTATCAAAGCAATATATGCAGATTTTATTGAGAATCTTTCATTAGAGTGATGCAACCATTTCAGACTATCCCTAGTATTGTGAAATTGGTATTGGGCAAGAGGAATTTTTCAATCTCCTTGACAGTGTCTTGAGAAAACAGAGTTTGGAGGAGTAGAGTATTCCATCTTCTAGGTTCCTCTAAAATTAATTTAGAGACTCTTAGCTGGGGTCAGTGATATTGAGTAGAAATGATGGGATTGGAAAGGGAGGGGACAATGTGGGAATCCAAGGATCTTTTCAGACGTTTGTGCTTGTTCCATTATTAATCTGCATGCATAAGCTAGGGGCTAGAAAATCTCTTTGTTTTAACAGCCATTTCCAAAACCTAGAATCACCTTGTTTTTATAGGAATATCCAACCACAAAGCACTTTTCAATTATTTATTAGAAAATTATTGTTTTCCACAGACAAGTGCTGTTATCAAGGAGGGTCCATCCTAATTTGTACATAAGAGTTTTGTTGAAATGAGAAATAAGTCTCAGACCTACACCTACCATTAACTTAGGCTTGCAGATTGAATTCTAAGACTTTGGAGTGAAGTTGTGAGATGTTTTTAGATCAAACCCCCACCAGAATTTCATAAAGGAGATAAGTTTTTCTCGCAATGGTTTTTGGAATCAGAATACTAGACATCATGTAGACAGGAATAGAGCTAGCTACTGATATGATGAAAGTAGTTCTACCAGCTTGGGATAAAAGCTTGGCCTTCCATCCTGCCAATTTTTTCTCAATTTTATCCCTTACTTCTTCGAAATAGTTGCTATTGGACCTGTCAAAATTCAACTAGAGGCCTAGGTATTTAATCCTAGAGGAGGAAACTTTGAAGTTCAATACTACTATGACAACTCTGATTATTAAAGGAGAAGAATTTTTACTAAATTGGATAAATGATTTATTCTTGTTATTTTTTTTACTAGACTAAGAAGAGTAATTGTTAAGGCATTTGAGATAAGAACTTGCATTCATAACAAAAGCTGACCCAAAGAGAATTAGATCATCAACAAAGAGGAGGTGGGTGAGGTAAGGCCCATCTTGACCAATTTTAATGCCTTCAATGTTTCCAAGATGCTCCTCCCTAGTGATGAGTCACATTTCACTACCAATTATGAACAAGAAAGGAGAAAATAGGTCATCTTGTCTTAGTCCCCTGGAAGGATGAAAGTAGCCACAGGGTTCTCCATTGATTACCACAGAGAAAGCAACTATTGAGATGCATGCTTTAACCCAATTAATCCAAGTAGGATGAAAATCAAGACAGCTCAGAACCTTCAGCGGAAAGTTCCATTCCATATAATTGAATGTCTTTTACATGTCAATCTTAATTGCCATGAATCCTTTATTTCTTCTAATGTTTTCCATAAAATGGAATATTTCTTGGGCAACTATAGTATTCTCTTGGATTACTTTGCCAAGGACGAAAGCAAATTGATGATGAGATATGAATCTATTGAGTATAGTCTTAAGTTTGTTGGCAAGAATTTTTGCAATGATTTTGTAACACACATTAGAGAGATTGATTGGTTTAAATTGATGAACAGTGTTGGGCGAATCAATCTTGGAGAGTAAGACAATGTGAGTATAATGAAGCTCTTCGAAAAGATACCCATTGGTGAAGAAGTTCTTTATGGCCTTTGTGAGATCTTCCTTGATAATCTCCCAATAATGCTTGTATAAGAAGCCTGTAGAACCATCAGGTTCAGGGGACTTAGAGGATGATGTTTTTTCTAACAGGATTTCTTCTTCAGAGGAAATTTTACAAAGGATGTCATCATCCAGATTTGAAATTTTATCGGGAAACAAGTTGTCCAGATCATCAAGGAACTCAAGATTTGAGGTTTGGTAGATTTTTTTTTAAATAATCCAGAAGCATGCATTTAATGGTGGATGGATCATTAACCCATTGATTAGAGGGTTTTTTCAGGCAGGAGATATCATTCCTTCTCCTTCTCATCGTGGAAATTATGTAGAAGAATTTGGTGTTAAGGTCAGTGATTGTGAGCCATTGTAGTTTAGACTTCTGCCTCCAAAGAATTTCCTCCTTTTTGAGTTGCTCAATGAGGCAAACTTTTAGATCTTCTTTAATAAGGATGGAAAGAATCCGAGGGGTCACTAGACTAGATTTGAGCTAGTTGGTTATTCAGATCTTTTATCAAAGTTTGAATCTGACCAAAACTCTCTCTATTCCAAAGTTTTAGGGCTTTCTGGACTGCTTTCAATTTTTGGGAGAGTATATAAGCTGGTGAGCCCACAAAGATCATGTCCCAAGCATTTTATAACGGTATCTAGAATAGCAGGATCCCTAGCCCAGAAGTCTTCAAACTTGGAAGTTTTAGGGGCCTTTTTCCAACCAGATGTGCATAGAAGGAGTGGAGAATGGTCCGAAGAGTGGATTGGCAAGTATAAAATTTTTGCATCAGGAAAAACAAGAGCCAAGTTGGATTAGCAATCCCTTTATCCAGCCTTTCACGAATGTGACTTTTACCAAATCTTTTATTGGACCAGGTATATTTTGGGAAGCCTAAAACCTAAGTCACCTAAACCATTTTGATTCATGAAAAAACTAAGGCCATTGGGTTGAGAAGAGGAGGCGAAAAGTCTTCCGCCTATTTTTTCAAAGTGATGAAGAACTAAATTAAAATCTCTTAATCCTAACATAGGTCTAGGAAAGGCTATCGCAATAGAACTAAGCTGAGTCCAAAAAGCTTACTTTTGACTAAATTGAGCAAGGCAGTAAGCAAGAAGTAGTAACCAAGGCATATGAACAGGATCAGAGTACATAAAAAATGCCATTACATTGCTAAAAAATTATGTAAGGAACAGGTGGGCCAACTCCTCAAAGCTATCTATGGATCAGGGTGCCAAAGACCCAAACCATACTCTCACCAGGCCCTTTAAGGTTAGCGGAAAAGCTTCGCAAGCTACCTCGCTTGGGAAGCCGTGCAAGGCCATGTGAACTCTGAAAGTTTCCAGATGTTCAAGGTGGTCTCTAGCCCTATCATACATGTCCATGAGGGGAACCGGGAATTTTGGTAGTAGGGGCACAACCATCACCTCATCGCTGTAGGGTAGACCCGTATTGGTGAGCGATTGGTCTACTGACAACGCTGTGCCCATCTTCCTCACCATTTTTTCGTATTTCCTTTTGAGGTTACGTAGCTCGTCCTGCATGTTTTTTCTTTATTCTTCAGCGTCACCTCCCCCTCCTATGTTTCTGGATCATATGTGCTTGTTGTTGTTAAATTCTGCTCCATTTTCTGGCTTGTTTGTGGCTACTCTTAGCGTCTAGTTCTCTTTTCGAAGGGTCTCTACTTCAGTAATTAGCTTCTCTACTAGTTGTTCCATTGTGACGAGCATTGCTTCCATGTTTGTTGACGTTGCTTCTTCTTGTCCCTCAGTTTTTTGAGAATGAGTTGTCGTAGGCATACGAAGGACCTGTGAAGTCTATAAAGCTCCCACAAACGGTGCCACTATTAACGTTGTGTTTCGTACTCCTTTGGGAAGGGTTCTAGCAACTCGGGTCTTGAGTATTTCACATGCACAATCAAGAAAACACGGAGAGTGGGGGGCCTTGGTGGAGGTCGGGGAGTCGTTGATGCTAAAGTCAATATATCACTTAGTAGTTCATGCATATGCTTAGAGGAATCAGATAAAGTTCTTCATACCTGGGGGTCAACTTTTATACTAGGTTTTAGGTGGGGATAGTTCACACCTAGCTTCAGGAAGTCCATGTCACTTTAACTATTCACTTAGTTAGAATCCTTTAATGTGGCGTAGTTTCTGGGGCTGTGTCATTAATGCAGCGTGATTTTTGGGATTGCACCATTAATGCAGCATAGAGTCCGGGAGTGGCGCTATTAATGCGACGTGGCTCCCTAACTCACTTTACCCTACGATTGTTCCCTATTAAGCCCCTCCATGCTTATTATCAGGAGATCAAGGGTTCTCCCTATTTCCCATCCACCTAGCTACGCAGGTTCTCAAGGGTAGGATGTCATCGGGGAGATGTCAGGGCGGATAGTCTCATCTGTCCCTACCATCCGTTTTCCCCATGTGTGGGTTGATTCGTGGGTGGGTTTCGCTCATGGGCCGAGTACTCTGTAAGCCCACTGACTCCTTCCAGAGGAGGGTCGTGGGCTTGCCTGGGCTCTCTAACTTACTTCCCCAGTGGTCCCTCATGGGCTTGCTATACGGGCCAATAAGGAGAAAACCCTCATACAAATATTATTTTTTCATTCTGCCTAAACCAACCATCTATTAAAAAATACCCAATGTACCTAGTCGTTATTATTAATGACTTATTGAATAAAATAAGATTATTTGAACACTGTTGACAATCCTAGAAAAAGTGTCCTCCTAAGAGAAATGTCAATCTGGTTATCTTATTTTATTAATTGTCAACTAATAAGTGGTTTTCCATACTATGAGGTAGTGCATATGTGTAACTCCCCGACCCCAAGGATTTAGAGAGTTAACTCATATAACCTGATAATCAACTCCAACAATGCTAATATATTTCCAAAACCAAGAATATATCCTTCCAAATCTTCAAAACAACGTAAATACTTCAATTTAATAAACCATACATACTTACATATCAAATCCTCAATATCACAACTCAAATAAAATATCAACTTTTCTTCATGTCTCAAATAACAAATTAGAATAAAATAAAATTGATATAAGTCTCCACAAACCATCTAAATCCATTGAAATCAACTTAATAAGTAAATAACATCCAACAACAATACTAATACCGCGAGATACCCAAAACTATTCACAGCTAATCTTGTCCACAAACTCTAATACTGATCCTCAGTTGAACCATTAAAGTCATCTAAAAATATTATGAAGAGTAAGGGGTGAGTTATCAACAACTCAGTAAGTAGAGAACATATACTAGCATGTAAACATGAGCATTTATAACGTTGATATGCAGAACAAAACATTTACTTTCAGAATGTAGAAACAGCATATTTTACTTTCGAAATGCATAAACCAAAATTTGGTGCAAAACATTAGAGCGAAAATTTCTAAAAAGACAAACTTATTCCCAAAAGAAAATTCATTGGCATATCCAAACTGAAACATTATATTTATATCATCTCATAGCATCACATCGAGACAAATACCATGTTTAACCCCCGTGGTAAGATTATAAACCACTGTTATATCCTTGACTGGGCCGTATACCATGTTTCACCCCCGTGATAGGGTTATAAACCACCATTATACTCGTGGTTGGGCCGTATTCCATGTTTCACTCCCGTGGTAGGGTTATAAACCAACATTATACCAGTGGCTGGGCCTTAACAGAAACAGAACGGAACATCATCAGAATCAGATCACATTCATATATAGAATCAGAATTTTATGCCAAAGTTTTCAGATGATACATCATATCAAAACAAAATACTGAATAGCTTTAGATCATTTACATGTTCGAAACAAACAAAATCAAAATATCTTCATTTATTCGTAGGAAAAAATTTTAGATTTTCATATTCACTCTTTTTGCATAGTTCAGAAACAGAATGCACAAAATTAACTCATGTCTATACTTGTTATAATAGAAAATACTTTCTCTTATATAGAATTTATGCATATGCAGAACAAACATCAGAAGTCGTTTTCAGATTTCTTTTCAAAAGCAAATATGCATATTTTTAAAATCAACCTCATTTCATTTCTTTTATGCAAAACTAGTATATGAACCCCGCTTACCTGACTTCCGTGTACAAGATATGTCTTGGATCTGTCGTCTAACAGTATCACAACCTAAAACAATAAATGTATACCACATAAATTAATAATCCAAATAGGTATACCACTAAGCTCAATTAATAAAAACTTAAATCAGCCCATTTTTAATCTAAAATTCTCCATAAGGTAAATCCGGACAGCCCACTTCAAACCGTCAATATTTTCACTCTAGTACCACCAAATAATTTCCACCCAACAACCACTTAACCCAACACGAACAACATAAAAATAATCAAAAAATTATACTAAACAGTCCCAATTACTAGCCCAAAACAGTCTCACAAAACCATCCAAAATAATCATACTCCTCAACTTCAAGACTTCCAACATAAGCAACTACAATCCAACAGATAAAACACCAAAACACCATAAATTTACATAGGTAATAAATTTTCAAAAGTTTACTGCAGTAGTGCAATTTTGATCAACGCTACAACCATATCAGTAACACTTTACCACATTTCACAATCCAACCATATAATATCAAAATACTACCAAAAGCTTCGGAAAAGGCTTACCTAAAAGAGTCACAAAACTTCGAACCACTTCGAATGGATGCAACCCACTGAAGTCTATGCCCAAAGTTCACATAAATCTCTAGTGAAAGAGAAAAGTGTTTCTGCACAAAGGGAAAAAATTGAGTGGTCTGAAAGTGTACACAATGAGTTCAAACGGAGAGGAGATGTGCGTGAAAATTAAACAGAGGGTAAGATAAAAATAATGAGACTAAAGTTGGATGGTGGGATAAGAGATTTTACCACGCCTAGCACTTCCGATGTGAGGCTCGGTAGCAACACTAGGATCTAGAGACCCACAAGCTGGCTGTACAGAACAATCAACCAACGAACAGTCACAAAGCAGTCGGAGAGGCAAAGAGAAACAGAGAAAGGGAGAGAGAGATGACTCACGATCGTGGAACCCAGTCAGCGATGACGAGTTTCTGAGGACACACGGAGAGAAAAAAAGAAACACAGCTCTCGCAATGATGAACTAGTATATGAGTAAGAGGGAGAAAATCGGAGTGATTCAGGAGTGGTGAGTGAAATCTTCAAATGAGGAACCGAGACTAACTGCAAGAACGTGGGGGAGAAGTTGGAAACAGCAGAGAGAAGAAATCAGGAATGAATAGGGATGGAAAACCGTCTGGGAAGAGAAGAGAAAAGAAAATCACAAAGGGAAGAAGAAGACTCATAAAACGACGTCATCTCGTCTGGGGGTCTTCCGGGCTGGGTTTCAACTGTACCTGGGCTTAGAGCCCGAGTGTTACAATATGGATTTGTGAAAAATAGCTTAGACTTTATGTCTTGTGAGATTGTTTACAATTAAAATAACTTTTTTGAGTTTTTGTTTAAAATCCATAGACAATTAATGAGATGTCGAGTATTAAAGAATCTATATTTTGGTGTTTACATTATAGTTTGCTCAAATTGAGATTTCGTTAAATGGTAAATATGATTTATTTGACTAAGTGAGTTTGTGATGCTATTTGCACAAGTCATTAAGAATAATGGCTAGACTATTGTGATGGACCTTGGGGCAAAAGCACTAATCGCTTTACCCTTAATAAAAAGAAAATAAAGGTTAGTTATTTCACATGTGTAGTTGAGTAATCTCTCTCTCCTTCCTTCAAAACCCCTCTCTCCCTCCCTCTCCTCCGATTGTTGCATGAGATTAGCCAAGACCAGACTCCGATTGTCTTAAAAATTTGTAGAATTCTCAAGTCACTCCAATCCCCTTATTGCAGCTGACATTAGTGATGATATAGTGCTTGCTTTGGTTTTTCTCTTTTTAGCACTAAACCTTGGATCCATCCACATTGTGGTAAGATTTTCTCCTTTCTAACAGAGAATTTGAACCTCTTCAAATTGAATCAAATGCTATAAAACTTGGCAACACAAAGAAATAGCAAAAGTCAGCAATTCAGCTTGTTATTGATGACCCTCCCTCACTCCTAGAAAGTAACGAAGGCCCAAAAAGAGCAGATGAATGTGGACTGCGGGTAGATATTATCGGGAAATTACCAAAGCCAGTGTTTTCGGCAATCCAAAATAACGTTGCACCGACAGAGAGAGACTATCGTCATGCTGATGAATTTGTTATCGATAAGGCAATTGGTGTCCCTACTCCTAGATATCCAGTTCGACGGGGTAGAGTATTTAATAAAAAGAAATCCACAACCTTTGAATTGAAAATTTTCCTTTAATCCCCAGCATATGAAGAAATTCATCCCAACACGCAAGTATGAGGGGAGAGTGTGCGTGGGAGAGTGGAGAAAAGGTGAAAGAGAAAAGGGCATTGGGGTGTTGCCGAGAAAGGGAAAAGGGGAGAGGAAATCAGTAAGAAAAATTCTTGGTAGAATCCAATATTGGGTGCATCCAAATTGCACACCTTACGTGTCGAAACGGTGGCGACCAAGATTTTGCACGCACATTTTGACTTTTCATTTCGTCTCTTTCGTTCCTCTCCCCCAACCCCCTACATTGACCTTTCTTCCTTCTCCCTGTTTCTTTCTTCCTCTTCTCCCTTTCCGTTTCTTTCTTCTTCTCCCCCCACCGAGCTCCATTCCACTGATTTCGAGTTCCTCCCTCGAAGGAACGCTGCACTGCGATTTCAAGTTCCTTCCCCGAAGCCCCCCTTTGCTCTGCGATTTTGAGTTCGTAGGTGATTCTAACGATTTCTTCTCTGAGATTTCTTCTTCTTCTCTAAGCTTTCTTCTTCTTCTTCTCTGCGAGTTCGACACACTCAGATTGAAACCCTCAATCCACCGACGTGAACACCTCAGATTTGCGGGAGGGGTAATGTATCGTTTCTTGTAAATAATGTTCTTCAAGTTTTTCCATGTATTACTCCTTTTTTCTCTGTAATTCTAGGGTTTAGTCATGCATTTCTTTTTTTTTTCTTTGTATTTACAGCATCTCTTTTTTCCTCTAGGGTTTAGTTATATGATCTGTAAATTAATGGTACTTTGCTAGTTTTAGTTTATTATTGAAGGTGGAAATAGCTAAAACTAAAACGAATCAGATTTTAGTGGAGGGTGGTGCAATGTAACCTCTTGGGTATGTTATATATCTTGATTTTGGTCATGTATATAGATATATACATGACTGTGTGTGGATGGCATTACACTAATCATTGTCACCAATGGGACTCTAGTCGAGTTTGTTCAAAATTGTGTATGGATGGCATTACTTTTGTTCTCCCTTGTAATGGCAGAAACGATGGATCCCCCCATCCTTGTTTTTATTTCTTGGCGGTGAGGAAGAAAACAATGTGTACAAAACTTGAAACCTTCAAGGTGCACCTAACCTAACCTAACCTATACATCCTTCCCTTTCACCTTCTTCTTCTTCTTCTTCTTCTTCTATATATTTGTTTTCTTTCAAAAATTGTAAATTGAGAGAAAGTTGCAGAAAAATAATCTAGACTATTACAACCATTCAAAACAAAACCAGAAAATTAAACCTAGGCTATTACAGAAGTTGGTGGTGGGTCTTTCCCACTGTGTTGGCTGATTTTAGAGGAAAATTAGCAACAAAAATCAGCTATTTCCACCTTCTATAATGAACTAAAACTAGCTAGGATAGAATGCACCCAATATTTCCAACGCTCATTAGAATAGAATGCATGTTCTCTTCACTTACCTACATTGGGTTTGATTACTTTGAAATAGACCATGCATGTGGTTGTACTTTATTCACACTAGTTAATACACAGATTTAGACTGTATGGCTTTCTATTATCAGTTAAACCTCCTGGTTTGACTAGCAATGCCAAATTTTCTGTTATTGCAGTGAAAGCAGCCTAGAAATGAGATATGAGTAAAACTCAAAACATAAATGTTTTCTTCTTCTTAAATTTTGTCTCTTTAATCAAATTTATTAAGTAGCACATTTTAAATGTATGTCTATTTATGTGGTTGGCATATGAAACTATTTAAAAAGGTAAACAAATATCAGTTGGTGACAATGATTGGAGTGTGATTGTGTTATTATTATTTTTTTTTAATCTTGGGTAAGCGTTAATTTTTGGGTGATTGTAGTATTTTTTTAATCAATCATCATCTTCTCAATCATCATATTTAGTTAATGATTTTGTGATGGAGTCACCAACTTGTTGGTGTGGTTTGAAAACGCCACTAAAGACATCCTACACTAAGAAAAATCCTGGAAGGAGATTTTTTGCCTACCCCAAGTATAATACGGTAAAAGCAACTTTATATTTTTCATATTAAACTAATCGATTTGCTGATGCGGGATGTACTTTTTAGATTATTAATTTGGGAGTTCGTACTGTGTGCAGGGAGATGCAAGGTGTGAATTCTTCGTATGGGCAGATATATTTCAGTTAATAGAGGAGAACATGTTATTAAAAGAGTAGGCCTGGAAGACGTGGGATGATGTATTTCAACGCGAGTATGCCCTTCGAAAAATGGAAGATAACGTGAAAGAGATAGTGAAGAATCTGAAAATGGAAAAGTGAAAGTTATTGTGTTTGTACTGGATTATCACTTTTGTAATAGTGTTTGCTTGGTTCGGATAAATGTAATGTAAAAAGCACCTTGTATGAATTATATAACTTTTGAGTAAAAATAACTTGTGCAGGAATGGTTGAAAGTGGAAACCATGTTTGTAAATTGTATTTTGTTAAATCAACCTCTGTAATGAAAAGGTCTTCTACCTATTACATTGTTGCTAATGGTGCCTATTCTCATGAATGATTTCAGTTTTGATTCCATTGTTGCTGATGGTGCAAAGTGAACCTCACTTCACTTGCTTTCTCAGGTTGATGGCTACATCAAGATTGCAACACAGTTTCGAGTTCATGCAAACGGAATAATAATGAAACATAAATTATGAATAAGTAAAATTTAACGCTGTGTTGCAATCCATCTTCCTAATCATGCAAACGGTATAATAATGCAAACCAAATACATTGTACTACGCTTTCAAGGAACAAATTGTGAATCAATAAGGCCACATACATTTTGTGAATATAGTAAATTTTGACGTTGTCTTAACATTGTAATACATTGGGGTAAAATTGTAATAACACTGTCATAACTCTTTTACATTCGCCCCTTAATTCTCTTGTAGCTTCTCCTCCGAAAACTACAATAGCTCTCCAACAATGTTCGCCCCCAGATCACTTTGTAAAGAACTCCCAAGCTTTCCTTCAAGCTATTTCCTGAACACCATGTTTTCTTTGGCAGTAAGCACTACAGTTCACAAGAACTTACCAGCAGCACAATTTTGAACAGAGAGAAGAATACAAAAAAATATAAAAAACATATTTCCACTCCAATTCTTTCCTTTTTGTAGCTAAGTAGCAAAATGACAGTCAGCTAATGTATAGGGACACATGTTCCTATGCTTCCTATTCTTTTTGTATAATCCAATCACCAAATTGAAACAACACCTCACATCTTCTCTTATCCTTTGACAGATGACAGGGACACAATAGTTTCCTATGCTTCCATCATTCCCATTTGTGTCACAAAAGAAATCATCTGCTGGTATTAAAGAGTTGACACGGTTATTCATGAAATTCGACAAAAAAATCCACTTATTTGAGAAAGGTACTACAACTCTGTCATGTTTGGGATTGAACCTGTGAAATGCTGAGGTGATTTAAAAAATTCATGATCTAATTAGAAAGATAGAAAGGTACCTGTGGTGGAAATGTGGATAAAGATGGCTCTTCACGATTTGAAGATTTTGGTGAAGTACTAGGAGAAGAAGCATCATTGTTTGACTCATTTCCATTCAATTTATGTACTGCACCATTTAGTATATTTTACCAAGAGTTTTCAACCCCTTTGCTCGTCCAAATTTACGGGCAACAGCAGTAGGTAAGTGTCAATGAGTATTAAAGAGCAACAAAAAAATCTATCGGTAATGGCTTTTGAATATACAGACCTCTGAACATGCGATGGGGTAAGTGTTAAGATCAGCTTTACCCCGTGCAATAGGAACTTGGACCAGCTGAATATTTACGGGCCTCGTAGCTAACTTGGACAATAGGAACTTTAGCATGCTAAAATTCTGAAGATAACGATCATGAGTATCTATTACAATACTTTAAAAACATTATTATCGATTCAAATACCTACATGACCATATTTTTAGTAAAGTTTGTCCTCAAACATTTCTGTATAGGGGAAATATTAAAGTCATAGTATGCTTCAAACTGCCAAAAATAAAGCAATAGCAGCTCTTAATTACTGTCTCCACTTAGGTATAGTGTAAATCCCCTTCTTTCTACACCTGCAGATGTTCTTGAAACAAATCAAAGAAAACTTTCATCATCCTTTTGGATAAAGGTTCATCAGACCCTATTCCAGGAAGCACTAAGTAAGATCCCACTAGATGCAAGAGTGAACTGTTAACAAGTTTTAGAGGTCCTAACTGCCAGAGCCACTCGATCCTGTCCCAATGGAGAGCTCACAATAACAATTAACAACAAAAAACATAAATAAGACACATGAACTGACCTGGAAATGAGCTGTTGAAGATTCCTGCAAGAAGGACAAAGAAAAAACTAACATATTAAAATAAATAAAAATGAGATACCACTAATATGATAAAATTAAAAGATAGACCCAGAAAAAAAATGGGATGAAGTTTAACAAGTTATTTACTGACTTAACAGCCAAGTGGTCACCTATATCCCTTATCCTGAACTTGTAAAATGTTTATGTCCCCTCATTCATTCAAGAAAACCCAGGATAGAAAAACCAACTTCAGTTCAAGTAGAATCTGCACCATCATCCACTGAGACCATAAGTAAATGAGATCTCAGTATTACAATCCCCATTTCCCGCCTTACAGTCACATAGAAGTTAAACAGGATAGATCGGTAGAAATCTCACTCTCCCAAGCAGCCCCTAGCTTAATCAAAGCAAAGACCCTAGTAGGGGTTGGCTAAAAGAAGATGAATGACTAGCTCCTAAAAATCAATTAGCAGACCAACCTGTAAGCAGTCCCCTCAATAATCTGTTCCTCAAAAGTTGTAAATCTTAATCTGGACTTCATTACATCTTTATCTAAATAGGAAATCATTTTAACAAAGCTACATTCTCCAGATTTTAACAAAAGAATAAATTAACAATATTATTATACAAGGGGAAAAAAAAAAAAAAAAAAAAAAACTTCCTACGACTAATTGGAATCAAGAATTAAAAATAATAAAATTCTAAGACCGAATTCATCAATCACTCGGCAAACTGAATTATCTTAGGCATTACTGCCAAGGACCATTAGTTATTATGCCAACAAGAGAACGTGATTCAAAACAATTGTATACTAAATTCCCAGAGTCAGACAAAGGAGTCAGACCTAAATATGCAAATTGACCAATGTTTCTTTATTTAGAAACATAAGGAATGAAAGCTGAACCTCACCTAAAGGTATGGAGAGGAAATCCTCTGAAGAACAATCACAAACACATGAAGCACATGAAACTTGAGCAGTTGAATTCCCTGTCAAGCGCCGTAACATGGATGGCCCAACTGTGAAGCCAACCAAACTCACTCCCACCAAAACCAACACCAACCTCAAAACACCAAAGTTGAAATGATAAAAATTGCAGGATCTGGGTCTCTGTTATGAACTCACTAAGTAGAACTCACCCTTGAAAACTAGCTTATAAGGGAAGGGTGTTTAGGGGTTTATAAACTATCAACTAATCCCATACTTAATCGATGTGGGATCGTAACAACCACCACACTTCGCAGCCGACGTCCACGGCGGTCCTGGCGCTCACATGGGCTGGCTGTGCGCTAGGTCTTTTCCTAGCTCCGAGCGAACACTGCCATGCCGGCATCACCTCTCGTGCCGCACGATTGCAACCGTCGCAACATGGGCTTAGACGTGGGGTGACTCTGACACTATTTGTTATGAACCCACTAAGTAGAACTCACCTTTGAAAACTAGCTTACAAGGGAAGGGTGCTTAGGGGCTTATAAACCATCAACCAATCCCATACTTAGTCGATGTGGGATCGTAACAGTCTCACACTTTTACGACACAATCATTAAATCACCTGGGTGTCTTCTAGGATCTGGAAATTTCTCCATGCCCTAAATCATAGACGACACAATCATTAAGCATACCCATCTCAGAAAACACAAAAATCACATCTCGATGTACACATGAAGAACATAGCATGTATGGACGGGAAAATGGTAATACAATATTTACTTAGCAAACCATTTGGCGAAACAGAGCACTTGGTCTTGTCGCTAGTTTCGTCCGTTCAATCAGCTCGCGGGTAGCCGAGGTGCTGGGCAGAAGTACGAGTGTCGCGAGTTTGCCCTGAACAGAGAGATGTTGTCGCGAGGTGGCGCTGGCAAGAGGAAGCCGATGGACGAGAGTTCTTGGAGAGGAAGGAGGGTTCGCGGGATTCAAATCTTGTTTGCTCCTTTCAACGAGCTCGTAGGACAGTGGAGGCGCTGGGCAGACGGAGGAGCACTGCTCGGTGGCACTAACGAGAGAGAAGGCGTCGCCGGGAGGTGCTGGGTTGTGAAAGCAGACGCGGGTTGCAATGGAGCAGGGCTTTCATGACATGAATTCGAATGGGATGAAAATACACATTTTCAAATTGAATCAAACGCACGTTTTATTTTATTTTATTTAAAAAAAAAAGTCATAGGCATCTATGTAATGTGTATATCGTGTGCACTGCTACAGTGAATACCATATAGAAGGACTCAATCAGTAAATGACACTGGGGAGAGAATGAAAGGGAAAGAGGGGAGAGTGCGCGTGGGAGAGTGGAGAGAAATGAGGAGGTGTATTAAATACACTAGTACACACTATAAATTATATAAGTCTCATATATTTGTTGAGATGTTATTGGCTGGTGTAAAAATGGGAAAGTGACCCGACCGGCTGGAGCTTTTCTCAAATAATAATAATTCGATGCCGTAAATATAATTTCTTAGTTTTGATGCTCTTAACAATTAATTAGAGTTAACAATGAAATAGAGGGAGAACAAAATAAAATAAAACAAATAAATTTATTTTTCTGTTGCTTCACTTTTTCTTGGGTCATTTAGACTTTATTTGTTTTCATAATTCTTTTTAATTATTTAATCTCATTTTATTTAATTATTGTAATTTTTTTATAAAATAAAATAAATAATTTAAATTTTTTTAAATCTCAAAATAAAATTACTCCAAACTTGGTCGTGAAGCGGTAATCATGGACTTCTCACATTTGAACAGAGAGCTCAGACTTGGCCCAGATTCTTGAGAAAAAACCGTTATCTCTTATACACAGTTCCCCGCAAAAAGCAGCTCATTCGCCGGTTTATCGCCACTGTTCGAGTCCCCAGTTCCCACTCTCTCATCTTCCACAGCACAGACAGAAACAAAACCAAACCTCCAGAATCAGCAGCAGAAGAAGCCATGTCACCTGGACCTCTAGTTGAGGCTGCAGAGCCCGAGACCGAGCCCTGGTCCCCACCACCGACGAACCCAAGAAGAAGTCTGAACCGCAGGTCCCTCAATTAATACTTCTACACGTGTTTAAATTTCTTTCCTTTTCAATCTTAGGAAAAAAAAAATTCTTTCCTTTGGGTTTCTGTGTTTTTTAATTTAATCTTTCTATTTGTGTGTGTTTCGGCAGAAAGATGAGGTTGTTGTCGAGGATGTGAAGGAGGATTAGAAGGACGACGACGACGACGGCGAGGAAGACGACGAGGAGGATGATGAGAAGGAGGATGGGGATCAAGGTTGTCTTTTTAATATTATTTCCTCTTTTACACTCTCTGTTCTATCATGGATTTCCTGCGAGTGTTGCTACTAGGGATGATTTGTGTGGTTGTTATTTATTTGTCGGATGCGAGTCTTTTGTATAATTATGTTTATCGCATTTTCTGCTTAATTTTGAAACCTGGGGTTTGTTTTAATGGCGTGGTTTGAAAGTTAGTCTGAAGTGGGGTTTGGAACATTTTTTGAGTGTTGTATTGAAGGTTTTGGGATATGTTTTTGTCATGTTGTGTAAATGGTTTGTTTGCTTGGTTAGTTAAGAAATTATAGAGGGAAAGGATTTGATTGATATATATTGAATATAGGAGACTTAAAAGATGAATGAATTTGTTATTTGCTTTTCCGAAAGCAGAAGTAAGAATTCTTCGTGTGAGGTAATACCACGTAAGGGATATGGTGTATGTAAGAATGCTTTGTGCTGATCACCTTGAACATGAAATGAGTGTGTTTTATTATTTCTTGTCAAAAACTTATTGGAGGAAATCCGAATTTCGAGATAATAGGAGAGACTTTAATTGTTTGCAAGTTTTAATTCTTTTTTATTGGTTTTCTGGTTTGTTCAACACCTTTGTCCATTGTAGAACTCTCATTTATTCTTTAATTTTATTTTATTTTTGTGCTATAACTGATATAAAAACATGTATTTTTTGTGCTATGTTGTTGTCTGTCTTTGCGCATCTGCTGCTATTTCTTGGTGTTTATTTCATTTTTTGTTCTTGTTCAACCTAAATTTGTCTAGGTACCATAGATAACACAAACTACAGAGACTGTGTGGCTGCTTTCTTAAAGATCATTACTTGGTTGTGTTTGGTTTCATTATTCAACTATTATTAGTTAGGTTATCTGTTATTGGGCTAATTATATTTTGCAGCCTCGGACTAATGCTGATTTGCAATGTGCATCCTATACTAGCAACAGGTTTCAATGTGAACCCTCCAATAAGATCTGACTATTAACATCATGACATGTGGCATATTTTTCTTTTATCTCAACACTCAGATCTTAAAGGGGGTGTTTGTTGGAGCCTATTGATATCTTAGGATGCATATTGCAAGTTTTCATAGTATCAGGTGGAACAGAGTTTTCCTCCTAACTGGGTTAGGGGAAACTTCCTCCAACCTATCTATAAATATGATGAGTGTCCATTAAACATGTGAGTAGCACATGCTTTTGTAAAAGTTTATCTTAAAAAAACTGATGTCTCCCTTCATTAATAAAACTTATGCTTGCCACATGCTCAAGCGATGCATTTCAATTTTTTAAACGAGTTTGAGGAAACCAACCCAATTTGGAGGAACACTTAGGTGCAAGTTACAAAAGGTGCTAGTTTGTGGGTGCAAAGTGCAATTTACGGTGGGGTATCACTTGGACATTGAGTTAAGTAAATATTTTCTATGTTACCCTTCTAGCTTTTGATTGGAGAATGAGGTGCAGGTGCAAATGAGGGTTCCAAGCAGAGCTGAAGTGAAAAGAAGAGTCGCAAGGCAATGTTGAAGCTGGGTATGAAACCTGTTACTGGTGTTAGCAGGGTTACCATCAAGAGAACAAAAAATGTTAGCTTTTATCTGGTTCTCTCCTGGTGTAATCAAGTGTATACGTAGTGATGGAAACTCACTTCACGTTTTTTTGTTGTGCAGATACTATTTTTTATCTCAAAGCCCGATGTTTTCAAAAGCCCACATTCTGAGACGTATGTCATATTTGGGGAGGCAAAGATAGAGGATTTGAGCTCTCAGCTGCAGACACAGGCTGCTCAGCAGTTCAGAATGCCAGACATGGGATCCATTATGGCAAAACCAGACATTTCTGTTGCTGCTGAAATGCCGGCGGATGAGGAAGAAGAGGAGGTTGATGAAACTGGGGTGGAGGCTCGGGACATTGATTTAGTCATGACTCAGGCGAGCGTGTCAAGGAGCAAGGCCGTCAAGGCTCTCAAGACTCATAATGGGGACATTGTGAGTGCTATTATGGAGCTTACTACTTAGACATCTCCCTAGTCTATTCTGCAGTGGTGCTTTCAGATGACAAGTCATGGTATTTATGTCATCATTCAGTTTTTGCAATCAATTCGGCTCACATCTGTTTTTTGTTGGACTTGAGACAGTTTTGGGTCACAGTAAGGATGCGTTGTCCTGCTGAGTCGATATACTCTTGAGTCATAAGGTTTCCTTACTGCTCATCTAAGCCTTGATCCCAACTAGTCGCTGTATGAATTTCTTTACAAGATATTCTGGCTGGCAATGCAAGTCTTTCTCTCGTAGTTCCTTCTAAGAATTGTTTGCTAGAATCGCCTAGAATTTCTGACAATATGTGGCATGAAATCAAAGAGTGGTTCCGTTATATCTGAGAATTAAGTTCATGTGAATACACGGCTTTTGAATTTATACTCTGTAGTATTTTGTTGTTCGAGTTTTGGATTGCATCCAAAAAGCAGTGAGTGCAGATGTATTCATTCATTCGGCCCACGCCTATCACTATTCCACATAACCCAGCCCACCCAACCTTCCCTTCTACCCGGTCCATCCACTCTTCTTCTCCAGCGGACACCTCCCCTGTTTCTTCCCCTTCTGAGATATCATCCTCTAACCTCACCTCTCCACAACCCACGGCATCTGCACCTTTCTCTAATTCCCCAAGTTCATCTTCAGCGGACAGCTTACCTCCTTCTTCTCCAGCGGACAGCTTACCTTTCTCTACTTCAAACCCCCACCTATCAGCAACCCACGGCATCATCTGTACCCTTCGCCCCTTCTCTTTTGCCTCCGCTCGGCATCGTCACACGATCCAAGACCAACACACATCGTCCTCTGGTTCGTTCCGACGGTACCATTCCCTGGCCGAAATCCAAATCTGCCTCTCTCACTATTTCCGCGTCTCCTTCCATTCCAGAAGAACCCACTTGTTACACCGAAGCTGCCAAATATTCTGAATGGCGGGATGCAATGGCCCTTGAATTTCACGCCCTTCTTCAGACCAGAACATGGGAGTTGGTCCCGCCCTCTCCTCACATCAATATTCTCGGGTCTAAGTGGGTTCTCAAGACTAAACGGAAGGCTGATGGCACCATCGAGCGACGGAAAGCTCGTCTTGTTGCTAAGGGGTTTCATCAGCAGCCTGGTCTTGATTACTCAGAGACCTTTAGCCCAGTTGTTAAACCTGTCACAATAAGGCTTCTTCTGTCCATTGCTGTCACCCGAAACTGGCCTCTCCATCAGCTTGATATACAGAATGCTTTCTTACACGGTGACTTGGAGGAGGATGTCTACATGCATCAACCTGCTGGGTTCATAAATCCTGACTTCCCGCACCATGTATGTAAGCTACGCAAATCCATTTATGGTTTGAAACAAGCCCCACGGGCTTGGTTCTCTAAACTGAGTTCTAAATTGCTTTCGTTAGGCTTTCATGCTTCAGTTTCAGATTCGTCCTTGTTTATACTCTCCCATGGTTCTGATTCCATTTATATTTTAATTTATGTTGATGATATTATAGTGACTGCATCTGCTGTTTCCTTAATTCATGACTTTATTAAATCTCTTCGTAGTGAGTTCCCTGTCAAAGACCTTGGTAATTTACATTACTTTCTGGGTGTGGAAATCTCTCGTGTATCCTCTGGTTTATTCATGTCTCAAAGCTGCTACATTTCCACTTTGTTACAAAAGACCAACATGCACAACTCTAAGCCCGTGTCTACTCCTATGTGTGCCAATGTTAAACTTTCAGCACTTGATGGACCTTCCTTTGAAAATCCTCAGCTTTATAGGAGTGTAGTTGGCAGTCTCCAGTATCTTTCTTTTACTCGACCTGACCTGTCATTTGCAGTGAACAAAGTGTGCCAATTTATGCATTGCCCTCGTGTCTCCCATTGGCAAGCCGTCAAGCGTATTTTACGCTACCTTCGCCTTACACAAAATTTTGGCCTCTATCTTTCATCCTCCTCCTTCTTCAAACTTACTGCCTTCTCGGATGCTGACTGGGCAGGGTGTCCCGATGATCGCAAATCCACGGGTGGATTTTGTGTATACTTTGGTTCACACTTAATTTCCTGGGGATCTAAGAAGCAGCCCACCATTGCCCGCTCTTCAACAGAGGCTGAGTACAAGGCAGTGGCTAACACCACTTGTGAAATCCTTTGGATTCAGTCCCTGTTAAAAGAATTATCCATTTCTTTATCTGACCCACCAACCTTGTGGTGTGATAACTTAGGTGCTACTTATTTGTCAGTCAATCCTGTGTTACATTCAAGAACTAAACATGTTGAGCTTGACTTCCACTTTGTAAGAGAAAGAGTTGCAGGCAAGACACTCCGTGTTGCATTTGCTTCAAGCAAGGATCAAGTGGCTGACATTCTCACCAAGCCACTATCTCCGAATCGATTCAACTTGCTTCGCTCATCCTTGACTATCTTCCCTGTGCCACTTGAATCGAGGGGGACTATTGAAGCAACAAATTCCTCAGAATTACAGCAAGGCTGTAACCGCACCATGCCAACACACCAAGCACCATCTGGACAGAAATAACAAACACTTACCATTGGAATATTCTGGAACTCTTTGCATAACAGAAAGATGATGAAGTGTACAGTGGAGATTTAATCTTGTATTTGGTTGTTATGATTTACGTATGTACTGTTTTGCTATAAATAGCTCATCTATACGAGTATCATTGCATTGAGGTAGAATAACATTACTTAAGATATATTTCAGAAAAGTCACCTTCTCCTTGACATTCTATCGAGCACATTCTGTGCTTCTTCTTTACTTCATTAAGATGCAATGTTATCCTGAATTTAAATGGTTTAGCAATGTTTGATATGCATGCTCGGAGTTAACACGTAAATTAGTTCATGTTTCTTAACTTCAAAGATCCATATAGGATCATCTGTTTTGAGTTGATTTTGTAGCGCTATAACTGGAAAGATGTAAGACTGACTCCCTTGCTGTCGGTGGATGCTTGTTTTATAGCGAGGTATTTTTCTAGATTTTGAGTCAATTATCAATAAAAGTAATTTTATAATTTAATTTTACAATTTGACATATCACATCAAACCACGTTAGTTTATGAGTTTACTTTTGTTAATTTCTTTGTAGATATGAAGCATTTATTTTTAGAGTTAATTGATTCGACCTTGTTCCAGGGGATTTTTAGAGAGAAGAGAAGGGGACCTTGTGTATTTTTAACTAGTTCGACATTTCTTATTCTAATGCTTATAATATTCTATCACATTGAAAAAAAAAAGGTGTAATTAAATAAAATTAAAATTTCATGTGATGATATCATGGTAAAGTCGTCAGCACAATGGAAGTGTAATATTCTAATTTTATGAGCGAATTTATCCAACAAATGCAAGAGTGACCTGAAGCATTCTGGCCTTAGAATAATACCCAATATACACGTGCAGTATACCTTGTGATTTCTACGTATTCGTCCACTGGAAATACCATCGCCATTGGCATTGATGAGAAATGAGAATGATTACCGTACTCACGTGTCAGACGAGGTGATATCACTGCACATCTTTGATACATTCTATATCTTTCTTTTCGGACATTCATATTTTACATCTTCGACTTCAAATTGCAGAGAGTTCTGTGAAGGGTTTGTGACTTAGCAAAAGCCATAGAAAAGAAGAGAAGATGCCTACATCCTGCTTGAAAACACACAAGGAAGAAGGAAAGAAAACTCTTCTTTTGTCAAAAACACTCAATAATAACTATATAATATAAATTACGAAAACTATTACACATTATTATTTCAATAGTCATCCTTTTGCCAAGATCCTTCCTCCCCATGTATAAAAAAAGAATAGTCATCCTTTTTTCTTTATTATTATTATTATTTATAAATGTGCCATTAACAGATATTAAATGATTTAAGTGTAAAATAACAAGTAGTTTCTCATATAAGAAGGTGATAGTTCTCAATAATGGTCAGTTGGAAAATAAAAAATCAACTATAATCCTTTATGCAGTCCATGATTTCTAGTCATAATATTACTATAAATAGTAAAAAAAATACCTTTTTTAAATAGAAGACTCAAAGAATGAGAAAAAACGATTCTCATGATAGAATTTATCGAAAATCTTATCCCTGTACTTAATTTTACCGGGATATTAAGAGTATTTGACTTAGTGCACAAGTTACTTTCAAAAATTATACTCAGAAATTTAAATAAATAAGACAGACATTTTTTTTAAGAGTATTGCTACATAGTAGTCACTATAGTTGTGCACACATTGCACACACTACGTGGCTGTTTCTAGTCTTTTCGTTTTTTTTTTTTTTGGTTCAAAACGCACCAGACCTTCCCCTCTCTCTCTTCCTCTCTCTCTCATCAGATCTCTCTCATCCCTCATCAACTCTCTCTCATCTCGGTCTCTCTCTCTCATCGACTCTGTCTCTCATCTCGGTCTCTCTCTCTCAATAGAAACTCTCTCTCTCTCTCTCATCAGCAGCTCTCTCTCTCTCATCTTAGCTCAGCTCTTAATGGCTGCTCCTGTTTCGACATGTAATGTGTGTAATTTGGATGCAGCAAACAATAGCTTCTCCCAAGACTTTTTTTTTTTTTTTTTAAATATTCGTTTGCTTTTTTATATTGTTATTGCGTACAAAATTCTAATGGAAAAAAGTAGGGGTTAAAAAGAGAATAAAAAGACATTATTTGAGAAGGTATTTAAGAGGTAATAATGGCAAACACAAACAAACGAAGGGAAAACATCATGTTTTTCCATGGTAGGGGTGATGGTCATAGTGGCGATTTAGACAAGTTTTACAATGTAATTATAGCAGTTTTTCTTTTAAAGAGGAGTTTAGCGATTATTGTTTAATTAGGTGTTGAATTGATCTGCATGATCAAGCATGTATTTGAAGTTGAAAGTTGAAAATTATATTCTTTTTTTAAAGATATTTATGCTATTTGAAAATCAGTGAGTAAACATACCATTTCTTTTATCACTCATTCATTTATTAAAAAAAGAAAATCAAATACTTTTTGTTTTTTATGCAAGCTAATATGATGGGTTTTCACACCAATAAAGTATTTAGGTGCAGTTTAGATAGTGAGTTGAGATGAAAGTTAAAAAAATTATTGTTAGAATATTATTTTTTAATATTATTATTGTTTTGAAAATTTGAAAAAGTTATAATGATGAGATAAGATGAAACACTTTCACTATTAATAAATAGGCTTCCAAATAAATTTTTTCCTTAAAAATAAAGTCCTTTATACGTTCCACCTACATAGTTTAAGCTTTGACTGCCGTAGCTGAGGGCAAAACATTCCCTCAAGAAATAAGTTCCTAATACACTTCAAAGGGAGCAAAACACCAAAAGATAAATTCAGGTACTGAAACAGAAAACTGTGCAAATTAAAAGCAAAAACATGTTCTGAAAATCCAGATAAGTTTAGAAAGCTTTTTACAAGTTCACAGAGCAGTCGTATATACAATTTTAAGAGAAATATCCATTATTTTTATACAGAAACTGCATAAAAGTGTCTTCCAGACTATATGGAGCCATCTACGGAACGAACATTCAGGTCTACCCTAAAGCTCCTCCTTCATTACATGCTCCCAATCTGATGAAGTGCCGTCATACCAGCCTTCAATAAGTGAGTCTCCAGGCTTGTTGAACTGGAAAAATTGGATCATTGGATCATTCCCAGGTAGATGACAATCCTTCACAGTCAACTTGTCTTGGGTACCGTTGGCAGTGGGATTCTGCAAGACAGGTCCCAGTTTTACATCCACAATTCCATCCCCTGATCTGTCTGTAGTAATTGGCCTATGGTTTTTCTCACATGCCAATCCAAGATGAATAACCTCTTCCGGTTCCTGCTTTTCCACATCCATGAAACTTAAGTTTTCATCCCGGCATTTAAGCATAAGGAATCTGGCCATGACAGAATCCTCAATATCATCTGCATGGCAGCTTCTTGTTACAATGGGAGGATTCTGGGTGGGAATATCCATGTTTAGAGTCCCCTTCGCTTCAGTTGCTTCAGGTTCCGAATTGTCAATTTCATTCCAATCAGGAGAAACACTCTCGGTTAATGGTTCCTCTACATCTGTAGCTTTTATAGAATTCACACGGTCAACTTGGCATTTCAGAATATGCAATCTGGCCATAACATCATTCACATGGCAGGTTGTGCCAAGGATAGGTGAATTCTGAATGGAAATATCCTGGTTCAGGCACTTTGCTTCTGTTGTTTCAGGTACCAACTTGTCAACCTTGTTCAGATCAGGATACACATTTGAGCTTGATGCTTCCTCTAAAGCAGTAGTGGAATTTGAGTAATTAATCATAACATCATTCACATGGCAGGTTGTGCCGAGGATAGGTGAATTCTGAATGGAAATATCCTGGTTCGGACACTTTGTTTCTGTTGTTTCAGGTACCAACTTGTCAACCTTGATCAGATCAGGATACACATTTGAGCTTGATGCTTCCTCTAAAGCAGTAGTGAAATTTGAGTAATTAATCTGATGCTTTAGAATATCATATCTGGCCCGAACATGCTGCATAGAAGGGGTATCCTGGATGGAAATATCAGGGGAAGGGCCAATGTTAGCCTCAGGTACCAATTTGTTGAGCGTGTTTAAATCACAGGAAGCCTTGGATTTTCGCCTTTTCTCCACATCCATAGTATTTTCTGAAGCATCTGAAGCACAAGAATATTAGGTTTAAGCTATAACGAAGGAATGATTGGTCAAAGAAAAAAGTCAAAAAACTTTTTTTGGGTAGTTAAAAACTCTAACCTTTTGCCTTGTTCAACTCAGATTTCTCCATCTCGATCTTCATACGATTGTAACGAGCTTTATAGTTGATGGAACATACTTCAGCTTCAGCCTCAAGCCATAAATTTTTAAACAAGGAGCATTTTGGCTCCATTTCTTCCTCATAATCAAAATTCTCATTGAGAACCTTCATAATAGCCTGCAAATCATGATCCACAGTGAAGGAACTAAAGTTCTATTTTCTTTTGTGTCCCTTCCTTTGCCATTCTTCAGGGGGAGAATGTATTAACATTTATTATGGTTATAAACAAGAACAAACAGAAAAGTGCCTGCATAGAAACAAAAACAAACAGAAAACGTACCAGCGTCATATTATCTTTTTCCAGTCTGCTGGCATCACCCTTCACAGAAACAAAATCCGATATCATCTCCATTTTATTACCTGACCCAATGATATGATGCTTTTCATCATGTAGACACTTAGGATCAAGCTGGTCCTGAGCAATAATAGGTGCATCCTTTGTCAATCCAGGCCTGTCCACGTTCACTTCCTGAAGTAGACATTATCCATCCAACTTAATGTAATATTAAAAAAACAATGGCACTAATTTATGTTTTTTTAAACACTGGAACCACAAACAACAATCAATGCATCATAGAATGGAAGGTTGTAGACTGGATAACTCAGAATCTAAAAGTAAGCTTGCAGGGTGAATAAGGAAATGTTGATATACAATCACAATCTAAATAAAAATAAATAGAGCTTAGATTGCTGAATAAACATTATACTGAACAGTCAGAACTATTGCCTTCCAGTCAGCTGCTACACATCATAGGCATTCATCTTGTTTCAAGAAATTATCATTATGTAGCTAGTTTTTTTATTTTTTTTTATTTTTTTATTTTATGTAGGAGAACCTCTCCAAGGCAATGGCCTTTCGGACCAACCCCTGCAGAGTAAACCCTAGTCCTGTGCACCGCACCCTTAGAAGTTTCCCTACACAAAACTGGTTAAATTGCTAGCTTTATACCAGGAGGTGTGGCCCCAAATGATTGTTTGTACCCATGAGGTGTTGAAAAACTTGCTCTCCTAAGAAAGATGCAGGTGGCTTACATATCTGGGTTTTGGAGAATCTTTAAAAATCCTGCACAAATGCTCTTTGGGCCGTAAGATATTGCTCTCATACGAAAGAAGGCCATCTCTATTTTTCTAATGGCCTATACAAAAGCTTGCCATTCTTCACATTTTTGCGCCATTTATGTGCTTATCTTTTATTACCGAAAAAAGTGCAATCCAATGGATTTGCAATTACCCTTTTTATCTATAAGGTAACTTATTTCTTACCCAGTAGAGAGCCAAGTTTTTATTTTTTATTTTTTTATTGGCACCGGGTGTCCAGGAACAGCGTCCTGACTAATCACGAGGGTGCACAGGCCCTCAGTAAGGAGTTTCCCGTAAGTGCACCTCAAGTAAATCAAGGAAAAAATTCCTCAGTCCGATGGCTCCTAGAGATTGTTTGCACCCAAGGGGATTTGAACCTTAGACCTAGGGGGAGCATACCCCCAAGCCCAAGGCCTTTCCCACTTGAGCCAACCCCTAGGGGTTGAGCCAAGTTTATAATGAGTTAAAAACAAAGCAAAACAACATACCTTTCGACGCTTAGCTAACTCTTCTAGATGTTGGGCCGTGCCTTGCTGGAGAAAGGGTGATTCTTGTGTTGGAATCACTTTTTCACCATCCTTTAATATGCATCGATGAAGATTAAAGATGACATCTTTAATGGCCTTGCGATCTCCTTGCGTCAGTTTAAGCGTATCATTTAAAGAGTGAAATAGAAGCAAGTCAGAGAGGTTACGCATTGTGCTAACCAGCATCTGGACATCTATATTTGGGGTTGAATCTGCCTCATGCAGTTTGGTGAGCTTAGAACAAGCATCTTCCACCAAAGATGCCGAAGACAGGCCATATCCAGTGTTATGGAATGGCACATCAGATAAACCATTTCTTGCAGGATCACCAATACTCGATCCAGAATCTGCAACACAAGTATCACAAGTATCTGACGAGTGCTTCTTTTCTGGAATCATTATGGTTGCTTCAAAATTTTGATGCGTGGTGAGGGAGGGTATTAAGTCTGAATCAACTGTGGACATGTTGAGCAAGGCATGGTTCTCCCCTGGCTCACAATTGTTACCAGAATACTGGACCGCATAGCCATAACTTGGTTTTGAATAAAATGGTCCAGTATTTACAAAATCATCTGATCTGGGTTCTCTAGACAACGAGTTAGCATCTGAAGGCCTCTTCGGAGGAGGTCTTAAACCTTTCTCCACAGACACTGTTTTCTCATTTGGATTTTGAGAGGAGACTTTTACAGCATCATCAATGTTGAGAGTAAAAACCTGAGGCACCTGAAAATCTGAACTATTATGTGATTCTAATATCTTAAAATATTGACAACTGTCAGTTTTAGAAGCTTCAAATGGAGAAAAACAAGTAACTGAAACTCCTTTCCAGCATGGTGAGTCCACAGCAGGGTTATAATGATCTAAGCTCTCAGAAGAATTTTCAACAGGATTGATAGCTTCAACAAAATCACGTGCGAAATTGAAGCCATCCGAACTTGTATGAGAAACTTGAAGTCCACATTTTGGTTTAAAAACTTGGTCCAAGGCATCCTCAGGAATTTCTTTCTTCTTTGACAGCTCTTCATTTTTTGATGAGAACGACTTCACGCCAATAGGATAATTTTTATCTAGGTGAATGCTAAGTTGGCTTGTATCAAACAGAACTTTGCTTTCAGACCCTATCAAAGGATGAAATTTGTTTACATTGGAGGGACTATTACCACAAAGATCTGGATCAGCAGCATCAGTACCAAAATCCATATCCACTAGTGGACCTTTATTTGGTGCAGACAAGCTGGTGTCGACATCCGGTGGTCTAATGACAAGTGAATGCGAAGATGTCACAAATGATGCACAACCACTCAGACTAGCATCATGATGTCTTATAGGTTTCTCATTTGAGGCATTGCATGGCACTTGATATTTGTAGATATTTGTGACTGGTATTAAGGATGGTGTTTCATAATGGTTTTCTGGAAGTAGTGAAGGGGATCCCAAGAAAGATGTTCTTGAATAATCAGCAGGCATAATTCTGGAATTTTTCCCAGAGAAGGATTTATCATTAGTCTGTTCCATACTCACACATCCACCGCACTTTTCCAAACCCAACATATCAATGATATGGGAAGCTTCTGCATATGTGTCCAAACCCTCAGATGCATGACTTCCTGTGCATAACAAACACTCATAAAAATTAAGGGGAAAAATCAGATGCCACTTCTATCACAGGTACTCTTTATATTATCTTTTTGTTGTCCCTTTCTTTTTTCTCACAATCCCGAAGCAAAGTTTCCTAAAGAATAAACAACATATGAATTCTAATGATATACCTACACACAAAACACACCAGAGATTATGAGTGAGACTAGTACTGGTTCAACAAGAATATAAGGAAAGTCTTTTCTAAGGCATAATAATAAAAAAAAAGGATGAAGTAAAGTCTGAGGAAAAGGAGGATAGCAAGATGATACTTTGATCACCCAATCCAATCTATCATGATATCCTTTTCAGTTCAAACTCCAACAGATGAATTCACTGACCATTCCAATCCCTGTGTCCTTTCTGACCTTTTCCCTTTATTGTGGAAATGCATGTGCGCCTTGCACAATTGGCGAAAATATCAATTTTCAGTATACAAAGAAAAAGGGAAATCAAATGTGTGTATAACACAATCCCACGCAACATGATGGCCAGAGAAAGTTGACTACAGGACGTACCCTAACCACACCTTTCCACAAGAAAAACCATGGGTCTTCTGGAAAAAAAATCTCATAGAAATACTATTGATGACAGTCAATTAGATTTTGCATTCCAGAAAAAGGGTCAATTTAGAGAGAGTAGAAGGACTTCATTACCAAGTAAAAACATCCCAAAACGTATCCCGATTTACAGGAAAATTCTATATTCCACATTCCCATCCCATGAAGAGGTGGAAATTGTCCTGAGATTTTTGTTAAAAAAAAAAAAGATGATCCAATAGTGATAAAAGTGCTACATTTTACATAGTGGGATAAAAGTGGGATGAGAGTATGGTGTGTACCATTACTCAATATGAACATACACTGAATCAGAACAAATTGACCAATGAACTTCAACCATAATAAACTTGAGAATGGTAATATATAGAATCCACAAGCACCAAAAATAACAAGCATTCTACTTGAAAACAATGAAAGAGAAATGACATTTGCAATCATAGAATGTGCAAACACTGTGTACTCCTTTTGAATAAAGTGTGTAAATATGAGACCCACGTGAAAAAATTCACTTCTTAATAGTAGACAGCACTTGCACAACTCATGATTGTATCTATCATTACTCATAATGAAATAAGGATACATGTGACAAGTCAAGGAAGAGATACCTTGGTTCACATCATTCTTGTAAATGGAAGAAGAATCACCCATAGTCGACCCCTTTAAACAGAAACCGCCATCAATCTCGACCTGCTTATCATGCTCCCACTCTCCGAGTCCATTACATGAGCTAGCCCAATCAACTGTATTATCCCAACCAGATTGAGCATGATCATTGTTGGAGGACCCACCCCAGGTTGCAACATTGGAACAAGATAACCAATCATAACTATTGTCATTTGGAACGACCAAAGGACTATGGTCTTCAATTCCGGGCGGGACATATGTGGGATAAAATTGTTGGGCTTTAACAGTACTAGCCTCCACACCGTCGGAGTGCTGAACATACAAGTATGTATCAACCGGTGCTGACGCAACAGGGCTCAATGGAGACAAATGGCTATCAAGGGACCCAATATACTGCGAGGCAGCATATCCATATGCATCCGATGAAGGCGCTGGATCGTATTCTGGACCATGGTTTGGAAATAAACCAGGCCCAGATTTGGGATAGCGAGAACGGAGCCAATTGTGCAGAGAAGAGTTCAAGGGAACACCATAAGAGGGTTCAGTCAAATCTACAAGTGGGCTTGAAATGGGTTTTGGAACAACCATAAAAGGCGGCGCTAAAGCCGATAGATTGGAAGATGATGCTGAAGATCCTCCATGACCGTAAGACTCATAACCCGGCGGCCAAAAGCTCATCATATTTTTTTTCTTTTAATTTCGTTGGTTGTCGGAGAAATTTAGTCAAACTGATCAAAACCCAGATAAGTTTATATCAAACCAAGGACAATCAAGTAACAATGAAATCTAATATCGAAAGAATTCAAAAAGAAGATTATGGATAAATACGATCAAGAACAATAATAATAAAAAGCATAAACATGTAAAATAATTTATCATCTCAGAGATATAATATGAAACCTGTTAATGAATAACGGTGTTGTGCTGGTAAATTGTACAGAAAATCAAAAGTATTACAGAGATTAATACCTGAAAAAAGACGAGCGAAATAGAGAGAGCAGCAGTGTGGTCTCTGTTTCAACCGAGGAAAAAGGAGACACTGATTAGGTGACTTTTGGGCCTTGGCTCTTACTGCGTTGATGCCAAATTTTGCCGAGAGTAATCCTAATCACCATCTCAAATTTTATCACTTTTTCATAGAATTATAAAAAGATAATAAGAAAATAAATAATGAGTAGATATTTTCTTTTGCCAATTACAAAAAAGCCGTTGATTAAAATTATCAATATATTTATTTATTTTTTGAATTTTACTACTCATCATCTGTACATACTATATAATATATTTTATTTTTTTAAAATTTTTTTTATTCTTCTTAAACTTATTAAATTCTTCCGCTCATTATTCATATACCACACATTTAATAAGAGAAAAAAATATGGTGTGTAATGTGTGAGAATGATGAATAAAATTTTTCTTATTTTTTAATCTCTTTTGTTTAATATTATATTTTAAACTCTTTTTATTTTGGACAATTTTGCTTTGTTTGTAGGGTTTTTTTATTTAAAAAAAAAACTATTTTTCTAATCAAATTACGCTATGAATTGATAAGCCTAGAAAATAATTAAAACTTGGCTGAAAAATGAACCTTCTTGAAGATTTGTTATTTACTTCACCAAAGAAATAAGCCAATGTAATATAATTTTGAGGACCTGATATACCAAAATAAATAAAGCATGGGTCGAAGCCCAAAACAGTACTGCATGTTTAAATGCTGGCTCCATAAAAGCATGCATTTAATGGGCCAGTCTGTAGACTGCCTAATAACCCACCCCCAGATTTTCGGCCCTATAGACCTCGATCATTTGGTGCTTTGTTTATTAACCCTAGTAGTCTAGAATTGGACCCAGTCCAAATGATGGACAAAGGCCCTTGGATCCGGCCCATTTGCTACATCTTAAGACTCCGTTTAGATATAAAAACACTCTCAACCCATCTCATTTTATCATTACAACTTTTTAAATTTTCATACAAAATATAATAAAAAATTTAACTTTTTCAAATTTCAAAATAATAATAATATTAAAAAATAATATTATAATAATATTTTATTCAACTTATCTAAAATCATTTCATCTCATCTCATATTATATTATCTCACTATTCAAATGAGCCCTAAATGATTTGCGGAAATTTTGGAAATAGGAATATTGTTATTTCATGACAATAGCTATTCTATGTGTCCTAAAAGTGTAACCAAACAAAAGAATGGGTTATTCTATAGGAATAACTAGTCTTTCCAGCACCCTTGGAGTTTGATTTTCTCTCCAAATTATCAGGGATTGAACCTGCATCTAGATCGATTCATCTGAAATAGATTGTACATTGACTATCTCGGAGTTAGAATTGCTTACCAACACCAACCTGAATGGATTAGCAGTCCGTCTTTGATCGATCTAAATCGGCTTAATTAATATGGAAAATATAAACATGCAATTATATGTCATCAAGTTGGGATCCTTGCATGCTGAAATTTTTGCCTAAACTTTTTCAAGTCTTAGATTAAGAAAAAATGGGAACATGAAATGGAAATATGATCCTTTTCATTTCACTTTGAATTGGATTGTATTCACTTTATTTGTAAAACAAGGATGTTTTTACCTTTTCGTTATCAATTTAATCACTTTTAATTAGAAAAACAATGAGTATAATATACCATGTTTTACATTAAATAGATATTATTGATCATTTGAGTGAAAGGGACATCATAATTATCTGTCTGATCATGAAATATGCTCTACGATATTGATTGAGTGTTAAATAGTTTTATCTCAAAAACTCATATAATGTGCGATAAATATTATATGACCAACTTCATATGCCTATCTCTCTCCTATTGATTTTAGATTTCAAGTAAAAAAATTAAGAGATCTTAATCTAATTTTCAATCTTAATCTTATGATTATCAATAGGTACAAAGTGTCCGAATGTCTTTAAGAAATTACATAACTTCTTATATATTCCTCCAGTACCAAAAATATATATATATATATATATATATATATATTTGTTTCTTCTTCTTATTCTTGTTGCTAATTTATTGGACACTATAAGAAAATTGCTATTTTCTAGCGATTTTTTCAATGACACAAAACATTCACCGCGATTATCATGTAATTGCAACGATTTCGGTGTCGTTGCTAAATTTTGTAGCTAGTTATTCTAAAGAGATTTCATGAGCAATGCCTTCACTTATTATGATAATTTTGTAATCTTTTGTGATGGTTTTATCGTTACAAATTCTCTTCCTTTAGTGCGTCGACAAAATTCCAACAGAAATAATATTATTACAGTGATAAAAACTATTCGCCGCAATAACCTGGTTATTAATTTTATTCTTCCAGCAACATTTTGGGTGTTTTTTCTTCTGATTTCCAACATCCCCTTCTCTATCTAACCTTATCTCTACTTGTTAATGTTTCGATTTCTCCCACCAAAAAAAAGCCCTTATAGGATTGTTTCTCATCACGGCAAGATCTTCGTTTCAACAGTAAGTCTTTCTTGCATTTTTAATGGCGTTGGACAAGTTTGGCTGTGGTTTATCTCAGACATCGACCTCGATATTGATGTTAGTATTGGAATGAATTTGTTTTCTCAGTTACTTCGTATAATGGAGCAAGATTCAAATTGGGCAATAAACATCTAAAAGTAGATTTGTAGTTTGCTTTGACGAGGAGTTAGATTTTACTTTTTATCAAGGTATTTTTTTCCCCTAACTAATCCTACTAGCAAAATCTTAGCTTCGATTTGTATCCTCCATTAATTCTCGATTTTTACATACTGATGATAGGCATAAAAATTTGTAAAGATAAAGTTGTAGTCTTTTGTTTTGTACTTGTTGGGCGTTGTTACTAGTTTCTATGCTATGGTTTATTAATTGGACATGCAGTTCTATCAAATTAAAATTTGGGTGCTCCCCCATAAGATATAAATTTGTATTACAACCTACCATATTCCAGAATGATATCCACTTTACAATTCATTGATATTTGTTCTCAAGCCTCAATCCATTCCCCTTTTTTATCTTATGCTATTCCACCCCCCCCCCCTCCACCCACTTTCAAAAACTCTGACAGTTTATACTTTGGGAGATCATTGTTGATTAAGAATGCCTTAAATATATTCAAGGCAGTTATCTTTCAGAGTACAAGTTTAGTGGATTATTGTTGTGATTATAATGATAAAGACAATGATGAGGCTAATTACCAGAGTGTGATGGGAAAAAATAATTGGATGGCAAAATTATGCTTTCTGGTAGTTGAATCTGAGAGGGATGACTGTAGAAAAATAATTGTGGCTACTGTAGTTTAAACAACATATCTATTATAATTGCTCGATGACCATTAATACATCATGCTTGAAAATATCAGTTTGAGGAACAATTACTAGGATCTAGAGGACTTAGATGTATCTTTACAACCAGAGGTTTTTCCTCTCTAATATTTGAAAGATGGAGAAAAAAAAAAACGGTTGATAATACTACCAGGAGCTAGTACAAGTTTGGAATTTGACCTTTACTTTTTGGAGGGCCCTTGGTCCATTTAGGACTCTTGCTCCAATAACCTACTACTACTAATTCCTCATTACTAAGGGAACCTTGTAATGTGACCGACTAACAAGGAAGTTTGCCAAAGGGTCAAAATTAGCATAAGCATAGCTGATGCAAATGGAAATTTGGTGTCGTGACCTTAGAACATATGAAACAGAATATATATTTATGTATATATATGCAGGTTTAAAGATTGATGATATCTCTAGAGGTTCTGAGTTTTGCACTAATGAGTTTTGTATTAAGTTGTACATATATATATATATATATATATATACATATCCCTCCGAAGCACATTTTGCCATCCCTTACAAGTTAGTGGGCCCATATATATAGAGTTGGGTAGGTCCTTTTGTGAGAAATGCATACTCTCATGTAGTTGCGTAAAATGATAAAGGGTTCCGTGCAAATCTTGTTTGTGTGATATTCTTGTTGAAATATATAATGAGTGGCCTAGTTTCTTAGTTTGAACATTTTGAACTTGAAAGAGAATCCAGATATCACACAATTTTCATCACTTTGACTTTTGTAACTCTTAGCCCATCTTTTCTTGACCTGAAGCCCCATTTTGACAAGTCAGGAGGGGGCTTCTTAAGGTTTGGTTACTAGTTATTAACTGAAATGTAAAACCATATCATCATTATTTTATATGGCACGTTATTGAAAAAGATATCAATAAATATCATTCAAAATGATAAAATTTAAGATAAATATTGGTATTTCTCTCTGGTTTTAGGTTTGGGAATTAACTTCCAGTGTAATTCTATAGGAACCTATTTAAAATTTTTAAAAAACTGGTATGAGTCATGACGTCGATAGACCTAACAGTGACAAGGGTGACCATAAGGAAGGTTTCATTGTGCTTGAAGCAACTAGGCCAACAATGCCCTTGAGAACTTAGCACTATTGTCAAGATAACGAGTGTCATAATGTAGTTTCTGCTCATCTTATTTATCAGGGAATATTACTTACCCTCAGATACAACCATTTAGCATCCATGTATATATATTTGCACCGTTCTTCCTTCTAGCAACAATACTACAACGATTATTCATTGCCTCACTAACAAATACTATGAACAATTATAATTCTATTTAACTTAGTTTCCTATTTACTTTTTGCTTGTATTTCCAATATCTAACATAGGTCTTGCTATTCTAAACATAAACTACAGTGAGTGGAATTGTTGTTTTTAAACTTCATCGTATAAGAAATTTCCCCTCAACAGAAGGGAGTTGTCACTATATGTCTAGTGCATGGTAGGAACTTTATCTTTTTCCTACAAAGTTTATGTTTTGCTTGATGGACGGACCTAACTACCTGGTATAATTATTTTTCAAGACCTCCTTACTCACAATTAATCGGGCTCAGGTATAATTTATAGATCCCATGATTACTAGTGTTACGATCAATGTAAAAAAACTTCGTGATACATTCAATTTCAAGTTTTGCATCTACATTTTTCTAACATCAATTAGTGGAAGATATATTCATTTTGTTTGATGCCCCACTCTTCTTTTCTTTTACATGGCCAATAGATATGCTTATACAAGATCTGCTTATACAAGACTTGTTTTCATTTTTCTCATACTATGTTTGCCCTAGGGTTCTAGTGAGAAATTTTAGTTGGCATTGGTAGTATGTTATGTTTTTAGTCGAAAAGTAAAGATACATGCATTTTGTTCAATCCTACCTTACCTACATTGATGAATGGAAACGGTTTCCCATTTGTGTTGAGGATGGCAACACACATTGTACCTATAGATAGCAATGATTTATTCCATCGAAAGCTAATGGAATTTCTAACGACTTGGCACTCTTTTATTTTTTCCACTCATTCTACAAATACATATAATTTGTCTTCTATTTTGTTCGGTTCACACGAACTTATAATTGATATCCATTCATTTTTTGAATATAGACAAAAGTTGGATGAATTCTAATGATAGACGTAGATCAACTGAATATGCTGAAGGGGTTAAGCAGTTCTTCACACTACCATGAAACCACGATATTTGGTCTCCATACCATATATGCTGTAATAATATTTGCTTACCTATAAGCAAAGTAGAAACTCACTTGTTCATTATAGAGATTAATCCTAACTACACCAACTGGATATTTCACGGGAGGAAGAAGTATGGAATGTCACTGATATTGAGGACGATGTCCTAGTTAGTGATGAAGCAGAATATATTGATAACATGGATAAGATGTTAGATGACTTTAAGGCTGGGACGTTCGTTGATGTCACCTCAGGTAGTCCCATGCATGATGCTAGGACTCCCATCCTAGGACCTACACAAATCAATGCGTATAAGAAACTCTTAAATGATGCTCAACAACCACTTTTTGGTTGTGCACAATTTTTGAGACTCTCATTCATTGTGAAGTGGTTACATATTAAAAAAATTAGAAGTTGCTCAATAAAATCATTTGGCATGTTGCTTGAGCTATTGAAATCTGCATTTCCTAATACTATCTTGCCACACTTATACAATGAGTCACAATCATTGCAACGGAGTTTGAGCTTTAGTTACACCAAAATTCATGTTTGTCCTAATGACTGCATATTATTTTGAAGTGTGCCCTAAATGTAAGGCTTTATGGTGGATGTCGACCACACACAACAACCGCCCAATTCCTCATAAGATCTTGTATTATTTTCCATTAAAGTCGATGTTACAATGATTATATATGTCACGAAAGACAGCAGTTGATATGAGATGGTAAAAAGAGCAACGAGCAAATGATGGCATCAATATGAGACATCCTACTGATTTTGTGGTCTGGAAGTCATTTGATAAAGGGTATACTTGGTTTGCTCAGGATGCTCGCAATATCCGGCTGGGCCTAGCAAGTAATGACTTCAACCATTTCTATATATGGCTAAACCTTATAGTACATAACCTGTGATTTTCATTTTGTATAACTTGCCTATGTAGTTATACATGAAAGACAAATTCTTTATTGATGTCTCTCATTATTCTTGAAATAAATGTATACTTGCAGCCTTTGGTAGATGAATTGAATGATCTTCAAGAAAATAAGTTTATTACATATGATGCCTCCACTAAGGAAACATTTTTTATAATGTTGCTTTATTGTAGACAATCAATGACTTCCCAACGTACGGTAACCTTTTCGAGTAGTTAACTAAAGGAAAATTGGCATGTCTGACGTGCATCCTGGGTACAGATTCTATGTGGTTGACAGACGACCGAAAGCATACATATATGAGTCATCATTAATTCTTACCACCGAATCATATATGGAGAATTAAAAAAAGCATTTTCATTGGTAAAGAAAATTATCGCTTACTGCCAAATTTTTTAATGGGACTAGAATTTATTAATAAACTAACTTGTTTTGGAGATGTGTACTTTGGCAAGTGTTCGAAGAAACGCACACATACTCTAGGGGAATTGAATTGGACAAAAATGAGTATATTTTTCAATTTGCCATATTGGTTAACACTTAAACTCAGACATAATTTGGACATTATGCATATTGAGAAGAACAGATGCGACCACATCTTGAGCACGTTAATGAACATTTCCGAGCAAATAAAAGATAATATTAATTCACGCCTTGACCTGTCTAATCTGGATATAAGAAATAAATTACATTTGATCCACAATGGTGAGTAGCATACTATGCCACATGCATGTTTCACATTATATGGAGATGTGATGAAAATTTTTTGTGAGTGGATGTCAGAAATGAAATTTTTTGATGGATTCATTGCAAATATTTCCAAATGTGTTGCACGTGATTGCAAAATCTCATGTTTAAAATCTCATTATTGTCATGTTTTTATGCATAAACTACTTCCTGTTGCAGTTGGTGGGTACTTATAGAATGATATTAGCTTGGCATTAATTGAGCTTAGCAATTTCTTCAAAAAATTGTGCGCAAAAACACTTGATGTGAAACTATTGACGCAGCTTGAGAGTGACATCATCGTCATTCTATGCAAGTAGGTGATGATCTTTTTCTTTTCATTTTTCGATGTTATAGTTTACCTATCAGTTCATTTATCTCGTGAAACCTTATTTGCAGGCCCAGTTTAATATAGGTAGATGTACCTTTTTGAAATATATCTTAGCAAATTCAAGTGGCATGTCAAGAACAAAGCCTGCCCAGAAGGAGAAACAGTGGAAGCCTACATTCATATAGAATGCCTGACATTTTGCTTGATGTATCTCCATGATATTGAGATGAAGTTTAATCGATAAGACCACAACATTGATCAGTTAGAAGAGGATAAAAGAGATGACTTCTTACTTCTCACCCAAAACGTTCGTCCCTTAGGTATATCAACTCATCTCCAATTAGATGATAAGCTCTTTAAATCAGCCTGTTGGTTCATCCTCGACAGCTATACAAAGATTGCATCCTACCTTGAGTATGCATCCTCCTACTCCCCAATTAGTAATAATTTTGCTTAGTCATATGCATGCAGTTAAGAACTATTATTAAGCATATGCATTTTCATTGCATTTTTGCGTTGTTAATTTCTATGTTGTTGTTGTGTAATGAACACTACAACAATTGCAAGCTAAATAACCCACATTTTGTGGATCGTACTCTTGAAAAACATTCTTCAAAATGGTTGAAGCAACCTGTATGTTAACTTTTAATATATTGGTATAATCTGGACGTTAACTCAGTTCATTCAATCTTAATAACTATTCTTAAGTTTCTTTACTAGTTTTGCCAAGTTCAAGAACAATGTACAACTGACACTAGTGACATCATTAATGATCTATATGCATTAGCGTGCGATCCTAACCCTTGTGTCGCATCATATGTTGCTTGCATAGTAAATAGAAAAAGCTCCATATAAAGTATCATGAATAACAACGGCATACTCAAAATTGTGGTGTGTTTGCAACTGTTGAATATCAATCCAACCATATAGACTTTTATAGCTTTATAAATGATGTTGTGGAGTTACACTATATGGGATGACGTCGTGTCTATTTATTCAAATGTCAGTGGTTTGATATTGGTGATCATAGACTAGGAAATCCAGTGAATAACCATATTACTAGTGTCAATATGGACCGAACATAGTATAAGGATGAACATTTTATGTTTGCGTGCCAAGCTTCAAAGTGTTTTTACTTCAAAGATTCTAGGGTAAAAGGTAATTGATATGTTGTATGGAAGTTCATAGATCATAATGTATATGACATGTCATCAGGGCCTATTTTCGAAAAGCATGATCCAGAGGCAAGGGACAATTATGCCTGCCAAGAGGATGAGTTCGCTAATGTTTACACAATTGATGAATGTTCTGATGTAAGTGTGACAACTCCACTACATAGGAGTGACTTAGAACTAAGCCCTATTGATGACTCAGCGATAATGGCTGACATTGATCATAATGACCTAGTAGGGGACTTTATCAATGACGAAGAGTTAGAGTCTAGTTCAGAAGATAGACATGGAAGTGATGAAGATTCTGACAATGAGGATGTATCAACCGATGAAGGTAAATTGTCACACTAGACCATCTAATAACCACTTCAATATGAGTTTATCCTTTTTCTACCCCACAAGCACTTGTGGGTATAAATCTCTAAAAAATATTTCTTAGATTTTTGACATAATGCTAGTGATGCTTAGGTATATGCCTCGTTGTCCCCAACTTCAAGTCAATTTATAATGTTTTCGTGGTACATTATGCATATAAAGATAAAGTTGCGTGGTACATTACAAACTACATACTGGAGTGCCGAGTTTTTATTTTACAACATATGACATTCCTAACTATTACCAATACTGGTTGTCTATTATTAATCTCTCAAGTTTGAGATCAAGTTTTTAGGCTGGTGGAATATATTGATAGATTAGTGTCATTATTCTATCTTTGTTAACAATATTTGCAGTTCAGAGATCAGCTTTGTAGCATTTTCCCTAATGTTTCTAGTTGAAATGTGATGCTACTACAACTTTGATGGAAGTCACAAAAGCTAAAGACAAACCTTTTTCCTAACAATGTGTTTATAACTTTTGTAACTTCTTCCTAAAACATACAATTATGTTGGCAAGTATTTGGAGTATGCAATGGTTAATCTCAACAGTGAAGAATGCACATAAATTTTTTTCAATTAATAATGTTGTTCATGCTTGGGTGCAAACAGGAAGAGAATTTTGAAGGCTAGTTAAACACTACTGTTAAATAGGGTTTCCAAGAAAATTTCATGGATTATTAGATATGGCTTATGAACATAATTTTTGGAATATTAGTTTAATAATTATTCACACTGACCGAATGACTATTCTATAAGTTTCATGCAAATAATATTAACAACTTTAAGAAAATATCAATTTACTAGGCTTGAGTGTTTATTGGACATGCCGAGGCACCTGAGTGTTAGTAAACAAATATTTCATGACTTTGACATTCCTTCCAATACAAATATCCTATGCAAAAATATGATAATAGTTGAAGGCACTACAGTAATTCTAACTTGGTGATCTAATGTTGTGAACGGTAGATTGGGTAAACATGATACAAGGGAATGATTTAATACAATAGAATGGAGCCAAATATACAAGAGTGAGAGAGCTTGGCGCCCAGGAGGAAAATTAAGGGCTAAAAGTATAACTTCATACTCATTTTAGCCCTTAAATTGATAACAAAGTATAATAGGAAATGACATTTAGGTAGTAGAGGTAGGGGAGGTCTCTTTAACTTTTTATGTTCAAGAAAGACAACCTTTCTCAGTGGAGGCTGAAATTCAAAATGAGCTGGTTCCTTTCCTAAGGGTTGTGTTATGTGCCGCATAGTGCTGGAGATAGATCAACTCTGTAACTTTTGGATTTAAAAAGTTTAGGGTTGAGAACCTTCCTCAGGTGTTGGGTTCTTCACTATTTTAGCCAAGCTGAAAGTGAGCATAATCTCTACCAAGGTGCTGAGAGCCTAAGGTTAACTTGTGTTGCTACCAAGGTGCTATGTTCTATATGCATGGACCATTACTAATACCAACTTGAAGGTGATAGGTTAAATATGTCTGCTTTCCAACATTTTTTTTTCTTTCTTCTTAATATAAGAGCAACTATCCATGTGAGTTTCTGAGCATAGTTCTGCGTGTCTTTCTTCCTTAACTCTTTTCCTTTGTTTCTTCCCTTCAATTTCTGGCTAGAACATTTTTGCTAGGTGATTAAGTCCTCTTAGAAGCCTGCCAAATAGCAAGTAGAGCATAGTTCCAGTAATTGAAGTGGTCCTCTACTATTTAAAAGGTAAGTTGTCTACAAAACTGAGATTTGCAGTTAAAAAATCTTTTCTAGTACACAAAGCATCTTTTAAGTATTGTACTATTTAAATGGAACTTTCTAGACCACTACTGTGATCATTTACACAACATCTAATGCTATAATTATGTCCTTCTGTCATTCATTTACTAATTTAAAAAATTATTTTTGTGATAATACTGCCATACCCGTAATGATGGTTTTAAAAAATTGTTTTTGTCATTCATGTTGTCAAACCCATAATGCATAGAGTTCATAATAATAAATTAATATTTAATATGCTGAAATATGAGTCAATAGGCAATGTAAGATTATCATGTTTCTTGATACACTGAAATTGTTATTTTAGTGTTTTCTTTCGGAGGTTACCAACCTGTACAATGTTATGCTTAATTTCATAAACTGATGTTGCCTTTTATCTATGTCATTAGGCAACTTTATATCCATTTCAACATTATTTTATTATATAATGTTTACTTTTTGCAATATTATGATGGCATATATATACTTGTCTAAGGTATTTTTTTTATTATTGAAGTTACTGTATAAAAATTTCTTCTAATATCAACGACACATTAGATTATCAATAGATGACGCCAACTGGACAAGAAAGATGGAAAGGACGAGATGGATGCAGTAGACGTGTTAGGACTATGACAATTAGACGATCACCACAGAGTCTAGAACTTTATTCATGGAACTTTAGAGATGATAGTGAGCATAGCTCGTATGACTTGACGCATCCACTAGACATGGTACTGAACAGTTTTTTGGAGAATCCGCAACTGGATTCACAACCGAATAGAGATGACAATGGTAAGTCTGACTTGTTAGCACCTTATAAGATTACCCCATGCACAGAGGTGGATGCCGTCTTGTTGCAAGAACCATTAGTGCTACCTCGCAAGAAACATGGATGCTGACCCATGAAGTACACTGAGTTTGATAAGCTGCGAAAGCATGAGAAAATTTATTTAAAAATCAATGATGGTTAAACAACACCATGCTATGAGAATACAGCCATGTTTACGACAAGGTAGCATGGATATTAAAGTATCATGCAGACATGAGTTATACTCGATGAACTGATGTCCCCGAGTACGAGAAAGATGAGTTGATTGATCATGTTTGGGTAAGCCTCACTAAGTCCATGGTACCCTTTTGCTAAATGTATTATCGTTTCCTGACATTGTACCATGTAATACATAGGGTGACTTCATATTCGATTTGGGATTTGATGAATTATCACAAAACTAGTTTTGTAAACAATTTAATGTCTTCCACCATCAGCTGCCCAAGAGAAGTATTTGAGATACGCAAGTCATGAAAAAGCATTGGCCAATGGGTGTGAATTGGTGGAACCCCTAGTTTGGGTTAAGTTATATGGGAGATGGAAAAGTGAAGCACTCAATGTATTATTAGTTCATTTCACATCATATATGTGATCTCTACTATTTTAATTTGGGTTGTTTATATCCTAAAATATAATCTGACTTGATTAAGTTCATATGACAGAAACTGTCAATACAAAATAAAAAGAACATAAAGAGTCTAAGTACTAATCAAAAAAAGGAAGAAATTCATTTGTGAGAATACTAGAAGAGAATGTATATATAATTGTTTAAGGAACTTAATCTCTAGAGACAAGTTTGGATGGTAATTGGGAGATCTAGTCTTGAATATTACTTTTAACTTTATATGCATATTAGAAGTTTTTTTTTTTAAATGGACATATAGCGTTCAACTACAGCAAACCTGGTGGAGTTCTACAAGAAAGTTCATCGGTCTAAAAAAAATGACCAATTTGTGTTGTCCTCCACAGAAGAACTTTATGTGAGATTTACTTCAATGTAGCTTTATTATGTATATTTTGGATGGTCAACTTGAATTATTTATTCCAACTTATTTTAGTTAATTAAGGACATGAGCTTACAAAGTATGTATAATTTGCTGGTGTAGATGCAAATAGTTGGAAAGCTGAGTTGTGGCGCCCACGACCCCCATGTAAGGAGACACGGGAATCGAGATGCCGGGATGATGACAAAAGGGTCACACATCCCAACGATAGTGCCAAGTGTGCGTACATGCAACAGTGTACAAAAACAACGTAGCGGATAATTAATACAACTAAGTACCAGAATTGTTAATACAATTTAAAGAATCAGTAAAAAGGTTTAAAAATTATACAATCATCCAAAAATAAATATTTTACAAGTCTCAAACCAAGACGAGTGATCCCAGATCACTCCTCGGGCGGAGCCAAATCCATAGGCTTACCCTCAGCCTCATCTGCATCGAAATCTGCGTTACTAAAAAAAAGGGTACCGCAGATAAGTATAAACCAAACAACTCTCGGGATAAAAACATATTAATGCAACCAACATGCATTCATATGACAAAATACACTTAGCCATAAAATACCATTTTTTCCAGAAAAATGATTATTTCCAACACACGCCAAAAATCCCATTTGGCCCAAAAACATAGTCTGTCATTTTCCCAGAAAATGATTCACACAAAACAAACCATTTATCTGACACTGTAGGCGGGAATCGTAGGCGGGACTCTACCACCGTCCCTGCTTACCACCATCCCTACCGCGTGCACCGTAGGCGGGAATCACAGGCGGGACACAACCACCATCCCTATCGCGTGCACCGTAGGCGGGAATCACAGGCAGGACTCTACTACCATCCCTGCTTACCACCATCCCTACAGTTCCTTTCCACACAATGAATATTTATCACACACAATGAATACTAATCAGAGCACTGTAGGCGGGAATCACAGGCGGGACTATACCACCATCCCTGCTTACCACCATCCCTACCGCGTGCATCATAGGCAGGAATCACAGGCTGGACACAACCACCATCCCTGATTACCACCATCCCTATCGCGTGCACCGTAGGTGGGAATCGCAGGCGGGACTCTACCACCATTCCTGCTTACCACCATCCCTACAGTCTCTTTTCCTTTTTCTCAAACCAGTCAATCCAGTCGTTTCAAACACACTCAAATCATTTCACATGAAAATCCAATTTTTAGATAAACACATGAACATGTATGCAATCATGTGAAAACCCAGTTTTCATTTACAAACATGAACATGCATGCAAATATGCCATATACATGAAACAACACCACAACAACCAACAATTCACAATACCAACTAAACACACAACTCCGTCCATAATCCATCCGACCCCCGAACTCCTCGGACTCAGTTCGGCATGTTCAACCAGATCACAATAATATGTGTTAGTGTAAAAATACATTTAAATCACGAAAGTTCTTTGGAAAAATACTTGCAGCGCTATATTATAATTTCTGAAGGATCACGAAGTTGCAAGAAGTGGCGGCTCAGCAACGTAACAGTGTAAAATACACTGTTGCCGTGGGTCTCAAAAACCCACTTTTCAACGGAGACAAACCAAGACCCAAAATTGATAGGGTAGGGCCTAGAGAGGTCGGTGAAGCCAATGGTGGTGGTGGTGGTTTGCCGTGGGTGGCGGCGCAAAATGTGGTTTTAGGTAAAAAATACCCAAATCGGAAATGAGGTTGGATGTGCTTCACCGGTGACGGATCGGAGCTGGGGTTGGGTCCATTGGATTGCTAGGAGGTCGAGAATGAAGTGGTGAAGAGATGGTGGCCGGAGGTGGCGCGACGGCGGCGCTGGAGCTCAAAATGCGCCGCTGCTTAGAGTGGTGCGTGGAGGCTAACGGCGGCGATGGAGGAGCTGGAAATGGAGGGGGGTGGTCGCCGGCCGGTGGGGAAGCTGATGGGAGGGGCGGTGTCGCGCACGGCGGCGCGAGGGCGGCGGGCTGGGTGGAGGAGAAATCGGACGGGAGAGTGGGAGAGGCTGCGCGCGCGGGGAGAGAAAAGGAAGAGGAAGAAAAAAAAAGAAAGAAAGGAAAAGAAAAGAAGAAAGAGGAAAGAGAAAAATGGAGGGAAAGAAATGAGGTCCAATCCTCACATCTTGGGTCACATAAATGATCCAACGGAAAAGATTTTAAAACAGCAAATCAATTAAAATAATTTAAACGTAATGATACAATGAAAATAAAATAATTAAATCCCACAATCAATTAATTTAAAAGAAGAACAATTTAAATGTGCAACAATAAATAAATATTAAGAAAACATAACAATTTAATTTTCACAATTTAAAAATCATAAAATAACCCATTTAAAATATCCGATAATTATAAAATAAGAGAATAAATTTTTGAATTAATAAAAATAATCATTCAGTAAAAATACACTAAAATACGGGGTGTTACATGAGTGATTTAGAACTTGAGGTTCATAGAATAGAGGTACTAGATGGGGTGTTTAGGGAGGTTTTGGGACAAAAACCGGAGTATGCTAAAGGGTTAGATGAGATGATAACGTCAGACTCAATAAAAAAACGAGAGCGAGAGCGTGATAAACAGTATGTTGAAGTAGTTGAGAGACATAAAAAAGAAGTTGGGTACTATAAGATTCAGTTTGATGAATAAAGGGGAGATGTGAGAATTCTGTTGGAAAAACAACAAGAGAATGACAAGTTTATGAACACCATGATGTCCAAGAGGCAGTCCCAGGGAGAGTCTCTCCCTATTGCTTATGACATCAGGTCTTCCAAGGTCCAATATTGAGATTGATATGCTAGCATCCTTTTGCAAGAATGTTATATTTTGTTTTTAAAGTTAGATATAAGGGGTATGACATGCAGTATAATTCACAAGATGAGTTACCTTTTTGTGATATTGTTTGGAGGGTCTGTTAAATGAAGATGGTGGAATTGACATAAGTAAATGGTGGTTGCACAGTTTATGCGAAATGCATGTATAATTACCATATGCCCCACTACTTGTTCAGGTTTTGATGTCTAGTAATGTGCAAAGCACCACTTCTTGTTAGATGAGTTTTGTCTCTTAGTTACTGAATCCTAAAAACTGATGTTGTTTTTTCCATTTTCTTATATGTTTTCTGAAGTGATTCATGTAGTGGTAGTCACTACATTACATATCTGGTTATGAATTTTTTGTACGTTCACTTTTTGAAATATATATTTGTACTTGTTGGCCAAAAGTCAGAGGTAACGATCTCTTAGCTAGCCCGTGAATTTCTTGCACATCTGCTCATATCTAATGTATTACCGATGGATGGATTTTATAATGCTACCTGATCATATGCTCTATTTGTGATATTGTATAAGGTTGGTTTTGTGTAAATACTTAAACTTATCTGTCTGTAAAGATTAAGTACACAACACCTAGATCCTTGAATATACAAGTCTAATAATCCATCTCACAACTCATAGTACAAGGCACTTTTTTAATGTCTAAGTGTAAATGGATGTAGAAATATTGGGTGACTGAAACATAGTGGCCTTGTTTCAAGCCACAAAGGTTCTAATCGAATGAGATTAATGTTGCTTCGAATTTGGTAGAGTAATAGCCTTTTGTGGCGCTATTTTGTTTGGTATGTGACCCAGGTAGTTGGGAGGATATTGTATTTGACATGGTGATTTCATCCCATGTGTATTGCTGATTTTGTAGAAGGGCTTAATATGATGGTTTTTCCTTAAGGTTAATCTGGTATATGACTAGTGTGGTAGTATTCTTCCCTCATTTAACCTTGCTGCACATTGATGGATGTTCTACACTTTTATTATTAATATTTCTGTTCATACCTCATACTATTATAATTAGAGTTTGTAAATAGAAGGTTTATTGATTGCAGCACATTCAACGATCTCTTTCATTATAGTAATATTTGTACTCTCATTCAGAACATTGTAATATAGCTTTAATTATGTTCATGGTATGTTGCTTTAAGTATAATTGAAGGTGGTCTTGATGGTTATAGAAGGTAGTCTTGGTGGTTATAGTGATGACTCACAAGTGAGATATTGTTCTAGGTGAATAGGTGTTCAAGGTAGCTCATAAATACAACCATCCAAAAAAACCTTTTACAAGCTCAGTTTATGGGAAAGCATGATAGGATGATCAAGTACATGTTAATAGCAAGTTCATGACTTCAAGCAAAGTAGCTTTGCCGTCATATATTAATGCCCATAAGGTTAATTATGCTAGCATATCAATATTATATGGACGTAGGTCATGATTATGAATATCATGAAAGACTTAAGTAATATGATTGATGGAATGTATTTGTTACACTATTTGACTTTAGTTTAATAGTTCATCAATGAATACAAGGTAGGTAACATTTTATATTATGCTAGCATTGTGTCCAAAAATGTAACACCCCCTTCCCGTAGGCTAGGAGTGTCACGTATTTTTCATAAAAATAAACCCGGCAAGAGATCTCATATTTCATAAATGAAATTAGAAATTTATTTTATAGAAAAATGTCTAATAAAATGTTTTCCAAAAAACATTAAACGAATAAATTGAATAAATTCATGTCATAAAAGTAAGTTTTATTTTAGAAAGTCTGAAACTAAAATTAACTGCTCCTTCTAATTCTAGCCTGCCTGCTTGTATTCATCATCCTCACCTGGGTGGTTAAAAATATGAAAACAAACTAAAATGAGTCGAAGACTCAGCAAGAAATCCATCACAACGTAAACATATTAAACATAAAGTTTTCATAAAGTTTTCATACTGAGAGTTTAAATTCATGACTGTTCATACTAATACTTATGCTATGCAAGACTAATTTATCTGAATTAACTGACTGATTTATTTGACTGGACAACACACTTAACCCTGTGTGCAAGGTTGTGCACCGGCCCACATCCCACGACCGCGAGGGGAGCTGCTGATAGTATTCTGGCATACTATGGTGGACCACGCTTGAGCCTGTGGTTTGCACTTCCACCCTAAAACTGAACTGTATTGGTACCATGCATCTGAATGACCATCTGATTAACTGATATGATTTTATCTTACACTTGAACTTAAGATAGCTTATGTGTCTTATACACATGAGATGCATGACATAATACATAATTATAATTTCTAAATTTGAACATGATGTAGAATAACATGATTGTATGCTATGCTGGATGACATGTTTGCATATGACATGAGTGGTGCATAAATAATGGCTGTCAATGAACTGGTTTGAATAATACTTATATATAAGCTGAACTATGATGATCCTGATTTGTGATCAAATTATTTACCTCGCTGTGCTTCTTCTTGAATCTGATTTTGTAGCTCGTCACCTATACGCAATATTAACTATCACTAAATCTTTCTAGGAACTACATGTACTAATATCCTACTTAATTAAATTCATAATCCAAAAGATAGTCAAATAAATCTTTGTGTAACACCATAATCGATAAATCCTGATATTTTAAATTACTTAAATACTAATAACATATTATAATTTAGTAGGATACTAGGGCTATTTTAAAATAAGTCATAAAAATCCTAATTCTTAAAATAAGTTTCATTTCTTAATATAATTATTCAAAAACTCATAACATATTCCTTAATTTCTCTATTTAAAGTATAACATAATAATTTTTTTAACAACCTACTAAATTGATAAAGGAAATATTAACTAAAATATTAGGCTCAATAGTATACTTTAAAATATATTTCCAATTCTTTAAACACTTTTTTATAAAATAAGTCTATGACTAATATATTTATTAAAGTAAAAATTTATCTTTAAAATATTAAGTCCAACATTAGAGTGCAGCCCATAAAATTACTAAACTTTAGTAAAAAATTATCATAAAGGTAGAGCCCACGTAATAACACAACTCAAGCCCATTTCACAAAACTTTACGTGAACTTAAAACATGTGTTTAAAACTTTAAGGGCTGAATTGGAATTGCACCTAATCAAGGCTTCTAGAGATTTCATTGAAGGGCATTTTTGTAAGTTCAATGAAAAACAAACACGCAAAACTTTAATGAAAAGCAAATCTGGAAATCTGTTAACCTAGAAATGAAAGTTTCATTGAAGAAAAGAGGTATACGCGACAGGGAGAAACCAACTCACCGTGAGAGGAAAATCGATGCGACAGATCTGTGAAGATCAACGACGATGAAGCTGAAAATGGCTCTGAATATCGTGGAGTTCAAAAAGAGAAAGGACTTAGTCTTGGTAATACTAACTGAGAACCAAAAGAATATATAGAGAGAGAGAGTGAGAGTGAGAGTGATGGACGGAGGGAGGGAAAAAAAAAAAAACTTATCAAGAGGAGGAGCTGACGCGCGGCGGCTCTGGATGGCTGGGGAAAGGGTGTTCTGCTACGGTGGCTGTTGGAAGGGAGGCTGTGGTGGCTGCTAGACAGAGTAAAAGCCTTATGCACAAATGAGTTTCTTCGTATTTTCGTGTGTTTAAAGCAAAGGGTTTTCGTGGGATTTATAGACGATGGGAAAAGGAACGTTTGCTGATAGGATTTTAGAGTTAGTTCCGATTTGGATTTACCAAATTAGGGGATAAGGATGAGTATGAGGTTAGGATCATAAAAAATCAAAAGATGAGGTTCGGTGGACATATGAAGAACTGAGATTTAAATTCAAACCAAAATTCTAGTTGGACGTAAAATCTGATAAAATCTAGTAATAATTATTAGAATTAATAATAAAACAAAACTCTAGTAAATTTAAACAAAATTATAATAGTAATTATTAAAATTAATAAATATAAAATTTGATAAGATAATAATAATAATAATAATAACAATAATAACAATAATAGAAAAAAAAATAACTAGAAGATCTACTTATATACCCTAAATCTATGTATAAAATCTGATATGATAATAATAATAATAATAATAATAATAATAATAATAATAATAATAATAATAATAATAATAATAATAATAATAGAAAAAAAATAACTAGAAGATCTACTTATATACCCTAAATCTATGACTAGTATGTTACAAATCAAATATGGATAAGGGTAGGTTATGTATGAGATCTCACATTGCTTGGAAATGAGAAGTTCTTACTCTTTATAAGATTTCAATGAGACTCCAATTGCATCATTGACTAGTCCTTTTGAAGTATAGGCCATGTGGTTTGAGCATTCCATTCGGCATTACAAATAATATCAGAGACAGGTCCCCAATCAGAAATGTGGGACTTGAGCCATGCCACCTACAATGGACAGGCTCGACGAGAATGTCGGGAATTTAAGGGGAGTAGATTGTGATACACCATATGATATGGATAAGGGTAGGTGGTGTATGAGATATCACATTGCTTGGGAATGAGAAGTTCTTACTTTTTATAAGGTTCTAATGAGGCTCTAATTGCATCATTGATTAGTCCTTTTATAGTATAGGTCATATAGTTTGAGCCTTCCATTGGAGCGTTACAGAAAATGATTTTCATCCATACTCTTGCATAAATCTTTTTTTCATACTATTGCGTATGAATCAATGTTTTGAATATCGTATCGGTGACCGTTTCGGTCGAGGTATTGAAACCAGATATTTCGATACTAGTACTATTTCGGATACCGTTTCTGAATAGTCTATATATGAATAAATTATATATAAAAATTATATTCCAAAATAATAGTATATATATTATAAATTATATATAAATATATATATATATTATAAAAGAGGTCAAAAAATGAACTTGCAGTTTGAAGGAAAAAAAAAGAGTAAATGATGAAATATTGGTCGGTACGGGCCGAAATGACTGAAATTCTAACCGACACGAAACTATATATTTCTCTATACCAGCTACGCCATAGAAACGATATATTTTAGCCATACCGACCAGTACAGTATGGAATTCAAAAATTTGATATGAATATTCTGTAAGTAACATTGTTGTGATACCCCTCATATGATATGGATAAAGATGTGTAGTGTATGAGATCCCACATTACTTGAGAAAGATAAGTTTTTGCTCTTTATAAGGTTCAAATAAGATTCCAATTATATCATTGATTAGTCCTTGTGAAATATAGGCTATGTGGTTTGGATCTTCTATTGGGGTGTTACAAATAGTATCAGAGATAGGTTCAACCAGAAATGTGGGACTTGAGTCATACCACCTACAATGGACAGGCCCGACGAGGATATCGAGAATTTTAGAGGGACAGATTGCGATACCCCACATGATATGGATAAGGATGGGTGGTGTATGGAATCCCACATTGCTTAGGAATGAGAAGTTCTTGCTCTTTATAAAGTTCCAATGGGGCTCCAATTGTATCTTTGACTAATCATTTTGTAGTATAGGTCATGTAGTTTGGGCCTTTTATTGGGGCGTTACAATTGTCAATTGTCTATTGTTGACTCATGACCCCTCCACAAATAGCCTACCATTATTTGAGACAATTATATGTTATAATTGGTGATTATTTGGGAGCATATTACAATGAATAGAATTTGAATTGATCATAAAGCAATAACCACATTAACCGATCCTAAAGACAATTTTTTTCCGAACGAAATAAGCCTTCTATTTTCCACGATTTTTTGATATTTTGATCTATCACAAAATAAGATTTCTAACGAAAAAAAACATCACCACAAAATAATTTTTCCAACTATAAAACTCCGTTGAAAAAAAACAAATCATAGCTATTGCAAAATTCGCTGATAACAACAATAGTTATTTGCGGCGATAACATGTATCTTTTGCGTCAATGACAATTCACCACTAAAAATTTTAAGCAACGACATTTCAGTTTGTCAACCCAACTAATTGTGTTGTTATTAATGCTTTTTATTTGAAAAATATTCTCCACAAAAATTTTCTCTTAACGGTAAAAGATCGCCGGAAAAACCTAATTGTATCAATTGAAACATTCATCGGCAAAAACTTTGATGCTTATTTGCGGTGATTACATTTCTTTTGTGGCGTTGAAAACTTGTTGTGAAAAAGTTTACGCAACGATTCATCATTTTTCTCAAGCCACTTTATTGTGCCGATTATTAACCTTTTTGCATTGAAAATTTTAGAGCTGCAAAAAGATATATTCTTGATAATTTTTATTTTTCGTCTCAATAAAGTTATTGTATCCCGACTTTAACATCCAACGTGCAATGAAACTTGTTAGTGAAATATATAATAATGTAATAAAAATTACAATAAAATTAATATTCAAACGAAACCAGTTTGGACTGAGGCACGAAAATATCACTATTTTTAAGGAGATTCAAGTCCTTTGTAGTGTACAAAATCTTAGATTAACTGGTGTAGTAGAACTCCTCTTGACTTGACTCCTCCAAGATACAACAGCCCAACTGATAGTCGTATAACCCGAATCAACTCTGCACAAGTGATTGAGTTCAAAGCTCCACCAAAAAAACACATTTATTTTATCCAAAAATACTCTAAAAAATATATACTTACTAAGCCTATTTTTCTTATCTCACTTTTTCTCAAGTATATGCCACACCTGTACCAAAAGAGCAAACAAATATATATAAACCGGCCAAAAATTGACTTTGGACGTAGTGGACATACGAGAAAAAGAATAAAAGAGCCAACGTTAACAATCCTTTAATGCCAACGTTTACAACTTAAATAAGCTATTTTAATACCTAAACCCAAACCAACGACAACTAAATAACAAGCCTGTTGGCACTTAAACATATATCAATATATGGTACTTGAATGCAGGCACTTAAAGTGGAAGAAGGTAACAGTAAAAAAAATATATATATATATATATATATTATTAAAAAATTATCAACATTCCTCCACTATTTTTTCATAAAAGAAATTATATAAATAAAAAGAGATATTTCCAGACAAAGAAAGATTATTATGCATCATGAAGGTGTGCTCTGCATTGAACCCTCACTTAGTGAAATAAAAACCTTTTCCAGAGTTTGTAGTAGTTTTAGACATGAACTATGATTGGTTAAGAGAAATAAAGAATTATGACTCATACACAATAACCCACGTGTTGACATGAGCTTTATTAGCCAGCACATTACGGTCTTGTGCTAATCCTGATTTCATGAGTGTATTTGAGAATAAACCTAAATCTCATAAAGAGCGGCTTCACTCTCACACTCACACAGGTGAAATCTGTCAAGGGTGCTCTTGTAATTCTTACACCTTATTCATAAGAGTTACAGAATTTTATTAAGAGTTTCTCCAAAAACTCATCCTCCATAATATTACAGGATAAATGCACTCATATCATAAGAATGAGAAATAAAATAAATAGTGCATTTCTTACGACCATCATATGATTTGTTTTTCCCATTGAACCTAGTTCTCAGGATCTCTAGTCCCATGTTGGGTATCCTCATACATGGCTCATGAATTGATGAATTTTAATCTCATTCCCCTCGATGTATTTCAAATCCTTTCTCTTGTCAAGACCTTAGTTAGTGGATCTGTAATATTATCACAAGACTTAACATAATCCACGTTAATAACACCATCAGTCAAATCAGATCTCACAGTGCTGTCTTTTCTTCTTATGGATCTAAATTTACCATTATAGTGACGGTTTTGTACTCTACCAATAGTAGCAATACTACCACAATAAATTAAAATAAGTGGAACTGGTTTTTCCCATAAGGGAATCTCATGTAATAAATCTCTCAACCAATTTGCTTCCTCACTTGCTGAAGCTATAAACTCAGCTTCCATGGTTGAGTTAGTAATAATCGTTTGTTTTTTAGACTACCAACATACAGTACCACCATCCAAGACGAAAACATAACCAGTAGTTGAAAGAGAATCACATGATAAGGTATTCTAATTAGCATCACTAAAACCTTATGCAACTAACCTAGCCTTGAATTTTTCAACTATTCCATCTGGTCTAAATTTTTTATAAGGACCCATTCACACCCTACGGATTTGCAACCCGGTGGTAATTCAACTAATTTCCAAGTTTTATTAGAAATTAGTGACATCCACAACCTCTTTCCAAAATACAGAAACAGATGATGCTAAAACTTCTTGTAAATTCTTTGAATTTTCCTCAATATTGTAAATAAAATAGTCAGGACCAAAATCTTTTTCAATTCTAGTTCTCTTACTCATTCTTAATTCAAAGATTTCTTCACTTTCTAAAAGAGTAGGAGAACTAGTTCAGAAAAATTAGTTTTTCAAAATTCTTGACCCCCACTATTTTTTAATTTAAAAGGAAATTTTTCTTTATGAAAAATTGTATCGCCTGATCCAAAAATAACTTTATTTTCAATATCAAAAAATCTATGGGCTGTGCTATTTTTTACATATCCAAGAAAAACACAAGTGGTAGTTCTAACACTCAAATTGGGTCTTTTAAGATCTGTTAACCTTACAAAAGCCTAACAACCCCAAACTTTAAAATATCCCAAATTTGGCTTCTACCCTCTCCATAATTCAAAAGTTGTAGTTTTTAAATTTTTGTAAGACACCCTATTTAAAACATGATAAATAGTCAAAACTGCTTCACCCCAAAAACTTGAAGGAACGCCTGAATCAATAAGCATAGCATTCGTCCACTCAATCAACATTCTATTTTTTCTCTCAACCACACCATTAGATGCAGGTGCGTATGGTGCAATGGTTTCATGAATAGTTCCCAAAGATTGAACAAAAGTATTAAACTCATTTGAATCATACTCTTGGGCTCTATCACTTCTAAATCTTTTCATCTTTCTACCAAATTGATTTTCAACTTTATGGAGGAATTCTTTGAATTTTTCAAAAGCATCACTTTTATTTTTTAATAAATAAACATATGTATATTTTGAGAAATCATCAACAAAACTGATAAAATATCTATTTCCTCAACGAGTTAAAATTCCTTCAAATTCACAAAGATCGGTGTGAATTAAATCTAACAATTTGGTATTTTTTTCAACATTTCTATGAGGCTGTTTTGTATTTTTTGCTTGACTACAAACTTCATATTTTTGAAAATCTTTTGTGAGTTTGGGAATTAATCCTAAACTCCTCATGAAAACAACATATCTACTATTGATATGATATAAACGTGCATGCCAAAAATCTAAAGAAAAAAGCATGTAAACATAAACGTTCGATGTTTTATGCTTAACATTCAATTTAAACATATCATCACAAACATAGTCATTGCCCACAAAAACTCCATTTTTCGTTATAACAAAATTATCGGATTTAATAGTTTGTCTGAAACTTGCTTTGTTGAGTAAAAAACTCGACATCAAATTCTTCTTCCTATACGGTGTATAAAACACATCTTTAAGCCTCAATATACACCCAAAGATGAATTTCAATTCAACCTCACCACTCCAACAACCTTTGGTTTTACTAGAATCACCAAGTGTAATTTCTTTCTCTACTTCAAAGGGAGTATAATTTTTAAACAAACCCTTATCATAGCAGATATGCCTAGCTATTGGCACCAGAATCTGCCCACCATCCTTCAACAAATTGAAAGGGCTTATTGAGATCTCCAACGCTTTTCATGCATTTTTCGATTGTAGGCTCTATTTGAAATCTCCATAAAATTGTTAGTGAAATACACAATAATGTAATAAAAATTACAAAAAAAGTAATATTCAAACGAAACCAATTTGGACTGAGGCATATAAATATCGCTCTCTTTAAGGAGATTTAAGTCATCTACGGTATACAAAATCTCAAATTAACCGGTGCAGGAAAACTCCTCTTAACTTGACTCCTCCAAGATACAATAATCTAACTGATCGTCGTATAGTCCGAACCAACTCTGCACAAGTGGTTGAGCTCAAAACTTCACCAAAAGAACACCTTTCTTTTATCTAAAAATACTCTAAAAAATATATACTCACTAAGTTTATTTTTCTTATCTCACTTTTTCTCCTGTATATGTCACACTTGTACCGAAAGACTAAACAAATATATATAAATCGGACAAAAAATGACTCTGGACGTAGTGGACATAACGGGAAAAAGAATTAAGGAGCCAACTTTAACAACCTTTAATGCCAACATCTACAACTTAAATAAGCTATCTTAATGCCCAAACTCAAAGCAACGGCAACTAAATAACAAGCCCGTTGGCACTTAAACATATATCAATATATGGTACTTGAATGCAGGCACTTAAAGTAGAAAAAAGTAACGTAAATAAATAAATAAATATTATTAAAAAATTACCAACAAAACTCATATTAATAGGGAAAAAAAAAATTTTTTTTACGTCGAAATAGGGCACTTTTTGTGACGAATTTAGGCGTTGAAAAAGGCGATTTTTCTTGCAGCGGGAGGCATATTAATAGCCTTATGAACGCCAAATGCAAAGTTGCTATGTCCTTTTTTTCAAAAATCCTGTTTGTAGAAGAGGCAAATTAATTGGATCCCAAGTTCATATTATTCATTGACAAAAAGTTTATTAGTTTGCCAGCAAATCATGATGTTTTTTTCTTTTTACTATTATAAATCGAACTGATTGCTCTATTAAAATCAGCTATATATAGCATGGTGTCGATTGGTTGTGTTTGTACCCTAAATTTATGCGAATATATTCATATGATATGAGTGGTTTGATGATAATTAACTCGTTAACTGCGTCTACTTTAACCTTTTTATTGTAATATTCAAAGGGCTTATGCATGCTTATCTAGTTCATTAATTGCTTTTAACTAATTATATGTATTTCTTGAGTAACAATTATTTTTTTATTAGAATCACTTTTTCAAATCTCATATTTTATTCACGTGAAATCTAAAGTTTGTGATCGTAGAGAACGAAAGAACTATTAATGTAATCATATATTCTACGAGGCAAATAACTTTTTAGGTAGGCGACAATCAATGAGGATAGAGATCCATTAACTTTGACTAAAATAACTAGTACTAATACTGCAATTATTGTTAATTATGAACTATAAGAGAAAAACATAAAATAAAATTAGTAGAATTAATAGCCCATGACATAAGGTTAATTGCATGCCTACATCCATGAAATTATAGAGGATTTTATTTAGGATGATAACCAAATACGTACAGTGTATGCGATAGTATAATAAGGCTTCATTTGGATAGTGATAATGTTTTATTTTATCTCATCTCATCATTATAACTTTTTCAAATTTTTACACAAAATATAATAAACAAATCAACTTTTTTAAATCTCAAAACAATAATAATATTAAAAAATAATATTCTAATAATATTTTATTTAATTTTTAATTTATATATAAAATTATCCCATCTCATCTTACTATTTAAACGAGACCTAAATTTTAATCGATGGTTCGGATCATCAAATCGAACCACCACAAAAACAACTAAACTACTTAGCAGAGCGGCCAATAATTATTTTACCAAAAAAACTTATTATATTTTGAGGTATGGCGCTCAATAATCAGGCCGATAAAGTCGACCCATTAATAAATTTGTCATGTTGCCAATAATAGCATTAATTTAGAGAGATCGCTCATGTACGTACAACTCCGCCATCATTATCTGGTTTTATAAGTTAATTTAGTTTAATGAAATTCCTGTGAGTAATGTTCTGCGTGATTTGAACTTTTCGCAAATATCCTGAATTAACCATGCATAAACAGAGCCTTGCATCATCTTGCAACATTAAATTTACCTAAAAAATAAATTCTATTCTGCAGTCATTACTGTAGTTTGTTGATGCCACTACCCTTTAAGGATGAAAAGCAAAGAAAAAAGGCTCATGCAAGAGTTCATTCAAACATTGCATTATTACTTTTCTGAAGTAAAGAATGAACCTGACATAATAATTTAACTGAAATCTGAGGAATTCTAGCCAGTACTCATATTAAACCCCAAATCTAAAGCCTCCCCAGAAGTATCTCCTAATTAAACAACATTCAAGAAAGCTGCATCAATATTGTTTTGCAAAAAAAGGAAAAAGATATATGTATGAAGAAGGTGGTGACCTAACTAAAACTAACTGATCAGCAGCTAAAAATAAAGAATGAATGAGGACGAGTCTTGGGTCGAAGTTGGAGAACTCAGACGAAGATTCCTGAGACCATGAAAATGCATGCTACGCCTTGGTGGTAGAAGCCATTCCGTCATCCTTGTAAGCGCCGCAGTATACTCCCCCAAGAGCTCCGCCATTACAGCAACCATCATCATCTTCTTCTCTTCCTTCTTCCTTTGTGTGAAAGCACTGCAACAAGAGACGCCTAGCTAGAAAGTACAGATTCAAGCTTCAAAGTCCCTAACAAATTAACAATGGAAATAGTTATATATAACGTGTGGCTGGCTTTGGGAGATTGATTTTGGTGCTGGGAAAAACAACGGCCAAGTTTATAAGAATGTGGGGATCGATCGATAGCAGGCTGCAACTTTTTGGACGGTACTTAATTTCTGATATATTGCATGTGGGGGTGTTAGGCGCATCATATCAAGAAAAAAACTGGTCCCAAGATGGTGTTCTTGGTCAGCTGACGCGCAAACGGTAATCATTAAGGTTAAAAATTAACCACGTTCTAGGTTTTCCAAGATGTTTCTTGTCTTGTGTGAGCACTACCTGTGTTATCACGTTTTGAAACTTTTTTCTTTTTCTTTTTCTTTTTTTTCGCCCATTTTTGGCTTGTGTGGAAGGAGCCTATTGGATAGGATGATGGATATCGGATGTGGAGTGGCTTGAAAGTATATATTATTTATTTTGAAAGAATAGGATGCTTTGGCATTATCAGACAGTGTAAGCTAGATAATCTCTGAAGGGACGTAGGAGAATGACATGTGACCTGCCTTGTCATGTTTTTCTAACTTCAAGCATTTTATGGTAAAGATCAAGTACCTTTGAATTACGTACTCTGGAGCTCCTTCCTAATCATATAAATATATACATATATATATATATATACACATACATACATACATATAAATGTGATCAAGGAATATGTTAGCTAGCAAAGCGTACTTACCATATATTCAAATCGTTTAAAAAATTATTTCTCTTACTTTAATCCAAACTATTTCTCTTACTTTAATCCAAAAAAAAATAAAAAATCCTCCCCACCCCCCAAACCCCCCCCCCCCCCCCCCCCCCCCCCCCCCCCCCCCCCCCCCCCCCCCCCCCCCCCAAAATTAAGGCAGCTATCTGATGCTTTTTTTCTCCTTTTCTTTTAGCTATACCTAGGGGTGCTACCCACAGCCCGGTGCTCTCCCTCGCTCCCCGTGGGCTGGTGCTTCTGACTGGATGGTGGGGGCAGATTGATCCTAGGGCCATTTGCCCACCGTGTGGTATCGCACGGGGAAAGAGAGATAGAGAGAGGGATAAGGGAAGAAAGAGATACCTGGGATTGGGGATGACGACAAGGGGGAGAGAATTTGAGAGATTGAGTGAATACGGCGAGAGAGGACAAGAGGCAAGAGGTGTTCACTGTGTGGTGCGGGATCAATCAACATATATAAAGGCTACACTCAAAATTTTAAAATTCTCCACCTTGAGTTTGAAAAGATATATGTTGCAAATAATATCAAATCAAGAATCCGTTTTGATTGTTATCCTTATTTGATTTCATAATTATCAAATCAATTGATTTAGTTTTCATAATTATCAAATCAAGTGATTTGATTTTCATTATGATAAACAAATTTATCCCTCTTTATGAAAAAAAGTGTGCAACGTTTGCATAACTCATGACTATATCTAATATTAAGACTCATTTAATAATTATCTTACTTTATATTCAATAACATATGAGAATAATAAAGATGATGTTGCTCTCAAATTGTATCTCGCTCAAAAAATTTAAAACTTTTGAGAACTCTTTGTATGTATAGAATTTAGAATTAAAAATTCCAACCGTTTCGCAGATTGTGAGGCATGATTAATGGTGTGTCGGCAAACTTCCAATATATAACTAGTCGGAGAAAAAACCAATACTGGTAAAGGTCAGAAATCATTAATTTTTTTTTTAATTTTTTAATTTTTGTTTTGTTTTCAGAAATCATTAATTTGGTTGTTTTAATCACCTAACATGCACGACTTATGAAGGCTACGTCCACCATTTTAATACCAATTACGTGCTCCATGAATAGTTCGTACGTTCTAGAGAGTCAGAGACTGTATCATGCGCATGCCTATTCTGACCCTTAATTTGGGGTTAAGTTCAAAGAATCGAAGGAGAAATTAGATGGCAATATTTCGATCGCTAGCTTGTTCAAATCCGATAAAAGACGTAAAATTAGGCAAAAAGAAGCATCACCGTGTGCCCTTTAGAACACAGATCACGACCAAAGCAGAGAGTGATCTATACATATTAATGATTGAGAAATTAAACAATTATATATATACAAAATGATAAGATCTTTTACGCAATGTGTTTTTACTGGCTGCATCTCCAGTACTCGATATTCTTCGTTTAATTTCGACTGTGAGACCGGGCTTGCCGTGTCAGCCTTTTCTTTTTTTTTTTTTTTTTGTTAAAAAAAAAATAAGCGTGAATTATTCACCACACATGTAAGAGCATCCTCATTAGCCAACGAAGAAGTTAATTAAAATTTATATAATTTATATAAAAAAGACTTTACATTAGATTGACCATCGTTAAAATAATTTAAATTTCTACTATAGGGATTAGTCAAATATAAACAACCACAATTGATTTACTAAATATTAAAATACTAATTTCTCACTCCAACTATATACGCGGGAATGGCAACAAAATGTGGGAATATTTCTCACTCGTAACTCTTTCTCCACTTTAGTTAGTAAATAAGAAATTTAGATAAAAATTTAGATAAATTTAATCTTAATTTTTTGTTATTAGCATTAAATGACATTTGAAAATATGATTTTATTTAATATTAATTTAATTAGAATATAAGTATTATTAATATTAAATTGGTAGAATTATAAAATGTGATACAAATAAACTAAATAAAAAAATTATTAATTTAATAATATTTTATTATTATATAGAGAGTGAATGGCTAATTTAATGTGGAGATTGAATTTAAATGGAATAGACAAATATAAAAAAAGTGTGATATTAGCTAAATTTTGAATATGTGTTTGGCCAATCCAATAAGGATGCTCTAAGGGAGGCAAACTGTCATAGATACATATAGGGACAACCTAGCATTTTTCTATATATATATATATATATATATAATATATTACTCTATAATTTAATTAATTAAACTATTTATTTATTTATGACCAGTTATTTTCAACGAAAATAATTATTTTTTGTTAAAATGAATATTTTTATCCTAAATAATTATTGTACCAGGTTTTTTTTTTTTTTTTTTTTTGTGGTTATTAAAAAAGGCATGAATTATTCACCACACATGTAAGGGAGGCAAACTGATCAGAGGTACATTTAGGGGACAATCTAACATTTTTCTATATATACAATATATATTATTCCAACTGATCTATAATTTTAATTAATTAAATTGTTTATTTGTAAACAATTATTTTTAATAAAAATAATTATTTATTACTAAAATGAATATTTTTATCACAAATTATCATCTTAAATAATTCATCATATATATTTATTTTTCTTATAAAATTTTGAAAAGGAAAAAATTGTCTGTTTTATAATTTGAGTGTTTTGCTCTTTTGGGACACCAAAAATCTATCCATGTCATTTACCCTCGATTTCATTTTATTTGACTAGTCCTCCCTGGTGAAAAAAGTTTAGGGGTTGCTGTTCTTATCCACAATATATATATATATATAATATATATATATATATATATATATATATATATATATATCGTTTCAAACGCAAAGGATCACGGTGGGTAAGCAATGATGATAGTGTCAGTAAAGCCAAGGCCCAAGAAAGCAATGATTGAGGCCTAATTTGTGGGGTGGACCTTCTTCCTCGACAAATGGGGCGATTGAATTTTTGGACCAGCTCACAGATCATCATGCACGAATTTGGTGTTACTAATGACATATACAATAATGCATATATATATATATATATGTATCTCATACAGATATCATTGACACTGCTATCTATGCTATTGTGCCAGTTTTCCTTTATGCACGTTTCGTTTGTGTGTATGATGGAATGACTAGTGTCGATGTATTCATTAACTTAAGGAAGGGGTCCAATCCCATTATCACACGTTCATATATGAGATGGTGAATTAATGCATGCTATGATCTGCTAGTTTTCTAATTTATGGACCAGCTGGGGACATGATAACATCATACAGGTAAAAATATATATCATATGAGTATGTGTATATATATATACACATACAAGATCGGTGGAAGTAAAAAAAGCCAACAGAGAGCACTGAAGTAAGCACAGAAGCACCAGATCAGTTATAAAAAATACATTAAAAAAAAAACAGAACATAAAAATTCTGTAATTATATTTCTTAAACAAGACCATATTAATTATATATATTAACAATCTTATATATTTAGGTATGAAAAAAATTTCAACTATTACTATTACATACTAGTAATAACATTAAATATTAATAAATTATATTAAATCACATGAGTATATTAAACACATTAATTGATTTAATAAAGGTGTCCATTTCTTTCAATTATTAATAAAATATGTTTTTTTTTTATTTTGTTAAAATTTATAATTATATTGATAAAATTATTATAGTTAATTTTAATAACTATAGTCGACTGCACATACATATGTCTACAATCTATTTCACCAAAGTATATATAGAAAACTGGCATGTATTTAACTGAGAACTAAAAGCTAAGGAAAACATACCGATTAGATTCCGAATTTGACAAACTTGAGTCTTTGAAGGTTTGAAGAAATATAGAACAGCGTAAATTTGCAAGCAAGTAAAATGTAATGGGTAAGATGCGACCTAAAAATGACAAAAGACAAAAAAGCCCCTCAGCAAAACAACGAAAATGTAATTCAAATTGTAAATCACTGAAAGAACAAAGGACATTTTCGGAAAGTAGATGAATTTACAAATATGTACAGTCGGTGTAAACGGTGATACAAAAGCAGTCATCAAAGTTGGCAATTTACAGAAAACTATAGGGGCAAATATGGAAAGTAAATAAAAAAGAAAGGCTATTTTGGGAAAAGAAATAAGTTTACAAATATATACAGTCGGTGCAGACGGCGGGAACAAAACAATCATACTATTTGGTAATTTCATACAAAAATAGGGACAAGAATGGAAAACAAAAACAGAGGCACCGCCATCTCCACGTACTGTGCTTCCACATTCTTCGAAGCAGGAACAACCTGCATGTCCGCCATTAATGAAAGCTAGCACAAGTTAACATGCATCCAAATAACTGCACGCTCTGCGTTTTTATATCCACAGCGATTCGGATTCTTGTTGCTTCCGAACTATAAGTTGGTAATTGATGATCATTATTTCAGTTATCGAAGGCCTTATATAGGATTATTATATAGGACATAGATTAAGGTCTAAGATCATTATGTATCCTGTAAGATTCCCCAGAAAAGAAAGTTGCCCCCTCTACATTTTTTTTTCATGACGTCTTGAGTAGGACGTTGAAGAGGATCATGCTCTGATCAATTAAAGAGACAGCTTTGGGTAGGGATCAGAATTTCTTGTTTCGAATGAATATGGCCGGGTGATGACTTGGATGAGTACAAAGCTGTGTCATCATCTTTTCTGGGTAACCAAAAGTTCATTCATGCATCTGATCGATCACCCTTTTCGTGCGGTTCCATGCTAGTCATAGATGTTGGCCCCCATGTGGGTTGTTTTCCTTATCAACGAAGCTTGATGGATTTCTGCTCGAAATGATAATTGTACTTGTGAGTACGTAAGTATTATACAATCATTTAAAAAAAGTAAATAAATATAAGATTTACATAAAAAAAATAATAATAGACTCTATTTTTTTTTCAAAATGATTGGACGACAGTTGTACATTTTACAACTATATATAACATTCTTCTTTTGCTAATTGGAAATCTTGTGATCATAAATAAAAACTAAAGTATTAATTAAAGTATATATAATATTAATTTAAGTTGTTTCTCTTTCATGACCACAAGGAAACATGTCCCGTTTCGATGTTTCATTTTCTACGTTACTCATTGGATTATACCATGCAGCATGCAGCATGCGCGCTCATTAATCTTTTCTCGAGATGACATCCTTTACCTCGTAAGAGTATTTGGAGAAATAAGACATTAATGTCAAGATCAGTACTACGATCATTCTTTGTTTGACTGGAGAAAACTCGAGGAAGAAAAATAATATATATTAATGTAGTAATGAACTGACATTTGCATCATGATCATGTGTAAGCAAGGTTGAGAAATTAAACATCAATGATCATAACCTTTAACTTTATTACGAGGTTGACTAGGGATTATTTACTGCATCAAATTTTGCGCATTTGGAATTGAGTGGATCATAGCCTGCCAATAGGCACAATTTTTTATTTTATTTTATTTTTATTAAGGATTAAAACTAATAATAATATAAGAGGAAGGGACAGAGGGTTCTAACAAAAATCTGATCATATATACAGTGTAGATGAAAAAAAGGCAATTGAATTGAGTAATGGTAGTAGCAAACCCTAAATGCACACGTCTTGCATAAATCTTTTATAAAAAAAATGATTTTTTCACACCTTTTCACGGTGGAATCCACCTTTTCGTAGAACTAGTACCTAGTATATATGATGTGGACCGGAAGATGCCTACGTAACTACATGATAATGAATCGCCTTCCTATAACTTCATATGATCTTTAGGAAATTGTACATTGATTTATGCATTGATTTAGAAACATGCATAAATGTATAGGAAGTTTCAAGTTTGAATGTAAAATAAAAAATAAAATTAACATTAAAAATCATGCTAATTGATCTGATCATATGGATTTTTGTGTCTCATTCGGACTATTGATCAGAATTATGACGACTCAGATCTCAAACGCAGTGGGGACGTTTCCTCCATGTGAAACCCACGCCTCTGGTTTGTCTCAGAGAATCTTAAAAAACCTGCTTATCATATTATCCTTATCCTATCCTTGTATTTTCATGTGACATCCACAAAGATTATATATATATATATATATATAAATTTAACAAAACTTTTTCTATATCTTAACATTTAGTACTTTTAACTGCACCCACTAAAACAAAAAGGAACCGCGCGCATAAAGATGGATATATTCTGATGACTTGGGGTACAATGATTGTTTAGCGTAAGCATGTCAAGATGTTCTGCAACTTCACGGAGCTCCTCACAGGAATCCATGGATCGAGTCTTTGGTTGCTTTACTACTGTTTCTGAATGCCATTCTATTATATATAAACCAACACGTGAAAATCGGAATCAGAAAGGATGATGTATTATTTCAGTGTAATTATTACGAAAGTAGAAAGTTTTCAGAAGTTATGGATAAGTAAAGGGAAAGAAAGAGCATGTTGATCACCATGGTCCAGATTATTTCACTTTGCATTGCATCTCCTTGGCTTCAATTACTAATTATTAGTATTTCAAAAGCATAGAGAAAAGCAATTTAAAAAGTATTAGGATATAAATTCAATAATGAAATTTATTTCTCGTGGGGTCCACTTCTTACAAAGTTCTGCAAAAAACATGATTCATACTAAAGACTTGTACCTAATATTACTTTTTACTAAAAGAAAAATGATATTTATAATCGTAAATGTGCAAATACCGCGTAATCCCTTAAAAAAAAAGTAAAGAAATAAGAGAATCACATAAAAAAAAAATTCTTAATAGTGGCCACCATATTTTTTCAAATTGATTATATGACGTTTGTATACTTTACAATTATACATAGCATTGCTCTTAATAAAATGAATATTATTATTCGACCCACAAGTTAATAAGAGTGTTATAATATAAATAAATGATTAAGTTTAGTTCTTCTCATCAATTTAAATTATGGAAACAAGTGATGCTTTAACAAAAAACTAACGCTAATTTCATTTTAATTACACAAACTTCATCATTGTTCTTATTTATATGATTGCAGTTATGAGGTAAAAGAGAGAAAAAAATTTAAACAGGTTGGATAATTGGGTATTGGATTCTATTGGGAAATATTTGAAACGCTTTGTAAACTAGAGAATATGTAAAATAACATGAGCAAATTAGAAAGAGAGAACCCGATGTTTAGGTACGTTGTGATGGACGCTGTCCTTAAAGTAGATTTTGCCGCCTTCAAATTTAAACATGCACTAGGCTTCTTGACAATCTACTCCCAAGATACAACAACGTCGGTTTCCGTTAATCTCCTTGTCGGTGCACACAAAAGGATAACCTCGAACCCGATATATATAAAATAGCCAAAGCCCAAAGAAAGAAAGATAAAAAGAATGAGAAAATATTTCTCTAATTTTTGTAGAGAATTTGAAGCCCATCAATTTTTGGGTGGAGTTCCCTATTTATAGAGAATGAAATGACACTTATGAAAAGTCACAAATTATTTAAATGAAATGATACTTGTGAAAAATCAAGACATATAAATGAAAGGGTATTTATGAAAAATCACAACTAAAATGAATGAGCACTTTTGAGAAGTCACAACTTTTCAAATATTAGAAAATACATTGAAAATGTTTCTAGTTCACCAAAAGACACAACATTTTGTTTGGTTGGCAAGCGGTTAAGATTTCTATCTCCAAGAGGCATATATTAGTTCAAGTTACCATGACACATTTTCATTTAAATTTAAACAAGCGAACCGATACATTGAACAATGGTAATGATTCACATTCTTTTTTACTCAACATTAAATATTTTAATCATTTTTAAGTTAAAAAAAAAACAATCCCTCACCTAATTAAAATATTTTAAAAGACAAAATAGAATAAAATTTTCTTTGGGCTAAGTACTATGCATCAATAGAGGTAGCTTGCGGTTTTGAACGTCTACCTAGTGTTAGCGTTTTTCCATCTGAAAGATTCATGGTGAACCAAGTTTTGAACCAGAATCTTTTAACTCAGACTTCTCTACACCACACACATAGTACGAAATAAATTAGGTTCCTTTCAAGGTGGTACATAAAGGTCGTGCACCATATCTTGGATTCATGAGCGCACTAGAGAATAACCCAATTACCATGGACTGCAGCCCCATAGTTACACTCACATAGGTGACTCCTCCAAAGATACCTGCAATTCAATATCTCTTCTTAGTTTTGGACTCATTCAAAGCATTTCGCTTTTCCTTTGCCATTGCATTTGTAGCACTCATACCCTAGGGATGGACCTATAATAATATTTTAATAGTGCTATCCAATCACTCAAATAGTTTATTCTTCCTCTTGAACCTTCTTCTTGGGATCTCCAATCAGGAAGGTTGGGTTGCCACTACTGGTGACCTCATTTATGGGCTTCAGTCCCATTTGCATTGATGTACATATAACTTTCAACTTTACTAATCCTTACGTCAAAGGATTCGCTAGGATATCTTCTAACTTTACATATTTCAAAGTCAGGTATCCATTTTTTATCAGGTATCTTATTATAGAATGCTTGATACTCAAATGTCTCCTCTTATTATTAAAATGTTTATTATTACAAACACTTATCACAGTCTGATTGTCACAAAGAAGAGAAATAGTTGGCATTGATTTTTTAACTAGTGAAATTTTTGATAATAAATTATTAAGCCACTCTACCTCATGTCCGGTAGTATCCAAGGCTATTAATTTAGCCTCTATGGTAGATCGTGAAATTACAGTTTGCTTGGAAGATCTCCAAGCCACAGCTGTTCCACCGACAGTGAAAATATATCCACATGTTCCCTTACGATCTATTGTATCAGCTATCCAACTAGCATTACTGTATGCTTCTAATACAGTGGGATACCCAAAATAATGGATACCATATGTCATGTTTCCTCTCAAATATTTAAGAATTATATCCAGTGCCTTCCAATGAGAATCATCAGGCCTACTAGTATATTAGGTCTAGTAGAATTAGCAATATGCAGTAACGTACCAATGATCTGGAAATATCTCAATTATGACACATGATCTCCAAGATTTTTCATAAATGCAAACAAGGATCAAGAAGAGTACTGTCATGTTTGAATTCAAATCTCTCAAACTTTTTAAGAATCTTTTCAATATAATGAGATTGATTTATGCTAATACCATTACAAGATCTCATTAATTTAGTACCAAGAATTATCTATGCCTCTCCCATATCTTTCATGTCAAAATTCTTAGATAAAAAGTTTTTAGCATCAAGAACAATATCTATATTGGTATAAAAAATGAGAATATCATCAACGTAAAGACATAACATTACACATGCACCATCAACTATTTTAGTGTATAAAAAATTATTAGATTCATTTATCTTGAAATTATAAGATAAATTTATTTCATCAAACTTTTGGTACCATTGTTTAGGGGTTTGTTTTAAACCATAGAGAGATTTAATAAGTTTACAAACTTTCATTTCCTGTAGTGGAACTACAAATCCCTCTGGTTGATCCATGTATATCTCTTCTTTTACATCGCCATTAAGAAATGCAGTCTTTACGTCCATTTGGTGGATCTCAAGTTTATGGATCGTTGTTAGAGCAATTAGAACACAAATTGTGGTTATTCTAGTAACATGACAAAATAATCGATACCCTCTCTTTGTGTAAAGACCTTTGCAACTAGACTAGCTTTAAATTTATCAATAATATCATCAGGTCTCAATTTCTTTTTAAGAATTCACTTACATCCAATGGTTTTACATCCAAGAAGAAGATCACATAAGTTCCAAGTGCCATTAGTCTTAAGAGATTTCATCTCATTATTTACTGCTTCTTTCTAGAAAGTAGAATCAATGGAAAGCATGGCATCATTGAAAGTCAATGGGTTTTCCCCCATAGAATAAGTATAAAAATCATGTCCAAAATCATTTTCCTTTCTAACTCATTTTCCTCTTCCAAGATTATTTTCTAATCCAGATGCACTATTAGGATTAGATATAATGGTAGGTTGACTACTGGTAGAAGGAAAACTTACTGTAGGTAGAGATCTTCCTAATTTATTTTTGAAAGGAAATAGATCTTCAAAGAATGTTGCATCCCTAGACTCCATCATGGTGTGAGGATCAATACCTTGGACTTCTGATTTTATAATAAAAAATCTATATTCAGAACTATGTTTAGCATACCCAATGAATACTGTATCTACTGTGTTGGGACCTAATTTCTTTTTCTTAATTTTTGGAACATTAACTTTTCCAAGACAACCTCAAACTCCAAAGAAAATAATATTGGGTATTCTACCCTTCCAAAGTTTATACGATGTCATGTCAGATCCCTTAAATGGTAGATAAAATAAGATGAAAGTATTGCTTCCCCCCAACCATTGCTCAGGTAGGCCAGAACTAGAGAATATGCATTTGACCATATCTACCAAGGTTCTATTTTTTCTTTTAGAAACATCATTGGATTGAGCAGAATATGGAGTAGTTTCCTCATGTATAATATCATTCTCCTCACAGTATTGAACCAATTGATTAGAGAAGTATTCACTTCCTCTATCAGACCTAATAATTTTAATATTTATCTCCAATTGGTTTTAAACTTTAGTTTTATAGACGACAAATTTACTAAAAGATTCATCTTTTATTTTCATCAAATAACCATTACAAATTTGGACATATCATTTATAAAAGTAATGAAGTATTTATTACTATCTTTAGAGGAGACACCATTTAAATAGCAACCATCACTATGAATTAATTCAAGTAGAGACGAATTTCTTATAATAGATTTAAATGGTTTTCTAGGCTGTTTTGATTAAACACGGATTAAACATTTTTCATCCAAATCAGCAGGAACTTTATGAATAATCTCTAAATCCATCATTCTTTTAACATTATGATAATTAACATGACCTAATCTAGCATGCCATATTGAAGAGGAGCATGTAGAAAATGTAAATTTATTATTAGAATCTAATTTGTCTACTACATTATTTTGAATATTTATTACAAACAAACCATCACTCACATAACATTTCCCCACAAATGACCCATATTTAGTTATAATAACTTTATTAGATTGAAATAATAATATGTAGCCTGCCCCACTAAGTAAAGATCCACTAATTAGGTTTCTCCTCGCCTCTGGTACGTAAAATACTTCTTCTAAAGGAAAAGTATTTTCAGGTGTTAATTTGAGTTCAATTTTTCTTACTCCAAATACTTGTGCAGAGGTGGAGTTACCCAGCGTCACTTTCATGCTACTTGTATCCTGATATATTGAAAAAATATTGCGGTTAGAAGTGGCATATTGGCTCATGTGTTTACTATCCAATCAGTAGCACTACAAGCCAAATAAACTTGAGAACTTATGGCTACATATCGTTTATCAGTTTCAATGGAGTTGGTCCTGGAAAGCATCATATGAGCATGTGGGTTAGGCGATCTTGGTTGTTCATTGCCTTGATTTTTCCTCTTCTTATAGTGACAATGTTTGGCCAAGTGATATGGTTTGTTACAATTAAAACAAATGGGTCTCTTATCATCTTTGTTGATATAGTACTTTGGTTTCAAATTATTTCCATAATTAGTTTTACCCTTATTGAATTTGGATTTCTGACGTAATGGATTCTTATGTGTTTTATGGCCTTATACAATATTTTCTTTAGACTATAAATCAGAAACCAATGGTGGGACATGATCATTTTCCAAGTATTGTTCTTGGATCTTAATGGCAGAGATCAAGATTTTCATGGTCATATCTTCAGTCTTATGCTTAAGAGATAGGCTAATTTCATTGTAATTACACAAATTCCATCATTGTTCTTATTTATATGATTGCAGTCATGAGGTAAAAGAAAAAAAAAATTAAACATGTTGGATAATTGGGTATTGGATTCTTCAGAAACATGATGATCAGCTCATTCCATGCATGTGCAACAGGATTTGATGAGCAACCCTTAATCTGTCTTCATTTAGATCTTGACAAAGACTGGTTAAACAAATAATTAATCATGCTATTGTATAGCATGTGATTCCAGAGTCCACATTGTTATGGAGGTCGACAAAATGATACATGAATCTTGCAAATATATAGTATTCCCAGATGATCAGATCACTAGGGTACAAAGAAAGATTCTCTTTTAGGTACCGAAGCTACCATTCCTTCGCATAGATTACATCAATATTTGTTTGATATGCCTAAAGTCATGTGAAATATTAGTGCCTGATAATATAATATTAGGTGCGCGCTTACTATAAAATCATGGGAATTTGATTTTGGGTAAGCTGTACTTTTTATACATAAATTATTATTCATTTTAAACATTCACCCCAAATTATTGAAAGTTCTATCTCATGAACAATCATATTCTAATAATGGCGCAATGTGAAGCATATTCATTGCTAAGAGGTTAAGGCCTAGTTTGGTTTGGGTATTACTATTTATTATTTTATTATTACTTTTTACATACTTTTCATTAATATCCACTACTATTCAATATTCTATCTTTACTTTTTTATTATTTTTTTACTACTATTCACAAAGTACCTCATTATCCAAACGTGACTTAAATTTAATTATATATATATATATAGTACTTTAGGTCATAAATTTATCAAGAGTAGTCATGGTAGTTTGTGGTTAAAGCGTTTAATTTTTCCCGGGTTTTGTGATTGTTTTTGTTGACTAGTGTCATATCAGGCTACATATATAATTATATAAAGATCAGAAGTGCTACAACCACAAAAATATTTATAAAAAGTAAATTTACAAATGCGTTAATAAAATGATATTAAACTCTTTACTAATAAGATAAAATTAAGAAGCATGCAAGCGAAGGCCGACACATATTTCAACTGATCAGAATATTCTTATTAGATTGGTTTGATCTGGATAAAAATGGCCATATAGTATGCATATATCCAGTTAAATATCATACAAAGATATCATATAGAATATTGATTTATATTATTAATCAATTTGCTTTAATTCCATTAATTATTTGACGCCTTCCACCAAACTTCAGTACTCATTCTCTCACAGTCACGCGAGTGGTACTGCTGCTACTTGACACTTTACATTCTCATAACATTCTTTGATATTATAAGAAATTATTATGAAATGCAACATGCATTCGGGTTTTCATCGCTGAAGAGCTGAGGAGGTGGGATTCGTTCAATCACATACAGTGGCTGATCATAATAGTACATCATCCTCTTTATACCCTCCTCATGATCAATGTTGCCACCTTCCCCTCCACCTTCCAGCTTGATGGCTTCTAATTCCTTCATTTGATCTTCAGCACCCTTATTGTCTTCTTTCTTTGCTTCTTCTGGTGGTTTTTCCTGATCTTCTTTCTTTTCTCCGTTGTCTTCTTTCTTTTCTTCAGGTTTTGCTTCTTCTGCTGGTTTCTCGGCTTCCTTATTTTCTTCTTTCTTCTCGGGCTCAGGCTCCGGTTGTGGTACAATTCGAGCTTGCTTTTTTGTGCGTCTATAAACATAGGCTACAAGCTTGTCTGCATCCATGGTCCCCGTGACCATGACCTTCTCAGAACTGAGCTCGGTTACGACTGTTTGAACACCTGTAACACAACATGAGTAATCAAATTTCAGATTCATTTATTCCCCAAGACAGATTGTGTCTGATGATTTCGTTTTTTTTTTCCTCAAATTAGAACATGCCATCCCAGCTCCTTATAAGGATAAAATACTCTCCAGTTTATTCACTGAATTGTATGGTCTTCTATGATTTGTTGACATACATTAAACGGGACTAATCAGGGAAATTGAACTAGCACAATAAGGAATTTTGGAAATATGTAAGTTACGCCCAGATGACTAAATGCCACATAAGATGGCCAACCATGCATTTGGATCAGCCAGTGGCTCTAGACCCTCAGGCAAAACCAGGAATGAGAAAGCATCGATCCTTTATGGGATTCCTTTCATGTCAACTTTCCTCATTGTTTCATGCGGTTGGTCAGTCACACTCAAATAATTAACTTAGCTTATAGAGTATCTTCCTCTTAATCATTAGTAGTACCTCTCATCTTGAGTAGCTTCCTCTTAAGTTGCTCTGCACAGGCCTCACAGTGCATGTTTACCTTGAGTTCCACTGTCACTAATCCAGTAACCTGGAGTACAGTAAAGCAAGACTGTTTTCAATATGCTAGTAAAAACTTGAGTACTTTACTAAATTTAAATTTTCTTCTTTATTTTGTTTTTTCTTCTGGTTTCAAAGTAATTAAAGTTACTGCATAAGACCTGTGAAGTAACAACTTCTGGGATGGGTTCACCCTCAGATGCTGGTAATGGGGATAAGACTTTTGCTCTTCTTTTAGTCCTTTTCATGATTTTCATGCACACAGCTTGAGGCTCCACTATCCCCTTTATAGTCACTTCGTTTTTAGCCATGTCAACCTCAACACCCTCCACTCCTGATGACAATCATAAAAGTTATAGCGCACACACGTTCCTGCACATGCACACACATTAACTCAAAGAAACTAAACTTCAGTATAACAATTAATAAAGAAATGGGACCTCTAATCCTCATTATTGTCTTCTCGATCTTCTTGGCACATCCAGCACAATGCAAATCCACGTACAAGATTAATGGAGATGGCGGTTTTGGCTCTTCCTTCTCCTGATCCTGTGGCTTCTGTTCCTTATTCTCCTCTGTTTTCTCTTCTGCTTTCTCCTCTTTCTTCTCCTCTGCTGTAGCTTGTTCCTACAAATGCAAATGAAATAATAACCAATAAGGATAGACGAAATGTAGCCCCCCAAAACAGCCGAAACCTCAATAAAAATGAATGAAACTCTAAAATGCAAAGAACATGCAGAAACTTACCTGTTTAGCTTCTTCACCCATTTCTATCAATCGCGAGTAAGATATAATTTAAATTAGAAAGGGAAGGAGAAAGGGAGGGAGAGGTAACAATGAGAAGAGAGTGATTATATATACAGACACTGAAATTATAATGGATGGAAGGTGGGACTGCTGCATATAAAGCAAAAAAACTGTAATATTCCTTAGCACATGCAGTGCCACTAACTGTGCAAAGAGCCACTTAATTTAATATTCTTTTCTGATTATTTTTCCAAACTCCAAAGCTGAAGAGGAACCTCAGAAGGGGGAAAAACCAGTGTAGCAGGGTTGGCAGATTTATAGAGAGAGGAGGGAAAATGGGTGAGGCCAAGAGAAAAGAGATAAAGTAAACATTGAAAAAAACCACAGATGGTAATACTTTCAATCACCCCACCGACCGGGTTGATCTTTTTCACAAGATGGCGAACGTTAGAAATGTGTAGCCATCTTATGTGGACAACCTGGATAGCTTCATCCTAATCAACGACTTGTTATATATCTGATGTGGGAAAAACCACACATTTTTTTTTTTTTTTTTTTTTTTATTTGCATCTGATCACCATTTGGATCCCCACCAATTTAGCAAATGAACAATTACCGCCAAGGGTGGTTGCTCTTGGTCCTTGGTTACTTCTAAGTGTTTTGACATGTATTAAGTCTTGAGTTCAAATCTAAATATAGATTCACTTTAGATTATAAGTATTCCCCACCTAAGAATTCATTGAATTCTCTAGTGTGACTGGGGTTTAAGTTATAGCTCAAACTCGAGTTGACCTTCTAGGTCCCTCTTGTTCGATTCGCAGTAGATAATGTGTTACCATGGTCACGCCCACGAAAGGTAGCCACCTCCGATTGTCTCTCCTACACTTTTCTTTACTAAAAATATAATAAAATAAAAAAGAACTCATCTAAGATGGTTAATTAAATTAGATAATTAATATCTTTTTTCATTTTACATTTTGTTATCTCCATTCACATGAAATATTGGTATATTGTATTTTAAGTTATTGACTTATAAAACAACTTAACACTTGATAGTCTAGATATTGGCTTTTATGCTGCTATCAATAAGGATCCAAAAATCTAACAATAAGTTGTTAATTGTCTCAATGTATGTGTACACCATATCAAAACGACATCGATATTCTTGCATGCTAATTGTCTCAAAATGCTGAATAAAGAGAACAAGCTATATAAGATTTTCTTTCTTCTTTTTTTTCTTCCGTTTTTTGCCTGTTGAATGTGCTTATAATTAACATGTGTGCCTCTTTATTTCCAGCAGTATTCAGTATTTCTTTTGTTTTCAACGCAACTATATATGAAATGATACGTCCAAATAAATAAATAAATAAGTTACAGATTTTATGAATGGTATGCTTGATGCGTGGCGCCCATAGCTACACACGCTTAGCATTAGTCTACAGTACCTTACTTAGACTTGACAGACACTTGTGCATATGCTTCATCCCATGTCCACCGATGTATTTGATATATTGCTTAGCTTAAATTTCTAGCGTTAAGTTTATGCATCAAACTTGTAAGAACTTATTTATCTCAAAGGCATATGGCTTTATAGAAAAGGAGCAACTGCTGTCAGGACCTAGATGTACACCCTCCAATTACACACCACCACATCATCATTTTAGTAGTTCGACAAAAGTTTTGCTACAAATCATCAACTATTCACATCACACACCCCACACATATAACTTTTTTATATGATGTGAGGGTATTTTTTATAGGGTGTGGGGTCATGTGGAATAATGAATAGTAGTTGATAAGAAGAATTTGTTCATTCAACAATGAGTTTTAAAACTATATCGGATTAAGATTTTTTAGAATAAAAATATAAATCTAAAACCATAAATTCCTAAAAATCTTAATACTTGTAATTATTTTTAGGACAATAACCAGCCACCATTCTAGTCACCGCTTTAGTGGCGGCTGATGGTAGCCGAAAAATCACTAGTATTAGTTTAGTTGGATCCAGCACCGGAGTCGCATAACCTTGTCAGACCCAGTGCCAAAGTGATTGGATTTGGTCAAATCTGGCACCACCCTCTAGGGTTGATACGGCCACCCCAACCCAAAATCTACCCTAGGTTCAAGGTCTATCTTGGGGTGGACGCATTAGCCTTATGTTGGAGGGTGTAAAAGACTATCTAGGTCCTGATTGTTGATCAAAATACATATAGAGAAATCCTTTAGCCACAAAAAGATCCTACAAAAGTAAATTTACAAAATAACATAGCTTGATGTGATATATTATATATATTGTAAAGCTACTAGTACTTGTATTGTAAATTAAGTAGATCTAACATATACTACAAGAAGACATCTTATTTGTGACTAGTTATTTCTAACTAAAACGAGTCTATTTCTATTGCAAAAAAAGTCACAAATACACGTTTTTCTTGTAGTGATATCATATAAAATCATGTCAATTTGTGATTTTATTTTTGTGAGATTTTTTTATGACTATAACACTTCTGTGTTTGAAACAATTTTATAAATCAATTACCTCAATTGAAAAACTACTTAAAATATGATACATTAGTTGATGTGATCAGGAATAACGGAATTCAAGATGAAATGGTTTGGTAAGATAGTGTTATCACATGTTTAAGGAAACCTTAGCTGACCCATCATTTCGTGGTTGCCAGCGAAAGAGAGAGCATTTGGTAAACCCAACAGGAAGCTTTATGGTAACCCAAAATGACAGCAAGAGAGAGAAAATGAAAGGGGAAAGAAAGAGAGTTGTTATTAGTTCAGGTTTGTGATCTGAAGGGTAGCAACCCACGTGAGATCAACTTAGTTTCTTGTATGCAATGCAGATCTTTACACGCAAAACCTATTATATATATATATATATATATATATCTGCAATCCCCACATTTCGTTCATCCCAAATTCAAGAGTCATGGAAAATGTGAAGTCCTTTGCTTAGCAATCTGATTTACCGGAGAAGTACATCCTAAGTAAATCTTATCTTTTATTCTTTCTCTATACGCACTTTTGTGAAATCTTTTTGTGACTAAAATCGAAAGATCGAAGAGCCCTTACTTTCTAACTGGCCAGACAACAGATGGAGATGACTCAGCATAAGACATTAACTGAACCTCCATCTTGAAAGATTTGGGCTAAAGATCTCAACCATTGAAAATTTTCAAGCCAAACAAATTTCACCAACCAACATATCTTCTTTCTGATGCAAAAGTGTCACAAAGTCCAGCCAAAATAAAAAAGGAAGAAAGCTTAAGAGGTTGACCTCCTTAATTCTAATCCATCTTCTCCTAGCTTTCTCCACTAGTAAAGATGCTAATTTAGGTTATGTTTGTTGGAATCACTTCAACTTTGAAAGATAGGCTGATTAGAAGATTCTCATCTTATGCTAGGTGTTGGCAATGCGACCGTCGGTTAGGAGAATCTAGATGATTGTTCAATCTAGATGATTAAAGCAATCATACTTTAAAACCATTTGTTTTTGGGCAAAGTGCAATCATACTCAACCACTCATTAATTTAGCTTTCATGTTTCAGAAAGCACATATGTATGAGAGTTTCAAATTGTTAACATGCATGCAAATCAAATCTTGTCATGTCATATAAGCGATATGGATGACGTGCTCTTCATACTGAATTGCAGCTAAAGGATTCATCATACAGTCCTTTAAATATTGTATATTTGTCTCAAATTAGGAAAAATAACTCATTTATATGTACAAAATCATACAAAGATGGAACAAATGATAAACAATACAGTGACCATCATAATGGTCAAGATCGTGCAGTTGGAATTTTCATGTGTCTTGATTATTTGTTTGTGATCCGATTTCCGTAATTTTTTTGTGGGACAAACACTTTTGGAGTGCTCTTTATGTAAGGCCGATGACCAATAAGTCAAGAATAATTGCGAATTTTAAAGGCCATTTGGATAGTGAGATTGGATGAGATAGTTTTAGATGAAAATTGAAAGTTAAATAAAATATTGTTAGAATATTATTTTTTTAATATTATTATTATTTTGAGATTTGAGAAAGTTGAATTGTTTATTATATTTTATACAGAAATTTGAAAAGGTTGTAATGATGAGATGAGATGAGATGAAACACTTTTACTATCCAAACTGTCTTAAATCTTCTAAAACATACAAATTTATAATGGAAAGGATAAATTATTGAAGGACAGAGCTACACCGTCCAAAAAAGAGATGTAATTGCTTGACAGGCTAAGGGAATAAAAGTCTCTCTTACAATTTCCATAACACCGTACCACATGATATCCACAAATTCATGGACAAAAATCATGTTTATCTTGAATTAAAGTTAGGTTTGTTCTTTGTGATAAAAATCAAGATGATGTTCTTTCATTTTGACAAACAATTGAAAGCAATAGAGTCTCTGGCAATAATGTTGTCCCTTTAAAGTTTGAAAGCTAGATCAGTGATTAACTTGATTTTGATGGCCATGCGGCATGCCAATTCCTAGAAAATACATGGTATATAGGAATTTCTTGTTTTTTTCTTCTTTTTTTTTTAAAAAAAATTGTACATATGAATTATAACAGTTTTTAACATGGGCTATGACCCCCCAAACCTAAAAATTGTACATATAAAGGGGTCCATGGCATAATAGATGAACATAAAGAAAGGTAAAGGGAGTGCTTTGTTGATTAATTATTGCTCTTTTTGTGGTCTTAAATTCTCTTTATTTTGGAAGTTTGGGAAAAGGGATTTCAGATCTCTGTGGTGCAGAATAGGTACATTGCACGGAAGAAAACATGCATGTGAAGTAGATGTCCACTCTGTGTTAGTAGTAGTGCTTGCAATCTTTCTGTTTCTGGTGCATTATTCACGACAGATTGTGCAACTTGGTAAATTGAAACTTAAAGCATGAGATCCACTTATTCAAATCAACCTCTTTCTCACACACACATGTAACATGGATTCTGGCAATATGATCCAATGTAGTTGGACTCTGATATCGATTTGAATGTAATTTTGTAATTTCTAGCAGTCAAAAGTTTGAACAATGAAAGGGTTAAGGGTTCATACCTAATGGTCTTCAAATACTACAAAAGCAAATGTATACTCATAAGGACCAAAATAATTCACTACTAAATAAATCAGTTCAAAAACTGATGCAAAGGTTGACTGTATACGTAGAAACAGAAAAAACACAATAACGAGAACTATCATTATAAGTACCAAAATAATTCACCACTAAATAAATCAATTCAAAAACTTCTGTCATTGTGCATACTAACTAATCTTCATACTGCGTACAAGTTTCAGAACTCTCGAAGGAAATGGTATCCTTCTAAGTACTTATAGACTCCTGTAGGAAGGCAACCTATAGCATTTCAATCTTATACCAAACCCTTTAATACAACACAACATTATTTACAAAGTATCCATTGTCAAAGTACAAGCAAACATTATTTATAGGAATCACAAAGAAGCTTACATAAACGTACAAGTCTTTGTCAATCTTCCATGGTTACTAATTCCACAGTCACTTATGTGGTGATGCATTTCCTCCCCATCACAAATATAACTGTGGGAATACTTCATGAAGTCTTGAACAGTTCTTGAAAGTCGGTAAACAATAAAAACCACAGAGCAAACATGCAAACGACACTATCTTTCCGAGATCAAAAGACATCGTGTCTCATTGATTTGGTAACAACCATATGATTATCAGAACCTCTATTCCAGTCGGTTCTGATAATTATCTGGTAACATCCCATATGATTTTATATGGGGCATCATACTTATGATTATAAGTCAATTCTGATAATTATCTGTTAACATCCATATGATCTCATATGGGGTATCATACTTATGATTATCAACCGGTTCTGATAATCGTTCAGCATGGCATCATCCATGAAACTTGAGGGCCATTCTGGCTAAAGTTTCATGCGTGGTATCATTTTTTGGTTTTAGCTATAAGTTATGGAGAAACTCCATAACTTATAGGTTTCTCCATAACTTATAGCTGGGTAGATTTGGTTTTTCTAGGCCTTTTGGGTTATGGACTGTGTGGCTTGTGTATTTTTTCGAGTCTCATACTGTACAGCATGATAAAATGGGTTTTGGCTATTGAGGTTTGTGCTTGAGTTATTTGCGGCTTAGGAAAAGTTCAGGCAATTGAAAAGGGTTTTAGACTGTAAGTCTAGGCTCATGGGAGGTTTTGGTGGAATGTTAGAATTGGGAATCTTGTCTGTTTTGAGTATCATGCCTTGGGTGAGATTCAAAAAGACAGGCAAGTTTCTAGAAATTGGTTGGAGGGAAATGCATGTCCAGGAGAAAACCTTTTTGAACAACTTCCAAGGAGGTTTCACATGGAATTCTGGTTCAATGTTAAAACCTAGAATTGGCAGTGGCTTCATAAAATAGTTGATATGGTGTTTGGATACTGGAGTTGGAAATGGAAGGGAATTAGAAACTGAGCAAAATAAAATATGTTGGAGGTTTGGGATACTAGTTGGGAAATAATTGTCTTGCATAAGTACTAAGATTTTGGGATTTTAGGATTGAGCCTTTAGTTAAGACTCATCCTGCGAAGAATGTCAATAATTCTTCGAAATAAAATCAGATCCAACGATCTGATTTGCAGACCCTCCCATTGGTACCATGTGGGATTCCAGATTTAGCAACTCCGATGAAGCTTTTCTTTTGCTGGTCTCTCCAGAACCTTGAAATGTTGACTCCAACTGTCAAGAACAATGCACGGTTAGGTTTCAAAAGACCAATAAATCTGAAAATACAAGGCAAATAAAACTCTTTCAGTTAAATGTACTTGTAGAAGATTATAAAAAGTCACACCATTCGAGCTGCAAATTGATACGATCCAACAAAATTTCTAGGCTCAACTACTATCAATAAAAAAAGTACATGAGAGTCGCCACTTACGAGTGCGTTGGCCAAGTTTGCATCTAGACCACTACATGATCCATTGTCCTTCATCGAGTCTGAAGGGAGATTATTTTGACAGTCAAACGTATTAGGAAAGTTCTCACTAAGATAAGTAGATGTCAAATCCAAAAAGTTGTAACCAAATTTGGGAAGCTCATTCGTGCCGTACTGAGAATACGTCCCACAATGATTGTAGTCATTGTTGACGGAGTAAGACATGCCAATATGCATATCCGAGGTGAGTGGCGAGGAAAAGTAGCAATCTAGTGGCTTTTGTAGATCAGACAAACTGAAGCCCTCCTGGAATTGCAAATCAGCCTGATGTGAGAAACATAAAGGATTGGGGCAGGTGCTTAACTGCCATCAATATAATATTTGCTTTTAAGCAGGAATTCAATGATTTACCTCACTAGCTGTAGCATTATAACTATTTTGGTTACAATTATTAAGTGTTGTAGTATTAAATGTTGTTCCATCAAAAGTTATTTCAATATGATATATTCTTAATCAAAAGTACTTGAGAGCTCCACTTACCGGTTCATTGGCCATTTTTGCATCTGACCCACTACATGATCCATTGTCCTTCATCAAGACCCCATACAGAGAATCCGTCCCACAATGATTGTAGTCATTGCTGACGGAGTAAGACATGCCAATATGCATATCCGAGGTGAGTGGCGAGAACAAGTTGCAATCTAGTGGTTTTAGTAGATCAGAAAAACCAAAGCCCTCCTGGAACTGTAAATCAGCCTGATGTTAGGAACATAAAGGATTGGGGCAGGTGATTAACTTCCATCGATATAATATTTTCTTTTATGCAGGAATTCAATGATTTACCTCACTAGCTGTAGCATTATAACCATTTTGGTTACAATTACTAAGTGTTGTAGTGTTAAATGTTGTTCCATCAAAAATTTCTTCAAAATGATATTTTCTTAATCAAAAGTACTTGAGAGCTCCACTTACCGGTTCATTGGCCATTTTTGTATCTGACCCACTAAATGATCCATCATCCTTCATCAAAACCCCATGCAGAGAATCTATCCCACAATGATTGTAGTCATTGCTGACAGAGTAAGACATGCCAATATGCATATCCGAGGTGAGTAACGAGAACAAGTTGCAATCTAGTGGCTTTAGTAGATCAGAAAAACCAAAGCCCTCCTGAAACTGTAAATCAGCCTGATGTTAGGAATATAAAAGGATTGGGGCAGGTGCTTAGCTACCCTCGATATAATATTTTCTTTTAAGTAAGAATTCAATGATTTACCTCACTAGCTGAAGCATTATAACCATTTTGGTTACAATTACTAAGTGTTGTAGTGTTAAAATTTGTTCCATCAAAAGTTTCTTCAGGATGACATTTTCCTAGGTAATTGTCAGACTGTTCTTCTGATGAGGGAGATACCAAAGCCAGAGCTTGTCTAGACTCTAATTCTTCAAGAGAAGATTTATCTGTAGATGAAACTGCAGAGTTATTATGTAGTAAATGTGACCGGGCCAAAATCTCACAATCAACTGGTTTTTGCTGCAGCTCATAGATCATTCCTGATGTTTTGTCTTGCTGAATATCATCCTGACGGAAGAAACATAAATGAATAAGATCAGTACCTTAGTAATTGAAAACACCTATAACTTTTTCAGAAAAAAATGAACAGTTGTTTTAAGCTGAAACTCAATTCCTTTCTCACCTCAATAGCTATAAGTTCTCCGACTTGATTCTCTGCAGTATGAGCGCTAAAACTTTTGCCATCACAATCTACAGGTGTTATAGTGGTAGATATTGTTTTGCCAAAATTCTCTGGCGTTTTTGTAGCTTGCACTTCTAATGCCGGAAGTTCATATGGAACAGCAAGTCCAGCAATATTGAAGTTCAAGCCGACACTTTCTTCATCTTTATAAGATAAACGACAGAGTGCAAAAGGGCTCTGCATAAAGTTCATCAACAAAATGAATTAAGCTGATCAAAACTTACAGACTTGAGTTAATACAAAACTGCAAGGTAACAATATGTAAAGATGGGATTTGGAAAGTCTAAGGACATGACAACAATGAAATACAGGATTTGTTTCTAGTTAATTGCAAAATCAATTCTTCAAGTTTTCGTACTTTTGTAAATGTTAAGAATATAATATAAATAATTAAATCTACTTCTTCTCATCAACTTAAATTTGTAAAACAAATGATAATTTCAAATGGTATCAGAGCAGAAGTCCTGAATTTGCATCCTGACTCTACAATCTACTTCATTTAATTAAATATTCCACGAGTTGGGCCTACTCATTAAGGGAGAGTCTGATTCACACGTGAGAGAGAATGTTAAGAATATAAGACAAATAATTAAATCTACATCTTCTCATAAGCTTAAACTTTTGGGATAGCTTGTGATTTCACAGTAACAAGAACCTTGTCTCCAAATTTCACACATTACCTACCTAGGTTAAAAAAACTCTCACTTTAGTGTTTGGGTCCATTCATTAGTTTTTAAATGAAATATATGCCACATGATGAGAGATGCCACACATCAGTAACCAAAAGTTGACACGTAGCATCAGTATCCCAAGTAATCCATCTCTTAAACGATATAAAAATAGTATAAAAACATATTATAAAAAGTGTTAGGAAAAAAATAACAATTAAAACTAATAAAAATAAATTGAATTATCCTTAAACAAAAAAAAATCTATATTAATCAGAGGAGATTACAATCACTCAATCTCATTAACCAGAGGAGATTGCAATCACTCAATCTCAACTCACACTCTCTAGAGTTTTTTGCTCTCACACAATATGCACTCACTTGACAATTATTTTTTCACAAAATATGTTGAAAGTCATGCAAAAAAAAATCAAATATAACATATTTATAGCAAACGGTGCTACTCTTATTATAAGGAGTTGTCAATTTGTTTGTCAGAATATTATTTTGATGACCTTGTAGAGGGATATATATATATATATATATATGTTTATTTGGTGGAAATAGATGAATTTATGTTTATGGAGTCTTTTGGAATATCTATTTGTATTGTGAAAGATGATTTTAGACAATTGAAAGTAACTCTCCGGCCCATCCAGGTATGTGGAAATCATAAGATATATGGAAAAAGTGAAGAAAAATAAAAATCAATTAAGGAAAAGGAAGCTCATCAAATAACTTTAGATGTGCATTCTTTGAGTTTATCTTTTCTTTTTTATTTTGTCTCGTTTTTATTAACTATTTTTTGGGTTTTCTAATAATTTTCTTCCAAGAAAAATAATAAATATTATTATTCTTATTTTTAGGTATTTCTAGCAATTCTTGTTCTTTTTCATAATATAGAATTATTATCATAATAGTTTTTTTGAAAAAAATGAAAAATAATATATATTATTGATTTAAAGTAAATATGATTATTTTTATTAAAAAAAATTAAAAATAACTGAAAACTATAAAATTTATGTTATATGGATATTAATTTCTACAGAAACATTTAATTTGTTATGGCATTCTATGATTTTTTTTTTAATTATGTTCTTTTCCTTTAGAAATAATAAAAATTCTTACCTAAGAAAAAAAATATAAGAATACTATTATTCAGTTAATTTCATTACATTTTGCAAAACAATAGGAAAAATAAATATTATTATTCTCATGCATCAATAGTTTCTAACAACTACAAAAAAATATATTACAGTTTAAAATTTTAATATTTTTTTATTACCAATAAAAATAATATGCATATAAAAATAATAAAACATAACTAAATAAAATGAAAAATATTGTTATTGAAAATAATTTTTTTCTATTTTTCATTATATAGAGGTAATATTTTTATCAAAATATTGGCAACAGAAGGCAATGAACCCATGGCATTGTCGTCATGGCCCATGGTTGATAAACATGACCCCACGGTGCTGTTGCCATGGACAATGAGCACAAACCCATGGCGCTGTCGTGGGTCGATGAACGCAGACCAACAATAGTGTTGTAGATCGATGAAAGTAGACCCACGGTGCAGCCGAGGGTCTATGATGAGCAAGATCCAGGTGCTGCCATGGGTCAATGAAGAGGAGCCATAGTGCTCTTGCCATGGGCGATGAACACGGCCCACGACAGTGCCGTGGGTCTCTGGTGTGCAAATCCTAATGCCATGGCTATAGTTGTCTAGTGTAACAGCCAAATTGTAATAGAGATAAATCAAAGAGGGAAATTGATAGAAATAGTATTGTAAATTTGATAAACTCTCTTTGAGGGAGAGCACCTCCAAATTGTAAATGAATTACAGAGCAAATCTTCTAGATCATTCCTATAGAGTAGTCTGTTACGATATATACTATATGTAAAATACTAAACTACCCTTCAGTAATGGGCCTGTGATTGTTATTACAGATAACAGAAATAACTACAAAAGAAATACTAGATAGGTATTGGGCCTATGGTCTTCAGCCCATAGCTTTGGTTCCCTAAGCCAGGCCCCCGCACATATACTGACTAGCCCACAATGCCAGCCTTTAAGCCTTTACTCTATCTCCTTCTGCTTCTGAACTTAGGGTACCCTTTAGCCTCTGTCTTCCTCTCAATTCCTCTCACCTCTACCTTCTACCACACTCCATTGATGCCTTCTGTGGTGTATGAAAAATACCCCCCTTAATTAAATCACCTTGCCCACAAGGTGAGCGTATTCCGAACAAAGCTTGTTGTAGGGCTCCCACGAAGCTTCTTCAGGTTGTTGTCACTACCAACGCACCAATAGTTCAACCAAGGGCCAGTTGTTCATCTGCCTCATGCGTTTAGTAAGGATCTCTTCTGGCTCGAGTTTAAAGATCCCATTTTTATCTATTGGAGGTAAAGTAGCTACTGTTGAATGATTCTCACCCAGTTTCCGTTTGATCTACGAGACGTGAAACACATCATGGATCTATGCTGAATCCAGTAACCTTAGGCGGTATGCGACCTCCGCCACATACTGGACTATTTGATGCGGCCCATAAAAGCGGGGTGATAACTTGAGACTCCAACAGGTCTTTACGAAAAGCTGCCTATATGGCTGTAATTTCAAGTATACCCAATCCCCTTCCTGAAAAGTTTGTTCCTTTCGTTCCCTATCTACATATTTTTTCATGCAGTCTTGAGCCTTGAGCAAATTCTATTTCAGCTGAGCCCATATTTGATCCCTTTGTTGTAGTGTTTCTTCCACTTCTTGTAATTTTGGTGTGCCCCAAGTTTAGTTCACCAAACTGGGAGGCTTGTAGCCGTACAAAGCCTCAAAAGGAGTTGTTTTTGTTGAAGCATGGACACTTGTGTTATAGCACCACTCAGCGAGTGCAACCCATTGTGACCACTGTATGGGCTTGTCCCCCACATAACTCCCGAGATAGTTTTCTACCCATTTGTTAACAGCTTCTGTTTGACCATCCGTTTGGGGGTGGTAAGCAGAGCTGAAAGCCAATTGCACTTCTTGAAGTGTAAATAACTCTCTCCAAAATTTGCTGATAAAGGTGGAGTCTCGGTCTGAAACAATTGTTTGGGGTAGGTCGTGAAGTTTGAAGATGTGTTTTAGAAATAGCTGAGCAATAACCTTTGCTGAATAGGGGTGAGAGATATGGATAAAGTGGGCAAATTTTGTAAATCTATCTACCACAACCCAAAGGGCATTGAAGCCTCCTGAGTTTGGTAAACCCTCCACGAAATCTATGGAAATATTTGACCAAGGTATAGAAGGTATTGGTAATGGTTGAAGGAGACCACTAGGTAAAGTGTTGTCTACCTTCACCGTTTGGCACACTTCACAATTCCTCACAAACTGTTTAACAGAATTTTTCTGACCTGGCCAGTAGAAATCTTGCCTTAGCCTGTGGATGGTTTTGTCAAAACCAAGGTGTCCTCCCATAGGACTGCTGTGAACCAGTTCCAAGAGTTTGGTTATAAGGGTGTCATGGGCAGGAATGTACAATCTATTCTTGTAGAATAAGGACCCATTTCTGACTAAATAGTGTGGGGGCAACTTATCCTCTTGATGCTTTTGGAATAGGGCTTGGCCTTGTGCATCCATGGTATAGAGGGACTTTATCTCATCCATCCAGTCGATGTAGGCAGAGATGTGAGGGAGATAGTTACTTCTTCCTCTAAGCCTTGTCTAGAGAGGGCATCGGCCACAACATCATCTTTCCCTTTTTTATACTCCACTATGAAGTCGTAGCCCATGAGTTTTGCAACCCATTTCTGTTGCATGACCGTGCCTATCCTTTGATCCAGCAAAAAATTAAGGCTTTGATTTTCTGTTTTGATCACAAAGGACTATCCCAGTAAATAATGACGCCATTTCTACACTGAAGAAACCAGTGCAAGTAACTCGTTCTCGTAAGTTGAGAGCCCTAAGGCCCTGCCTTTGAGAGCTTGGCTGAAAAAGGCCAATGGTATGCCCCTTTGCATCAAAACTACTCCAATAGCCGCACCAAAGGCGTCACATTATATAACAAATGGGAACTCGAAATTAGGAAGGGCCAAAACAGGAGGTTCTGTCATGGCACCGTCTCCTCCGCATTAATATTGAGTGTCACTTGAGTTAACACTGCTGGATCCAAGCAATTATGTGTACTACCCGAATCTATTAAAATAGTCACACCTTGAGTGTCAATCTTTCCCCTTATCCTCATAGTCCTTGGATTGAGGGAACCCAAAATGGCATGCAATGAAATTTCTGGACAGTTCATAAGGCCAGGAATGTCTACCATGTCCTCACTTTTTACTACTTGACCAGTATCATGACTTATAGGAGGGAGGTCCTCCTCCACCTCCTCAATCAAATATAATTTGGGACTTTAACATTGGTGGCCTGGATTCCACTTAGAATCACAATGATAACGAAGGCCCTTCTCCCTACGCTCCTTCATTTGGTTTTGTGAAATTTTCTGGATAGGTACCACTGCTTTGGGTTGGTTTGTGTGTGAGAATTTGCTTTGTGTTTGGGTCTGGTAGGTACGATTAAATTTGGGAAAGGCTGGTTTAGAATAGGTAGGTTTATGGCTGAGTTTCTTATGGACTGATACCTTCTCCTTCTGGATCTTAGCCAGCCCATAGGCTCCTATTAATTTGGTTGGGTTGAACATCCTAACAGTCAATCGGATGTCATCCCTAAGGTCACTCAAGAAGCAACTCAATTTAAATGTATCAAAAAGTCCCCTCAACCTGTTTGATAATGCTTCAAATTCAGTTTTATACTCCTCAACAGGCCTAGTTGCCTCAATCTAGTTAACTGTTCTATTAGATCATCGTAGCTACTAGGGCCAAACCTTATTAACAAGGCTCTAACAAATTCCTCCTAGCTAGATAACACACCAGACTCATCCAAGTCTTGGAACCAAACAAGTGCCTTACCTTCCACATGGAAAGATACTAATCTCAAACGATGTTGTGGAAGTGTGTTGTAAAACGAAAAAAATTGATTGATCTTGTACAGCCAACCATAGGGATCATTCCTCTTAAAAATTGGGAAATCCAACCTGATAGCCCTGGGGTGAATCTCACCCGTGTGATGTGTGAGTTGATGCGAATTGGTGTTGCCTTCGCTGTGGTTGGATCCTAATGAAATTATCTTGTTTACGTTATGCAGGTCTACTGCTACAGTTGAGAATTACTACATCATGGTCTCCATTTGTCTTCTCATGGCCAACATTTCCACACTAATGGTGGTGAATTGGGATTTGATATTTTGGACGTGAACTTTGATGGATTTCTTCAAGGATTGAAAGCCCTCCTACAAATCCTTTAGGCGTGTTCCATCAGCCATTATTGCAAAATCGAGGTCTCTGGTACCACTTTGTAGAAGCCAAATTGTAATAGAGATGAATCAAAGATAGGAAATGGATGGAAATAATATTGTAAATTTGATAAACTCTCTTCGAGGGAGAGCACCTCCAAATTGTAACTGAATTACAGAGCAAATCTTCCAAATCATTCCCATAGAGTAGTCTGTTATGATATATACTAGTACGTAAAAGACTAAACTGCCCTTCGGTAATGGGCCTATGATTATTATTGCAGATAACGGAAATAACTACAAAAGAAATACTAGATAGATGTTGGGCCTATGGTCTTCAGCCCATCGCTTTGGTTCCTTAAGCCAAGCCCCCGCACATATGTTGACTGGCCCACGATGCTAGCCCTTAAGTCTTTACTCTATATCTTTCTGCTTTTGAACATATGGTTCCCTTTAGCCGCTGCCTTCCTCTCGATCCATCTCACCTCTACCTTCTACCACACTCCATTGATGCCTTTTGTGGTGTATGACTTTGTGTAGATTTCTGGTTGTCTAGATTTGTGTAGATTTGTAACTGTTTTGTCTAAATTTGTGGGTGGTAAGTTTGATATGGAATGTCAAAACGGGGAGGCAGTGGCTGACGAGTGGAGTTGCAGTGGGGATGGAGTTGGAATGCTCTAAGTAATATAGTGGCAAAGGTTTTGACCAGCGGCCACTCCCTGCACTGAAAGAGATCACTGCCATGGGCGATGTGGCCCTAAGCTTGATCTGTAGCGAATTGAGAGAGAGAGAGAGAGAGAGAGGCAATAGGGCATTTTTAGTCCAAACATGAACTATGTCAGGGGTATTTTGGTCCGCACAATGAAAACAAAATCTATGCCTAAGGCCTAAAACTCTCTCTTTCATAGTGTATAGAGTTGTTTGGGCGCTAATAATAATACTTTGCCAGACGTTTTATTCATCATATAATGACTCAAAATATGTTAAATTAGTTATAATTAATATTTTCATTTAATAAATTTTCATTATTCCTCTCTACCACTAGTTAACAAAAAATTAAGAAAGAAGAGCTGAGTGGAGCCAAATTCAATAATAATATCAAAAGGGAAATATTTTATCTATAAAATAATTTCATAAAAATAAACTCATAAATTGACATGATTTAATATGGTACATCAGGTTATAAAATTACTTTTATTATAAAATAAAATTATCAGTCACGTTAATTTGTTTTTATATATTCAGCAATTTGATATCACAATCATTTAAACCAACCTGACCGGGATGCGTGCCATCAAATTCCTTCAGGGTTACGAGGTATTGATGCATAACCCAATTTGTTTTCTTGCCTTCTTTACCATGCCCTATATGGAATACCAAAATGTCTTTTTTGCCAATTAATACTAAGTCCGACATGAATTTCATCGGCTGACCTGTCACTTTCCAAAACCCAGATTTGGTTGCCCTTTTCATTCCCTTCCCATTCCGATCCAGCGGCAAGAAGAACCACCACTCTGGATACATCGTTATGCCACATAAATGTAACCAGGCTAAGCACAAATCTAGAAGGCCCAAAGTGAGTAAAACACGTTAGCAAAACAGTGATTGCAAAACAAAGATTCAATGGATTTATGATTGCAAAACAGTGATGAAATCTTATCTTACAAGCAAATCAGTGTAATGCAATGGATTTATTAATGATCAGTTTACGTTTCAAATAGTACTACGAAATTCAAAAGAAGAAACATCTTCAAGTTTCCAATTCGAGGCCCAAATGAGTGAACAAGTGCTGAATAAGGTTTATTCACATTTCATCGTCTCTATGAGTATTATTCGATGAAGAGACAATCAAAGGAGGAGGTTAAAGAACGAAGATTAATCTCCTATGAATTTAAAACTTACCTCAACTTATCGTAACTCATTTCATCTCATCATTATAATTTTTTCAAATTTCTACACAAGATATAATAAACAATTTAACTTTTTCAAAACTCAAAATAATTTTTTCAAATTCTCATATAAAATATAATAAATAATTTAATTTTTATTCTATTATTCACAAACTATCTCAACTCATTTTAATTCATCTCTAAATCTAAATCATTCTCAACAGTTATCCCATAATTTTTTTTTTATTGGTATCAGGTGTCCAAAACAACATCTGCTCTAAGTTATAAGATTTTTTATTTTTTTGCTTTTATATATATATATATATATATATATATTAACACTTTTAAATCAATTTTTAAAAAATAAAAAAATACAATATTATTAAAAAACAAATTTTTAAAAAAATACAATATTACAAAAAAATATTTATTTAATCACTAAGCAAAATAAGTCGAAAAAAAATAAAAAATCACAATGGTAACTTTTAGTGGTAAGAAGGAGCGATGAGAGTATCATTTTTCTCCCAACTAATCCCGGAGATGCTTAGATTCTCGACAAGGATTTTTCAGCAAGTTAACCTCGGATAAGTTAAAGAAAAAACTTGCTAATCCGATGGTGTCTAAAAATTATTTGGATGGTAACTTCCAACCCATTATTTTATCCACATGTATCATCAGCTACCCATTTACCACCAATCCCAAGAAAGATTAAGCCTGCAGATATGATCAACTTAATAATTTTCTCACAGGGTTTAATAAACCAAGTACAGCCAAAGAATCACAAACTTCTGCAGGGAAAAAAAAAACAAGAACCAGGGTTTGTAAGAACACGAATAGGGAAAAAATTACTTTTCAGATCCCAGGGCTCCAAGTTGCATTTCCCGGCTTCGAAAATGAAGTCAATTCCTTTACAATTCCCAGTGATCTTTGAAATCAAGATGTCGATGGCCATCTTGTTCGAGGGACTAAATCTCATGCATTGTTGCAGGTCCGGAGCCAATTCACCCATCACACACACACACACACACACACCAGCAGATCAGAGTGAGGAAGGAAGGAAGGAAGGTAGTGTGAATACGGTCAGAGAGTATGGAGCTGAGAGCAAGCAGTTGGTCCAAAATATATAAGTCGAGTCTCTAAAAGCTGGCCCACCTAACTTCTTGATGAAGGTTGCACTGTAGTCTTTGCTTTTTAATTTAAAAAAATAATTTGTACAAGTTTTAAATATATAAATTTCATACAAATTTTTATAAAAAAATAGACTCTACTTTAAAAAAATATAAAAAATATTATTATTTATGAGTAAGATCTATTATTTTACAAAAAATTTATATAAGACTTATATATTTAGGATTTATATCTAACATTACTCTTTAGTTTATTATCAAAACAGCTCTTTAAATTCGAGTTTAGTTTGTTGATTCCTAGTTTAGACTTTCGATTTTATATAATCGTTTTTAAATTATAAAAGAGTTATAAATGATTGCAAAGGTATCATTATTATTTTTTCATAGAAATTATGTGTCAAAAGCAAACTCCATTGTAATTATCTAAGCCACCTAGTAATATAGATAAACTCCATGGCTCTAAATATTTTATTTTTAAAGGCATTATTATTTCGACATTTGTTTTTTTTTTTTTAGAGAATTATTTCTACAGAAGAAGGATTATCATCATTTCACTTTAAAATATTTAGTGCAAAACATAGATATTTTAGTTAATTTGCATTATATGAACAAATAAAATGATTAAAATATACTTATTTTACATTAAATAAATAGTATCCATATCACTTGCAATTGAGAGGATACTTAAAAAATATATTTATTTATTTATTGTGCTCACAATAATTATAATAATATGAAGGTAAATAAGGATGGGTTTGGAGAAGTTAAAGACTAATTTCTGATTATTTCTATCTTTCAATTACTAACCTTAACGCTTTTGTTTGTTTTTAATCTTGTTAAAATAAAATAAACATTCTATAAGGATAGAATCATAGAAACACAATTTCTTTATATCTTTCTGAAATATGTTGTTTACTTAAAATTGTATTTTGGCAATATGTTTTTACATTCCAACATGGAAAAATATTTTAATCTTACCCATAAAAACAAAAAATAAAATAAATAAATACATAATATTAAGGGAGGAAAACCGGAGTCTGAGGTTGTCCAAATCATCTGTAGACCATTGACCTGGGAGCCTGTGAAAGTGAACAAAGTCATGCTCAACATGGCAGACATGTGGGGACCACTCACCTCTCCACTATCTCTGCCCTTCGAATACACGGGAAGGAAAAGCCAAACTTTTTAAAAAGAGATCGGCTTATTTCCCTTGGCACAGAAGATAAATCAACATGCTGCAGAATCAATCGGAGCATAGCATTTTGAAAAAAGCTATTTACAGCCGGTTGGGGAACCGGCGCGTAACCGAGGCCTACGTGGCACGGTTTCGAAACGTCGTCGTCCCAATTTGAAATGAAGACGCGCAAATACAGCTTATTTGCTCATTTTTTTCAGAGCAAAAATTTCATTTCCTCCCGCTTGGTCTGAAAGCTGCGAACCACGAACCACGAAATAGGGGAACCCTGTCGTCTTCACGGAACCACTTGGTCTTCTAGGGCGAAGCACGAACCAACGTCTTCTCGTCTTCATCGAAACACGGAGGTCTCCTACAGCGAACCACAAACGGCGGAGCCCTCTCGTCTTCACCGAACCACGGAGGTGAGGTGGATTCGAACCACAGAACCCTGTCAAATGTGAAGCCCTACCTCCTCGTCTTCACCGAACCACGGAGGTGAGCTGGATTCGAACCACGGAGGTGAGCTGGATTCGAACCACGGAACCCTGTCAAATGTGAAGCCCTAGCCTGAAAACTCGAACCCGAACCCTAACCCTAACCCTAACCTTAACCCCCCTCTCGTCTTCACCGAACCACGGAGGTGAGCTGGTTCGAACCACGGAACCCTGTCAAATGTGAAGTCCTAGGTCGAAAACTCGAACCCGAACCCTAACCCTAACCCTAACCTTAACCCCCCTCTCGTCTTCACCGAACCACGGAGGTGAGCTGGTTCGAACCACGGAACCCTGTCAAATGTGAAGCCTTAGCCCGAAAACTCGAACCCGAACCCTAACCCGAACCCTAACATCAAAAATTTTCCCTAATTCAAAATCGGACCGAGTTTGAAAATCAGGTTAGTTCTCTGATTGTTATATTTTCTTATATATTGTTGAGCTCCGATTAATAACTTGGCTTTGAATCCCTGCATGGAATCATAAGAAAATTGTAAATGTTAGTGGAATGAATTTCTATTTGATGAGCAATGGATTCTGAGGAATGTGTATCGAAATTGTAGAATTCACAAAAAAATCAATTTATATTGTCAAACTTTGTATTTGTCACAATTAGAATTATTTGAAAAATCATTGATTTGTCCCTTGAGTTAAGATTAATGATATATACAAAGTGTTGCGATTATACTTATGGCTGATATTTTATTTGTTTTGGCTGTAAAGCATATTGGCTAATAATCATACTTGATTACAATAGCAGTACTTATTTAATTACTCTTGATTTTATTTATTACTAGAAAAAACTTGAGGAAATCATTGAATGTCATCTGCAATATCCAAGTACTGAGGTGTGACCTTTTTTTTTTTTTTTATCAAATTTTCTTTCCACTAATGCTGAGATCTCTAATTCTTTTCTCCATTATAGTTTATTAGTTTACATTGACCAATATCTCCAATTATCCAAGAAGAAATTCTCATTAGTTTTATATATATAATAGTCTGTCCAAGTTTTTGAAGGGGATCTATGAGCTTGCTTGTTTCATATCCATTCTAAGAGCAATGACAAATATGTGAATAAACCCTTCCTCTTTCTTCTCCATGCATTGATAATTACTTCTTCTTCCAAATATGTTTTTTACATGACAGAGTGCAATGTTAGAAATCTGTTCAAGTTTTATATCCTGCTGATTATCTGATATTATCGTTAATCATGCTTAACAATAATATCAATGTGCCTATTTTAGAAATATGCTAGAGATCATGCATTTTGTTGGCTTAAATGGGTAATAGCACGAAAAATTTAACAAACTCATTAATAAAGTATTGATTAGTGGGCTTTCTATTAATACTGAAAGTTAATAGTGTGAGGGTGGGAATATATGAAGCTTTACACAGCAGTTGCCATTGCTTATCTCAGCAGCTTGATTTGGATAGTATTGATTCATTGTGGTTAGTATCAACAATTATAAAATCACTTCAATTTATCTCTTATTAATTCAAGGATAACAATAGTATGTGATGTTTTTGACATTAATTATGCAAATTTTAGCCAACCTTCTCATTTGGCCAAGCTAATTAGGATGCTTTAAGGAGATATTGTAATATTTACAGATTATTATTTAGAGATCTTGTATTTATTTATAGGAGATCTTGTATTTATTTATTTCATTAACAGATTATTATTCAATCATAGAACTCTCGTTCAAATTATATTATACTTATTTCTGTACTATTTATAGAAATCATATTATTTAGAGATAAAGTTTGCCATGGGGTTGGCCATGCGGCGCCCCACCAACAATTGCATTTTTTTATGTTAATTGCCTTAAGAACCTGCTACAATGTCCTAGTGCTGACCAATTTGTATCCCAAGGTCTTGGCGCATTGAGAAAAATGTTTTTCTCCTCTAATTCATTATCTCTTTTTACTTTCTGGTTTTTGAAAAGAAAAATCTTGTTTCTTCCTCCTACATTTCTATAATCTCTAATAACACCTATCTCATATCAACTAATATAATTAGTTGGATTAAGTATGAAATGAAAAACATTACGCACAAATATCGTAGTATACATTTCTTTGCAAAATCAGAGTGTTTGGTTCACTTTATTATATTAGAGTGTCTTACTTATTGGTTGAGAACCTTTATTTTTTTTCTTCTTTTTCCTTGACTTAGCTTAACAATTTTAAATATGCATGGTTTGACTAATACAAGGGATCCATGGCTTGGTTTTTCAGAATCACACATGGCATCATCTCAATCATCAGATTTAGTTAATGATGATGTCATAGAATCACCAACTTGTTGGTGTGGTTTGAAAACACCAATAAAGACGTCCTACACTAAGAAAAATCCTGGAAGGAGATTCTTTGCCTGCCCAAAATATAATACGGTAAATAAACTTTATAATTGTTAGATTTGCATATCGATTTGTTGGTGGCGGGGTGTACATGGATCCATGTTAATTGGGTGTTTTTACTGTGTGCAGGGAGATGCAATGTGTGAATTCTTTGTATGGACGGATATATTTAAGTTGATAGAGGAGAACATTTTATCAAGAGAGAATAAGGCTCGGAAGACGTTGGATGATGTATTAAAGTGCGAGTATGCCGTTCGCAAAAGGGAAGATAAAGTGAGAGAGATGGCGAAGAAGTTGAAAAAGGAAAAATGAAAGTTATTATGTTTGTATTGGATTGTCGCCTTTGTAATATTGTTAGCTTGGTTCGGATAATTTTTATGTAAAAAGTCCTTTTGTGCAATTTTATCCTGTTTCGCTTTCACTTTATTGTGAAAAATCAGACTTCCCTTGAGAACTTGTTTTGTAAATCATTCCTGAAACTTGTATAAAAATGGGACGTTGCTTTTATGTTTTGTAATAAACTAGTGTACTGCTTTTATTGCTTAATTGGGAATGTTGGTGGAGATATTGGAACACATACTGGTTTTATGGCTTGAATGCATGAGAATACCTATGACTTTTTGCATACTCAACAGCGGCTTTTATTATTACTTGACTGCTTTATAAAAAGATTGATAGCATTTTAATACACATTTTTGTGTGGCTTCAGGATGACAGTTTGCAATATTATATTTCTTAGTGCGGCTTGAGGATGACATTTTAATTCACATTTACAACTTGTTTTTTCACAAACTCTTGACTATCTTTTCACTCTCACCAGCTACTACATTTATACCAGCTATGATCTAATAGATATATATATATATATGAAAAAAGCTATTTAGTCCAATCTGCACGAGAACTATACTGCACATTACTTAGTCCAAAAACGGGAGGCTCAAATAATCATCTGGACACAATCACACAATCTGCACCTAATAAGAGTATGAAGCCGAAAATGACAAAAATAGCTCATGTTACATCCTCAATGCCCAGAAGCAAAATACACAATAAATTGGGCAGATTACACAATCACATTAAATGCCCCGTGCATACAGCACAACTCATGAACCCACCAAAATATTGAACTAAAATCAATCCAACTCTGGAATAGCAACCAGCTTATACATATGCATGGTTTCCAATATACAATAAATCAATCCAGCTCATCAAAAAACTTGCCTATTGGAACTTGCCTGCTTACGATGTTCATTCTCAGGTTTTACCTGCCTTCTATGAAGATGATACTTGTGGAACCTGCAAAAGGCATAGCACATGAAACTTATATTAACATTTGGTGAGCTATAAATTTGCATCCCATTGAGCCCACTCTTTACGGGGGTGTGAAGAGAACTGACCTACCCCAAGGATCATCATGTATTAACATTTTCTTAACAAGTCCCAAGAATCATTATTTATCAACTAAATGCAAGAAATCTCCAAATCCGCCTCCAAAATATTCTGCCGTACTATCATTAGTCAATGCTGTTGTCAAGCAGTTCCACTAGATCAGAGACATAGACAATCATTAAAATGAACACCAGATAGACACAACTTACTACTTTCAATCAGACTCATCATAGCTAAAGTTTCACAGATACAGATGGATATCACAACTACGAGATTATAAAGCTGAATATAGCAGGGTATGTTGGTATCTGCTTGTAGATGGGGCACAAGGATAAATATCAATCCTGAAATTGAGAAAACATGAGAGCTCCTGCTACATTCCAGCATAATCAGTTTGGTTTCAGAAGATAAGACTCTTTTTTATTTTTTATGTTTCAGAAGATCAACACAATTCCAGTAAAGTTAAAAGAACAACAAAAGATCAGACTACACATAGCTGAGAAATATCATGTAAACAAATTCAACACTGATACAACAACTAGAGGCTGGGAGCAACAAGGTTTTCAGTTGACCGAAATGTGAACTGGAAAAAAAAAAAAAGAAAACGGCAATCCGGATATATAGGAAAAATATATCCTTATACATATGCATATTATGTAAGCATTAATGAGTCTTGGGCACATGAAGAAGATAGAAATATTAATTGCATTAAGAATAAGTGTTGGGCAATTAAGCATGAACATAAAATCAACGGCACATGAACAAACCCATCCTTCTTGGCAAGTGTCCGCTTGTTGGCAAGTGAAAAAAAACAAAAAACCAACTCCATACGCTAATATGGAGTGTGTTCTAGTCAAAGGCTGAATGACAAAATGACTGAAAAAAAACCATAACAGAACCCGAAAATTACAAAATGAAAGAAAGAATATATCAATCCTCAAAAGTCTCATTTCCAAAGACCTTTCATATTCAAACTACCTAGATGCTTCTAAACCGACATAGATTGACATAAAGGAAAAATAATAATCAAGAATAATAGTCAAATATACATACCCACAATAATCATATCATTGTTGTGGTTGTGATTCATCAAACCGAAATTGCATCTGTAAAAAATATTAACTCAATTTAATGTGCTATCAACTAATATCATTACAATATCGTTATAGTTTCGATCCACTTACGCTTTCTTGACTTTCAAGTACTGTTTCTCGAGGCTGGGTTTGACTAAACTCAACAGCTGGTATGCTTTTTGCATTAGCCTCCTGATAAATACTTGTTAAAAAGTTAGCAATAAATCAGTACATAACCATTATAAATATATACTTACTATATTACCTGCAGGTGTCCAACATTGGAGACGTCCAAATCGGAAGGGCCAAATAGCTTCCTGCAAGTGTCCACTACTGGATTCTCTTCCCCATCTCGCTAATAAAATAGTAACCAATGAGGTTCTTGACAGCATTTGTATGAAAATTTAGCAATAAACAATATAATATAACAAATCTGCACCTGTTTGCGTTTTCCCTTCCCCTGCGCTTTCTTCATCTTCTCCTTAACTTTTCGCAGTTCTCTCTCCATCCTGGATACTCTCCTCAGAGATGGGGGTCTGCCTTTTCCTCGCACAACAAGTGGACTGAGTACTTTTGTTGAACTACGATATGTCGATGTGTCATTTGTCGCGGCATCAACATTTCCACACTTCTCAGTCATCGATGGAGGTTCTTGGTTCCCTTCATACTCTGCAATCATCGCATGTAACTTAGTCGTTGCATCCTCAGTATGCTTTTTCGAACTCGCCGCACAAGTAATCATCTTATAACAGATATTCAACAGACTTGAATATCTATTAGCATCTTCCCGTTGATCACATGCGTCATATCTACTGTTGATCAACGTGTATCTTCTTTTGATATCTTTCCTCCATCGATCCAGCACGTACCTATCTGGTATTGTATTAATCCCGTTACATTTGAAGACGGCGAAGATGTGCCTGCATACTATCCCCCTCATTTCAAATAAACCACAAGAACACTTGGCGACTGCATCGTCATCACTAAAATCCACTGAATGTGTAACCAGCTTAGTGAAATCTTCGAGATGAACTTCATCCTCTACCAGATAGGTCTTCACTGTACCGTCCTCTTTAAGTAAAACTGGGTCCAAGTCAATAATGCCGGTAAGTTGTATTTGAACTTCCCTGAATTTAACATTTGTGTACAGCTGTTGATATCTCTTTTCAATTAGAGATCTCGAGATGCAGGGAATTGTGACGTTAAATGACTGGAAGTCCGCGCAATTTTCGTTCTCAATCTTCTTTTTCAACGCATTATCATATTGATCAACAAACTCTTTCAAATTTGTCTTAGCATGAACATAACCATCAAAGAATGCATTCATGCTCTCGCTCCTCTGTGTTGTACTCATTCCAGCCCAAAATACATTTTTCAAGAAGGCCGGTATCCAATGCTCACGCTCAGTGTATAAACTCTGCAACCAGACATTATCATGTAAGTTGTACGTACTAATCATCTCATCCCAACATTTTTCAAACTCTTCGGGCGTTTGTGTGTCATACACATATTTCATCAGTGTAGTTTTCATTCCACCTTTGTAAGAACCATAACAGCCAAGCTTTTCAGGGACTTTCTTAAGGATATGCCACAGGCAAAATCTATGTCGACTTTCTGGGAAAACAATTGCAATTGCATTCTTCATGGCTCTGTCTTGGTCAGTGATAATAGCCTTTGGTGCTATACCATCCATACACTGCAACCAAGTTTGGAATAACCAAACGAAGGTCTCAGTATCCTCAGAGGAAATCAATCCAGCTCCCAACAAAATTGACTGCCCATGGTGGTTTACACCAACAAATGGCGCAAAGGGCATCCCATATCGGTTCGTCAAGTAGGTGGTGTCGAAGGTTACGACATCCCCGAAATATTGGTAGGCTGCTCTACTACGGGGATCTGCCCAAAAAACATTTTTTAACCTCCCTTCATCATCCAAATCCATTAGTGCAAAGAACCCCGGATTTTTGTACTGCATTCGTAGAAAGTAGTCTCGAAGCGCTCCAGCACCACCTGCGCCCAATCGTAGATGTCGTGCCTTGTCGATGTAGTTACGACAATCCTTTTCCAAAAACGGGAGGTTCTCAAAACCACCCGCGCCAACAACAAGAGACCTAAAACTCTTATTCATTCGGATGCCGGCCAAATCATTTGTATCTAAGACCCTTTTAACAGATTCACTCACTTCTCGATTACATCGAAAGAAGCGAGATTTCTTTGGACTGAGGTCGTGGTTGTGGAGATTGTGAACTGTAGTCAGCCGAAACTTTCCGTCAGCAACTTTTAAGGCATTAATTTTTGCCTTACATTCCGTCTTTCCTATCGGACGTGGGTTGGCGACATTTATAGTCCTATTCCGGGCCTTCCCTCCACGGGCACAAGCAAGAGTGACATATCTCACAGTCTCCTCCTCTCCCCTCTCACTCCTTTTTGTCATCACCCCAAACCCGCATTTTTTGCCATATTCCTTATAATAACTCATTAAATCTTCTAATGAATTAAATTCCATCCCCGAAACGGGCTCATCATCACCATCCATTTCCACTTTCTCAGATGTTTCGGCACTACCACACTCGATTTCTTGTGCATCTCGTCTATCAAGATGAATTTCTTCAACTCTAGAAGATGTAGTTGCCGATTGAGTTTCCCCAACTGAGGGTCTAGTATCCTCCGTACCCAGAAATCTGCTTGTAACGGAGGTATTGGTGAGAGACAACTGGCTTTCCATGCCATGTTGAAATGGATAACTAGCATTCTGTTAAAAAGAAAAAAATGCAATTAAACTCTTCAAAATAACCAACTGCAATTCAACTATTCAAAAAAAAAACCAGCAAGATTAACATATAAGGGAGAACATGACAGAACCACCTGTATATTGCTTGGATATTGGTTGACAGCGGGAAATGGGAGAAAACCCGGTGACCACACAGGCACTGCTCCATAGAAATCGTGCATTGGGATGTTTGGAGAAGTTAATGGTATATCCTAAAATGTTATTAGAACAAATATTGATATGATATCCACACAAAAAATCAACATAAATCAGATCTATTGATATATTAAATTAAATTACATACCGCGGATGAGGGTCGATAGTAACCGTGCATTGGGATGTTTGGAGAAGTTGATGGTATGTCCTGAAATGTTATTGGATAAATTATTACTCTGTTTAGAAAATAAAAATCAACTAATCTGGTATTGTCTAATGTGGTGGAGATATTGCACCATATAATAACATACCACAGATGGAGGATTTGAGGTAGATGGTCTTATGGTAGATGAATGTTCTTTTCCTTTTTCCATGCTGAGAGGTAGACAAATCGAGTCTCCAACTCGAAAGTTAGAGACACCATCCAGCAATGGTCCCCATCAAAGTCCATTCCTTGACTCAAAACAGAATACTGTGACTTTGGAAGAGAAACAAGATGAGGCCATGACTAAGAGACTGATCAATGCATTGGACTCTGAGGCAGAGCCGACAAAAGTAGAGCTGGAAATTGGTCAGGTTAGTGGAGATGAATTGGCAGAGGAGATTGGTGACTGGGAGTTTGATGCTATTGAACAGGACCTAAAAACCAGCAGCTGACCTGCAAGAAGATGGAAAAGAAATATATTATATGATTCTCTTTTTCATGGGGCAAGAAAGAAAGCATTTTCCCCACAGAAGAATATATATTTTTTAGGTCAAATGGGAGCATTACTACAAGTTGTTTGATCTTGATGATGAACGTAGATACAAACCAAACGTAACGTTCCAAGGGAAACTAATGTTAAAAGATGTCAGAAAATTTGAACCTAGCAAGAGCTATTTCCTACCAATCTCCTTCCTAATTTGCTGCACTCATAGTGGAAGTTATATGATCAGCAAATTCTTGCATATTACGAAAATATGTAGCTCTTGATCAAGACCAGAGAACAGTGCCACTGAAGTGAAACAAATATAAAAAGATTACAAGTCTCGAGATTGATCATGTTCTTGTATTATATATTTATATCTCATGTATTAATCTTATCATTAAATAATAGATTATTTGATTTAATATTTAAAGTTTCAGAATTATTTCTATGGTATCCCCACCTTGTCTTATATATTCTCATTGTTGTGAGAGTTATTCTCGTAATGATCTACAATATTTTATGAATACATCACAACTTATGATCCTTTTCCTCTTGTAATATGATCAAGAAACTATCAAAATTAGTGTTTAAACTTTAGCTCCCAATATAAAATATAAATTACAATTTAATTACTATCTTCTTATGATTGGACCATTGAGGTAAGTAGAAAATGTCATATAACATGATTTTAACAAATGGGTCTCATAGAAGGAGATTGATGTAAAAGTTGTAATTTGGAGTTACATGATACTTTAGGTAGTCTAGTGGTTTATATTGATAGATAGTCATGATAATGAAGCCAGCTCCTTGAGGTTTTCTCCTCAGTCCCCCAGTCTTGCTCTCTCTACTCATGATAGTCCTCCCCAAGACCGATCTCAACTTAGAGGAAGAGGCAGCTTGGCTCCTTTGCTTCTTCATTTGCTCTTGCTTCAGTGTTTGTTGCTAATATTTCTTTCACGCATTTTATCAAACAGGTAAAATGCAACAGCTCGAGTAAACAGGTAAAATGCAACAGCTCGGGTACAAGCTCCACCATCACAACAAGCAAGTATACAAGGGGGTTCAAAATCAGGTTGGATGAGATTTGGACCCGATATTCAGTCCAAATCGCAGCAAAACCGTGGCCAAATCTGAAATAAAATGCGAAGTATAGGAAGCGGAGGAGAGAAGAAATCCACAAAAACAAAGCTCACCTCCTCGCTCAGTGACCAGTGTGCTTTCGGACCCCTAAAGAAGGCGACGACGGCGACCACAGACCAAGATACAATCAGAGGAAACGTTTCGGGGGTTCTTCGAAAGATTGTTTCTGGTTTGGGTTTCAGTTTGAGTTTGGGTTTCACTCGGTTTGGGTTTCACTCGGTTTGGGTTTCAGTTTGAGTTTTTTTTTTTTTTTTTTTAATTATTTAATTATCGGCTGACATGGCAGTGCCACGTCAGCCGGTTTCGCGCCGGTTCCGCGCCGGAGGTTGCAAGCAGAAGAACTGTTTTTTTCTTTTTTATAAAGAGATTCGCTAATGCCGATTTTCCTTCGGATAGAAAATAAGTGCTCGTTTAGATTATATAAGATAATTTTAAATAAAAGATAAAAGTTAAATAAAATATTATTATTTTTAAATGTTAAATTGAAATTTAAAAAAATTAAATTATTTATTATATTTTATATAGAAATTTAAGAAAGTTGTAATGATGAGATGAGACGAGACGAGACGATTTCTGAATTCAAACAAGATCTAAATCAACGTGCTATAGAATCAATCGGAGCATAGCATTTTTTTTTTTTTTTTTTCTGGCATCAATGGTCTCTACAATATTCGATGGTACAAAGTGTGAGGTTTTAATAGTTGAAATGTGTAATATGTCAAATTTTAGTAATTGGGGTGGACACAAATGTAATATGTCAAAGTACAAGGTATGATTTAGCAAAATCACAAATCTGGTTCAAAACAGACGTATTCCATGGAGCTCTGGTCATGAGAATTTTTCTTTCCATAGCCCTTGAATAATTGAAAGATTCTTACCACCATGGCAGGGGAGAATTTTGAGAAGAAAGGAGGAAGCAAGGAAATATCTGCACATTCTAAGTGACACCATCACCAATTAAGTTTCATGGGATTACCATATATATTGACATAGATTCTGTCTTAACTCTATAAAACAAAGAAAGCAATCGATGCATCAGCTTCAATGGCACCCAGGCATTAAGCTCAAATCTCCTTAACTTGAAGGTACAAAACAAAATAAACTTCTGTCATCATGCGTGATCACTAAGAGTATTTGACAGATGTCTTCAAACCAATTACAACATTATTTAACAAATTGTCTATAGCTCAAATACAAACCAAAGTTATTTACATGCAACATAAAGTAGCTTAAACAAAAGTACACATCTTAGTCTATCTTCTATGGTTGCTAATCTCCCATGACCACTTCCCTGGTGATGCGTTTTCGCCTGCTGTAAATCTAGTCGCAGAAGTACTCCATGAAGTAAGTCTTGACAAGTTCTTGAAAGGAGGTAAATCCAGAAAAATTCCAGGTCAAATACACAGATCACACTATCCTGACTTAGTGCAAATGTAATGGGTAAGAAGAAGAACCCATGTTTAATCAGGTTCCATATGATGATTGGAGCCTGTTTCTCAGGTTCAAATAATCTTTTGGTATGGTGTTATTCATATGATTATAAATACCTGATGATCTTTGTATCAGGTTTCTGATAATCATTTGATTTAATAACATCCATATGATTTTAAGAATCTTACTTTTAACAGGTTCTGAGAATCGTTTCATAAGGCATCATCCAGATGATTATCAGAAGCAGATTTTTTCTTATAAATGAGGGTTCTGATAATTATTCAGCATGATATTCCATGAAACTTGCAGGCCTGTCTGGCTAAAGTTTCATGGATGTAAGGACCCTTTTTAGGGCATCATTAGGTTATGGTCTGATGGTAGAAATGTGGAGAAATTCAAATTGTTGGATGGAATAGGTTTTTGGAGGTCGTTGGGGTCGTGGACTGTTTTGGTTGGTGTATTTTGTGACTCAGAGACTCTACATACAACATGACAAAAAGGTTTTGGGATGCCTTGTTTGGTTACCAAAAGTCTTCAATAAATTTGAAGATTTCAAAGCAAACATTTCCAAATTCTAAAAAAAAAATAATTCACTATTTCAACTCTACATCTAATTATTATAAAAACTCAAGAATCAAGACTATTACAAATACAAAAATAAAAACTACTCTTAAAAAGTCATATTCAAGCATCTTTTCAACACTACTTATCCACTTTTCATAGATCCTAATACAAAACTAAGAAGATTTATTCAAATTTTCTCTCATTTACCAAAACTCAATAAACAATACAAATCTCTCAAAATTTGAAGAATTATTTTGAGATCTATTGTTTATTGAGTTTTTGGAAAATGTAGAAAAGAATTTGAGTAAATACTTCTTGAAAATAAATTTTGTATTTGATTTTGGAAAAGTAGACAGGTAGATTTGAAAAGTTATTTGAATATAACTTTATGAGAGAAGATTTTTTATTGTAAAACTTATTTTGATTTTCTATTTAGCTAATGATTAGATTAAAAGTTGAAGTAGAGTATTTCTTTTATTTGGAAATATTTGTTTTGATTTAAAAGAAAATGGAAAAAGTTTGGTCAATTGAAAAGACTTTTGAGTATTATGCAGTGAATTGAATTCAAAGAGGAGACAAGATTTCAAGAAATTGCTAGATATGTTACCTCCCAAGGGTTGAACCAAAATTAGTATCCGACTTTTTGAATATTAATTTGGTTAAGCCTTTGATTCTTAGGATCATAAGCCTAAATACAATCGTACGATCTGATTTGAAATAACCTCCCATCGATACCACGTGAGATTCCAGATTTAGCAACCCTGATGAAGCCTTTCTTTTGCTCATCTCTCCATAATCTTGAATTGTTGAGTCGTTAGGTTTCAAAAGACCAATAAATCTGAAAATATAAGACATCTAAAACTCATTTAGTTAAATTTACCCAGAGAAGATTATAGCAATCCACACCATTCAAGCAGCAAATCAACAAAACCCAACACGAAGCTTTCAGGCTCAACTTGCAACTATCAATAAAAAAAGAGAAAGTCTACTTTGACTCCCTAATTTGACACCTCTATTTGACACCTAGTCAAAATTTATTTTTTTATTTTATTTTATTTTTTTACTTAGTGGTTAAGGAAGTGATTTTAAGTGTATTGGTGTATTTTTTTTATTTTTTAAATATATTTAAATATGTTAAAAAAATATGAAAAGAAAAAAGAAAAAAAAAATTTATGCTGGGCGATATGCCCAGCGGTCAAAAGGGGACGGCATAGTAGCCGCCCCCATAAAAAAAGTTCTTGAGATATCCCACTTTTGACATCCAAACGTATTTGCAAGGTTCTCATTAACATAGCCCTGTTTCGATTCAGATATATTTTCATCTCATTTTATATCATCATTATAATTTTTTTAAATTTATACACAAAATATAATAAATAATTCAACTTTTTCAAATCCCAAAATAATAATATTATTAAAAAATAAATATTCTAACAATATTTTATTCAACTCATCTAAAACCATCTCATCTCATCTCACTGTTCAAACCAGCCCTACAAAGGTTCTAAATCTGAAAAATCAGAGCCATATGTGGCAAGGTCATTCACCCCATGCTGAAAATACATCCCGTAGTTTTAAGTCATCGGAGATTGGGTAAGACATGTCAAATTGCATATCCAAGGGATGCGGGGAGGACAAGATCCAATCTGGTGGCTCTGGTAGGAGATCAGACATGCTCAAGCCTTCCTTGAACTGAAAATCAACCTGATGATAGGAACATGAACGATTGGGACAGGCATTTAACTCACTAGCTGTTCATGTGTAGGAATTCAATGCCTTACCTCGCTGGCTGTTGCTTCCGGCACTTCATTTTTTGCAGTGTAAGCATTATAACTATTTTGGTCACAACATTCAAGCTGCAAATTGAGAAAACCCAACACAAAATTTCTTAGCTTAACTTGCTTTTACCAATTAAAAAAAAGTACTTGAGAGCTCCACTTACCAGTTTATTGGCTATTTTTGCATCAGACCCACTGCATGATACATTGTCCTTAATAGAGACCAAAGTGAGATTCTTTTGACTGACAAACGTATTTTGAATGTACTCACTAGGAAAATCAAGTGTTGGATCTGAAAACTCATAGCCATTTGCGGCAGGCTCACTAGCACCATACTGAAAATACATCCCACAATGAGTGTTGTGCGAGTCATTGGTGACGGGGTAAGACATGTCAAATTGGGTATCTAAGGGGAACGAGGAGGACAAGTTGCAATCAGGTGGCTCCGGTAGGAGATCAAACATGCTCAAGCCTTCCTCAAACTGCAAATCAACCTGATTAGGAACATAAACGATTGGGACCAATATTTAACACACTAGCTATTGATTTGCAGGAGCTCGATGCCTTACCTTGCAGGCGGTTGCATCAGGTACTTCATTTCTTGCAGTGCAAACATCATAACTATTTTGGTTACAATTACTGGATGCTATAGTGTTCAACGCCTTTCCATCAAAATATTCTTCAGGAGATACCAAATCCAAACCTAGCGCAAACTCTATTTCTTCTAGAGAAGATTTAGCTGTGGTAGGGGATGAAACAGTAAGGGTATTGTGGGGTGAAGTTGAGGGTGTCAAAACTTCACAAGCTACTAATTGCTGCAGCTCAAAGGTCATTTTCGATGCTTCTCCTAGTTGCAGATCATCCTGCTAAAAAAATAACGAAAAGATAAGTATTTAATTAATCGACTGCACTTCTAAACTTCCGGAAAAAGATTAAAAACTGTTTTACGCTGAAACTCAATTCTTTTTCTCACATTGGTAGTGGTAAGTTCTCCCAATTGATTCTCTGCAGCATGAGCACTAAAATGTTGGTCATAACACACGACTGGTGTTGTAGTAGCTTGCACTTCTGATGCCGGGAATACTGAGGCAAGATGTAGCTCAGACTCATATTCTTCAAGACAAGAGTTGGATGCGGCAGGAGATGAAACAGCAGGTCCAGCATCATTAAAGTTTGGATCTTTAATACTCTTTTTTTCGTGTTTATAAGATAATCGGCAGAGTACAAAGGCGTTCTGCATAAAGTTCATCAACAAAGTGAATCAGGCTGATCAAACCTACGAATTGGGTTATACAGAACTGCATGATAAAAAAATGTATAGATGTGTATCAGAAAGGTTAGAGCTATGGCAATAATGAAATAGTGGAATTTGTCCTCGTTTATTATAAAAAGAACAATGCAGCGGTTCTAATAAACTAAGAGACTTCCACTTCAAAGTAAGGACAGCTAAAATTACAAATTGGAACACATGAAGAAATCCACAACTCGTTGATTAGGTTGACCCCAAGTAAAAATTTAACAGATTCCACACCCCTTGCTCATTGAATAATTCATCCTTTTAAGAGGACCTCCACGTAAGTTTGGCAGAAAAATGGTCTTAAATCCACACAAACCAAACTTACAGGAATTTCAACTAAGAATCGAGATTAAGAAGAAACGTGAAGCCAATAATATCACAAACCAATCATTTAAACCAACCTGACCGGGATGGGCTATGTGGTATTCATGAATCGTCCAATTTGTTTTCTCGCCTTTACCTCGCCCTCTATAGAATACCAGAAACTTTTTCTTTCCAATCATTCCCAATTCAGACATGATTTTCTTGTCCTTTCCAGTCACTTTCCAGTACCCAGCATTGGTTGCCCTGTTCGATCGATTCCCACTTCGATGCTTCAGATCCAGTCGCGAGAAGAACCACCACTCTGGATATGCGGTCTTTATGCAACGTGAATCTAACCAGACTAAGCATAAAGTTCGAGGGCTAAAAAAATTAGAACACACGAGCACGGTATGCAGGATTATCAAACAAGAAGTTAAGGTGCAGTAAAAGATGGAGGGAAATTCAAACAACATAAAAAAGAAGAAAAAATTATAAATAATATGATTAAGAAAAAAATAAGAATGAAGTTACAAATTCAAGGTCCAAACGAGAAAATCAAATGGTCATACGGAGGAAGAGCTAAATATTTTATTAGTGTCACATTTCTCATACCGATTTAATTTCCCGAGAGCAAGTTAAATAAACAGTTATCCCAAAAGGTTAAGCCTGCAGATATGATCAACTTAACCAGTTAAGAATTCTTCCAACAGAGTTCAATAAACATTCAAAAATTAGCAAAATCAATGACACAAAAAATCAAAACAACAATTATCAAAAAGGAAGACTACATTTCCTTAATTCCAAAGAATCACAAACTTTAGCAGGAAAAAAAAAAAAAAACACGAATCTGGTCTCTGATGGTAAGAATGAGGAGAATGTATCTTACTTTTCAAATCCCAGGGCTCCCATTCGCAACTCTGAGCTTCGGGAATGAAGTCGACTAAATCATCATTCCCAGTTATCTTTGCCCTCAATAAGTCGATGGCCATGTCGTCCGGCGGATGAAATCTCATCCATGGTCGCAATTTCGGAGATAATGCATCCATCACACTTGCGAACAAACAGAATTATAAGTGAAGTAATAGAGTCTCGAACGCCAGCGAGAGTGAGCTCAGGCCGTTGGTTCCTATTTATGGAGGGGAAATGAGTCAAAAGAAAGTCCAACTAACTTCATAACGAAGATTGCACTTTAGTCCTCTGAGTTTCAGCTTATTATTAATACCCAGAAGTTTGAGTATTTTTTAATCATTAGGATAAGATTATAAAAATTTATTATTTTGTGGATTTAAAAGATGAGTATGTTTCCACACGGAGACGTCATGTCATGGCTCTAAAAAACGCGGTTTGGGAAGGACAGTGTTTTTGGTTCTTGTTCATTTTCATTTTGTCATTTTTTAAAGAATCTCTTTTTTTTATTTTATTTGTTATAAACGTAAAGAGATTACATAAAATAAATTTATAAAAATATATGATTTTATGAAATCTATTAGATAATAAAAATAAATTTATAATCTGACGTACCATATTAAAACATATTAATTTGTAGATTTATTTTTATATAATTACTTTATAATTAAAATATTTTTTTATCTTAATCTTAAAATTTTAGAATAAAAATAAATAAATAAGTATTTTTACTTATATTTATTATTGTTGATTTAGATTTTCCGCACTTGATGAAATAAATATTGTGCAACTTATTCTATATGTTTATTTATCTTCTACTTAAATAAATAAAAAAGTTTGGGTGTAAAAATATGAATATTGACAGCATAATCGACCAAGCATAGGTGTCGGACCTGGACCAGTCCTCTTGGGTCCTAATAATTTTCAATACAATTCTATAATTCTAGAACTTTCTCCCGTTACTACTATTTTTCTAAGAATTGCTTTTTTTTTTTTTTTGTTTTTCTTTTTTCTTCCTTTTTTTTTCTATCTATGTTCCAGAAGTTTCCCTCGTGAACATTTCTTTAAGATGGAATTTGGATAAGATAATTTTAGATAAAAGTTAAAAATTAAAAATTAAATAAAATATTATTAAAATATTATTATTATTTTAAAATTTGAAAAAGTTGAATTATTTATTATATTTTATGTAGAAATTTATAAAATTTATAATAATTAAATAAGATGAAATAGTTTTGATATCTAAATTGAACTAATTAAATGTTTTTTTTTTCTTTGATAAAATAGAATAATATTAGATATAGTTTTATAGTATATAAATCCACTATAATACTATCAGAACCCATCATTAAAAAGTAGAATTTTTCATTTGAGTTTTACGTTTGTTTATATTTTTTTAATTAAATGAAGTACGCAGCATTTACGTATTCTAAAATTGTAAAATTATTTTCCGTCTTCCAATAAAATATATAAAATTAATGACTACAAATTGGAAAATAACTCTAGATATAATCGATATGCTTCACGTGTCCTAGGCATAATATAAAAAACTTAGTAGGATGATTTTGGAAACAATAATGCTACAGACAACTGTCTATAGCAACCGTCAGCCGACTTATTTAATTAAAAAAAAAAGTGGAAATCGAATATTGACTGAAAAAGGAGGGAAAGCTCTGTATTGTTTTCATTTTTGCAGGACGAAATAATCCAGCAGAACGGCAACCTTGTGGAAGAAGAAGATATTGAGCTCTGAGGCCGGAGCTATTTGGGTCTAGAAGAACTGTAGATCTCTTCATCTTCACGTGAACAGCTATAGAATCTCCTTCAGCGACTAAAAAGTTTTACATTTGAGAAAAAAATCCATCAAAAAGAAAAACTGTGGAAAAGCTCTGAGGCAATCGATTTTTGAGTCTAGAAGAACCGTAGATCTCCTCATCTTCGCGTGAGCAGCTGTGAGATCTCCTCCATCTCTGTTCTTTGTTTTCGTGTCTCCGTCACTAGTTTCAGGTAAAACATCCCGCGTCGTCTGCTTGCTGTGTTTGTGTCTTCGTGTTCGTATGTGATGTTTTTGTTGGCATTTTGGTGGCTAGATAGAAACATCTATAAGTATTTTTAGTTGTTAAAAAGAAAGTCTCCAAAGCCACATGGTTCGTCTAGAGGCCGACCAAAATCTGTTAGGAAGTAGGAAAAAAAATGCACTGGTGATGTCCATTAATTTTGCCACAGGATTCGCATTTTATAGATGTTAGTATTTTATTTTTAAAGCAACCGTTGTTTTTTAGCATGTATAACCACGAAATTAGTAATGCTACAGACGCTGTTATTGTGAGCTTCTTGCCACATGGTTGGCATTTTGTTTTCTTTAGCTTTTAAGAGCAAGGAGGTTGGCATTTTGTTTTCCTTGGCTTTTAAGAGCAAGGAGACATCACATTAAGTAGAAAAAAGACAATCTGTGAGCTGATTTTGGGGTTTAGAGACTGGGTTGTTCAAATAATTACTATTTCATAGTTAAATTTTTAATAAATTCTCAAATGATAGAGTTCATTTGACAATTGTTTAAAAAAAATATATTTCTTTCACTAATAAATTTAATTCATTGCACAGGATTAATGGCACAGTCTCATGTTTAACTACATGAATACATCATATTAAGTAGAAAAAAGACAATTTGTGAGCTGATTTTGGGGTTTAGAGACTAGGTTATTCAAACAAAACCATTTCATAGTTAAATTCGTAATAAATTTGAAAATGATAGAGTCCATTATTGAATTGTTTAAAAAAAAATCTATTTCTTTTGCTAATAAATTTTAATTCATTGCATAGGCTAATTGTTGATATAATTATTTTGTTAATTTTTTTGGACCATTTACTTACACTCATGCCTCTAACTTTTGTTTTCCCAAGGACGATGACAATTAATCTGGTGATTTTCTTGTTGTTGTTGCCAGAGGTATACTTTTCCTTGGGATAGCATGGAAAAAGGAGAATACCACTCAGCTGAGCTAACACCATCTAACTCAATTCCTCCAAGCACGGTATGTGATATTATTTTAAAGGAATGCGAGAATGTGTTGAGTTGATGTTTATTGGTTGATTACATCATTCCTCCATGGTTGCTACTTATCATTATTATTTTTTATGTCGGGACATCCCAACAACGACTCCAAATCTTTTAAGTTACATGCACGTTTGGCATGGACCAGTGCCTACGTGGTCATCGACTTTTATGCCATATCCAGATGGCAACCAATATCCAATCAACATTCAAGTGGTGATGCAACTTTGTTAGTATTTTTTTTTTATTAAATATACTTTTTCATAATTACATTAATTGCTTTAATTTTTGTGATTTATACAGAATACTGGTTACAAATTTTGTCCATTCCTCTCATCACTACAAGTTCTGTAACGAGCTCAAGAGTTCGTACAGAGGATCCACTCAATTGTAAGGAAACTAAATCACCATATACATCCTCTAAACGTGATGAGGAAAGTACAGAGGATACACCAGAATCAAGGGATACCGAGGATGGTAGTATTGGGACACCTGAGTGTGTCCAAATGGATGGTGGTGATACAATTGAAGAGCCAAAGTCGGGGATGGAATTTAATTCTTTTGAAGAGTTATTGAGCTATTACAAGCAATATGGTAAGAAATGCGGGTTTGGAGTGATGACCAAAAGGAGTGAAAAGGCCGATGATGGGTCTGTTAAATATGTGACCCTTGCCTGTGCCCATGGTGGGAAGGCTCGGAATAGAACGTTGAATATCGCTAAACCACGTCCGACAAGAAAGACGGAATGTAGGGCAAAAATTAATGCCTTAAAAGTTGAGGGAAAGGTGCGGTTGACAACATGTCATAATATCCATAATCATTGCCTCAATCCACAGAAATCCCACTTCTTTCGTTGTAATAGAGAAGTTAGCGAGACAGTAAAAAGAGTTTTAGATATAAATGACTTGGCTGGCATTAAAATGAATAAGAGCTTTGGCAGTCTTGTTGTTGGCGCGGCCGGATTCGAGAACCTCCCGTTTCTCGAAAAAGATTGTCGTAATTATATAGACAAGGCAAGACATCTGCGACTTGGGAAAGGTGGCGCTGAAGCGCTTCGAGAGTACTTTTTAAGGATGCAATATAAAAATTTCGGGTTCTTTGCACTGATGGACTTAGATGATGAAGGGAGGTTAAAAAATGTCTTTTGGGCAGACTCCCGTAGTAGGGCAGCATATCAGTATTTCGGTGATGTGGTCACATTCGACACCACGTATCTGACGAATAGATATGGTATGCCCTTCGCACCATTTGTTGGTATAAACCACCACGGCCAGTCAATTTTGTTGGGAGCAGGATTGATATCCAGTGAGGATACGGAGACATTTGTGTGGTTATTCCAGACATGGTTGAAATGTATGGACGGTATAGCTCTGAGAGCCATAATCACAGATCAGGATAGAGCGATGAAAAATGCAATTGCCATTGTATTTCCAGAAAGCTGACATCAATTTTGTTTGTTGCATATACTGAAGAAAGTTCCTGAAAAGCTTGGCTCCCATAGTTCGTACAAAAGTGGTATGAAAACTACTTTGATGAAATCTGTGTATGACACCCAAACTGTTGAGGAGTTTGAAAAATGTTGGGAGCAGCTAATAACCACATACAACTTGCATGAAAATGCCTGGTTAAAAATTGTATATGATGACCGTGAGCATTGGGTACCGGCATTCTTGAGGGATATATTTTGGGCTAGAATGAGTACTACGCAGTGGAGTGAGAGTATGAATGCATTTTTTGACGGTTATGTTCATGCCAAGACAAATTTGAAAGAATTTGTCGATCAGTTTGACAACGCTCTGAAAAAGAAAATTGAGAATGAAACTGCTGCGGACTTCCATTCATTTAGTGTCCTAATTCCCTGTATATCTTGATTCCCAATTGAGAAGAGATTTCAAGATTTGTACACGAATGCTAAATTCAGGGAAGTTCAACAACAAATTACCAGTATTATTGATATGGATCTAAAGTTATTTAAGCATGATGAAAAAATAAAGACATATCATGTAGAGGATGAAGTTCGTGTGGAAGAGTTCACAAAGCCAGTTACTCATTATGTGGACTTTAGTGAGGAAGATACAACTGCAAAGTGTTCATGTGGGTTGTTTCAGATGAGGGGATATTTTGTAGGCACATTTTTGCATCAAATATAATGGGATTAAGTCTGTGCCAGATACATGCATTTTAGATCGATGGAGAAAAGACATCAAAAGGAGGTACACATTAATCCATAACAGTTATGACGGAGGGGATCAGCGGGCAAATGCTAATAGATATTCAAGTGTGTTGAATATCTGTTATGAGATGATTACTCCTGCTGCGGGCTCAACTCGGCATACTGAGGATGCAACTACAAAATTGTATGCAATGATTGAGTTATATCGTGCCAACCAAGAACCCCCATCGATGACCCTAACTGGTGCGAATGTTGGGAGTACGACTGCTAATACAACTACAGTTGGTAGTTCAAAGCAAGTACTAAGTCCGAACGTTGTGAGAGGAAAAGGCAGACCCCATCTCTGAGGAGAGCATCGAGGATGGAGAAAGACATACGGAAAGTTAAAGCAAAGATGAAGAGAGCACTAGTGAAGGGAAAATGCAAACAGGTGCATATTGTAAATATTTTAAATTTTATTTACCATTTAATGCAAATATGTTAAAACTATGCTAAAGGATATTTCTGACTTGTTAATTAGCAAGATGGGGGAGATACAGCAGTCGTGGACACTTGCAGGAGGTTATTTGGCCCTCCGGAGATGAATACTCCCAATGTTGAACAAGTCCAGGCCCGAGAAAGGGTGATTGGTAGTCAAGAAAGTGTAAGCGGGTCTCTTGTGTTGATGATCTATTTTAATAGTATTATCCAAATCACAACACAATAACAATTGGTGTTTACTATTTACAAATGCAATTTAGGTTACATGGATCGCAACCGGGAGAATTTGGGTTGAGTGAATCAAAACTCATGCAATGATTTGATACATTGAGTATGTTATTAATAATTACAGATGCAATTTGGTTGTTATTTATAGTTGGCATTTTGTTGGAACTGACATGATCTATGCTATGTGTTTTGTAGGGCAGAGCGGACTTGTTGGTAGGGCATTTTGTTGGAGTTTTGGCAGTTGCGAGAGGACATTTGTTGGAATTTGGGTTTAAAGTTGTTGATATTTTAATAGTGGCAGGTGTAGTGTTGGCCAAATACACCCTAAGAAGTTTTCTTTTTGTTGGGAAGTTTGTTGGTGTAATTTACTAAATTTATGCCGAGTTATATCATGTAATGATTTTTTTGAAACTATATTCTGTGTAATACAGTTGAGTTAATGGCATTTTGTGTCATCACATTTATGTACAAATACAAACTTCTCAAACTGCTCATTACAAACTGCTCTTCAATGTGGAAATTACAAACTGCTCTATAATGTGGAAATTACAATCTGCTCATAACTAATTGTTTGGCTGCAGTTTCACAATGTGCTCATAACAAACTCACATAACAGTTTCATAACAGTTTCACAATCTGCTTCATAACAAACTCACAATCTATTTCATAACAGTTTCACAATCTGTTTCATAACAGTGCTCTTCAATCTGTTTCACAATCCATACACAATCTGTTCCAATACAAGTTGTTTTATAACAATTTCAAAATCTGCTTCATAACAAACTCACAATCTGCTCATAACAGTTTCACAATCTGTTTCATAACAGTTTCACAATCTGCTTATAACAATTTCACAATCTGTTTCATAACAGTTTCACAATCTGCTCATAACAAACTCACATTCTGTTTCATAACAGTTCCACAATCTATTTCACAATCCATACACAATCTGTTCCAATACAAACACAATCTGCTCATAACAATTTCACAAACAGTTTCATAACAGTTTCACAATCTGTTTCATAACAGTTTCACAATCTGTTTCATAACAAACTCACAATCTGTTTCATAACAGTTTCACAATCCATACACAATCTGTTCCAATACAAACACAATCTGCTCATAACAGTTTCACAATCTATTTCATAACAGTTTCACAATCTGTTTCACAATCCATACACAATCTGTTACAATACAAACACAAACTGTTCATAACAGTTTCACAATCTGTTTTACAAACTACTTATCAACCAATAAAATCCATACAAACACAAAACTATTTTACAAACTGCTCATACCATTTCCATTACAAACTGCTTATCATTACAAACTGTTTCAAGATCCATACAAACTGCTCAAACATTAACCTAACCATATTGCTTACAAACTGTTTATATTACATAATTGCAGTTTTAGAATCTGCACAAACTGTACATAATAGCAGTTTTACAATCTGCTCAATATCCATACATCAACTACATCAACTACATAGTCCAATATAGATCGAAAGTCCGAATACAATTTTCGGAACTACTAAACTAACACCATCTAGGAATTTACTTAGACACTACCAAGCAACAACCAAAATGCCCAAAGCAACGCAAAAGTACAATACAACCAAAGTAGTCTGCGTGAACGCCTTATTTCAGCTTCTTGTTCCTGAAGCACCAACTCCTTCTTCATAACCTCAATCTCCCTCTTGTGGACATCGTCGCGTTTCTTCTCGAACTATTTCTCCTTCATTAGCAGTTCATTGGCGCTTTCTCGAAGTTTGAGCTCATTCTCTTCTTCATTAATATCTGCCCACTTGAAAAACCTACAGTATGGTAATCCCTGAAGATTAAGAAGATATATAACAAATGTTAGATGTTTAAATATTAATCAAAGATATAACAAATGTTAAATGTTTTAATATTAATCATTACATAACAAATATTAGATGTTTTAATATTAATGATTACATGAATAAATTTTATGTACAAATTATATAGTTACCTTAGTGTTGTACTTTGGACACCCTAAGAAGGGTCGTCCTGGATTCTTTGCTGTACGAGCCAGTCTTAGTGTGGTTGGCTCCTCACAAAAACAGAATGGTATCCCAAAGCATGTTTACCAAATGATGATGACATCTCAATATGGCAGTAATTTCAAGAGTACAAAAAATTCAACTGTCGGGAGGAATTAGTCGAATTATTCAGATACACGCTTCCCAATAACAGTAGCAAGCAGTTTTCACATTTTAATGTGGAAGTAAGTATCCCAATAACAATAACAGTTTTTCACTTGTTAATGTGGAAGTAAGCATGCCAATTAACAGTCGCTAGCAACTTTAACATTTTAATGTGGAAGTAAGCATCCCAATAACAGTAGCTAGCAATTTTAACATTTTAATGTGGAAGTAAGCATCCCAATTAACAGTAGCTAGCAACTTTAACATTTTAATCTGGCATCCCAATAACAGTAGCTAGCAATTTTAACATTTTAATATGGAAGTAAGCATCCCAATAACAGTAACAGTTTAATGTTTTAAACTAAAAGTAAGCATCCTAATAATAGTAGCTAGTAGTTTAACATTTTAATGTAGAAGTAAGGATCTCAATAACAGTAACAGTAGCTAGCAGTTTAACATTTAGTGATGTTATGTGAAGTTTAAAGAACGCTATGACAATTGAAAGGGCCCATGTTGATGTGTAGAATTTGGGTTGCTTATTTGACTCTTACTTTATTTATACAAAAATGACCATTTGTTTGCAGTCATTTGATCCTCAAAATTACATTAATAATAATAATAATAATAATAATAATAATAACAATAATAATAACAATAATAATAACAATAATAATAATGATGTATAATAATAATGGCAGTGAGATTGTTATAGACAAGAGTAAATACACAAGAGTAACAGTAACAATTTAATAATGGCAGTTAAATTTGAATAATTACATGCTATTACTTATTCAAATAATTACATACTGTTTACATGCTACTACCCTCATCCAATTACATGTCAGTTTACATGCTACTACCCTCATCCAATTACATGTCAAATAATAATTACCCTGCTAACAGTTTAATTTCATGCTACTACTCTCATACATGACGAATAATTACATATTGTTTAACAACGATACTGTTAAACATCCCACTAAAACACCCTGCTAACAACACCTTGCTATAAACATTATTGTTTATAAATTGGCAACTTAACAACGATGATATGGTATGTAATTTGAATAATTACATGACTAAATAGTTAATGCAACAATTATACATCATAGGCAATGTATTACATGACTAAATGTACAATGTATTAAAAAGAATTATTGACTTCCAAACATTTGGAAAGTAAAACCAAAGCACAAAAAAAGGAGAAAACTAACGACATTTTGCAGTGAGGATACTTTGAAACTCGGCCCGATCGATGATTACAAAAATTAAAATTTTGTTGGGTTTAGGGTTAGGGTTAGGGTTTGGGTTTCGGGGCTTGATAACAAAACAAACAAAGTTAGGATTAGGGTTGGGGTTAGGATTTCGGGGCTTAATAACCAAACAAATAAATTTAGGGTTAAGGTTAGGATTAGGGTTAGCGATTCGGGGTTTTGTGGGAAGGGGGTTTTAGATTTGGGTTTCTGGGAAGGGGAATCAAGGATTTGGGTTTCTGGGAAGGAGGGTTCGTGGAGAACACAAAGAGAAGACAGAGAAAACGAAGGGGATGTGGCTCTGTGGCTTCGTGGGTTCGTGGAGAAGATTTCATAGATGACGAAGACAGTGACTTCCCAAACGAGGGTTCGTGGGTTAGTGGAGACCACGAACCCACTCACTGCGGGAGATGACGAAGACTGCAAAACACAGTGACTTTGCAAAACTGTTGGTTCGGGGGGTTCGTAGGGTTCGTGGGTACGAGGGTTTGTGGGTTCGAAGGAGACCACGAAAAATGACTGCGGAGAAGGCGAAGACTTCGTCTACGGCGGCTTCGTGGAGAGGCCAGTTCATGGAGGACAATGGGGCTTCGCGGAGAAGAGGTCGCTGAGAAGAGGAGGAAAAAGAAGACAAAGTGATGAAGTTTTCGTGGGGATGGGCGAAATGAGACAGAAGGCGAAGCGACCCCTTCTGTCTTCGAGGGTAACGAGGCTAAACGACAACGTTTAGCTATGTGAAGTTTAAAATCCCTTCCGTCTGTAGCAAAGTTGCGTAACGATGCCGTTCTATTAATTGCCACGTCGAACACAATGCCGCGACGGTTCCTTTACGCGGTTGTGAGTAGCATTTTTGTTTTGGAAATAATCCAAAATTGAACTTTTGTGTTAATTTCAAACTTTAAATAAAAAAGACAAAAAAAAAAGGGGGGGGGGGGGGGGGCATGCCAAGGCAACATACTCCGTGTGTTCACTTGAGACCCAGTTTTCTGGACTTGGCCCTCAAGCTACGTAACAGGCCCATTAGGTCAGGTTGGAAAATTATACCCTTTCACAAAGGATTTTTCTTTCTTTTTCTTTTTCTTTTTCTTGTTATAATTAAATAATTAAATATTTATAAATAAATCAAATATACAATTGGAATATGCTGAATATCCTATATAAAAACTCCATTACAATATTAGTATTTGAAAAAATCTATTTATCATCATATTTATTATAATCCTCTCAACATTTATTGATGTCGCATTAAATGAAAGACTCACAAATGAAACATAATAAGTAGTCTTCAATTATTTAAGAGTAGTGATAGGGTTACTACCTATTTACTACTCATTTACTATTTATAGTTAATTTATTTTTTTATCATTTTCTTTTAAATATTTTTTTAACATCATTAATCATTAAAAAAATAATATATATATATATTTTTACTAATAGTCACTTCCTTAACCATTATGTAAAATTAAAAATTAAAAAATAATCAAATATAAAAAGAGAAGTAAATGGATAATAGGATGGTAGTAATCCTATCATTTTCTATTATTTAATACTATATTATAAAATAATAAGAAGATGATAATAAAAGAGAAGATGAATAGCCTTTTCTTTGAGTTCACGTTGCACAATTACCTTTTTTACCTTCATTTGCACGATTACATTTTTGTAATCTAATCTTTGAGTTCACATCGGATAATTACTATTTTGGCCTCTAGTGCACAATTACATTTTTGTCCTCTTAATATTTTTGTCCACAATTAAAGTTTTCTATTATTCTAATATTAATTAGAATATATTATTATTACTATTATTATTAATGACCCACAAATAATCTAAATTGAAGATCTTGGTTTTTTTGAACTTTTGTGGAACAAATCAACAACTCAAGATTTTTTTTATTTATATTTCTTCTTAGATTTAAAAATAATAGTATTTTTCGTATATAATATTATTTGAAAAAATAATAATTATCTTCATGTTATTTTTCATATTAACTCATAAAATAAACCATAGTCATTGGATTAATAATATTTTCATTTTAGAAAATGTAATTATTATTTTTATGTTTCAATTTATGCATCAGTCTATCTTATGCACTATTTTATTTTTTTGCTAACATGTTTCATATTAATCTATTTGTAATGCATTTTTAAATTATTATTAAAAAATTAATATCACTTTTCATCCTTTAAAATTATTTTGGTAAGAACATGCTTTTATTTTCTAAGATCCATATTACAATTCCAAATTTCAAAAATGAAAATATTGTCTTTAAATTTAAAGAATAATATTTTATTACTATAGGATATCGTATCAAAAACATAATAATTGTCTTCATATTATTTTTTTAAAATTAATGAATCAAACTGAAGGTCACTTTTTAAATTAATATTACTTTCATTTGAAAATAACTATTATACTTTTTTAAATTTCAAATGAATAGTCTATTTTTGCACTTTATCCATCAAATAACAATTATATCCAGTAGTTTTCTAAAAAAATTAAAAATAATATTATTTTATTTTTTCATTTATAAAAAAAATATTATTAATATTAATGTTTTTATAATTATTATTATTATTATGTACATGTTTAATTGGTCTCATAACCAATAGAGTAATGCATGTCTTATTATGATTTTAATATAATGAGTTTTAAACATTTGATTTGTTATGTGTTCAATAATTTTACATTTTTTGTCTCCTTCATTTTTTAATTATAATTATAATCATTTATAAAATTTGTAACATTTGTTAAATTGATTTATGATTATCTTTATATTTATCATATTTGTTATTCTAATTTATATATATATAAATATATATATATCTTAAAATTTATATTGACTATATCGAAAATTCGATGGCACTTTCGACAGGGAATACATATATTGCACGTAAACTCTTACATAGTGTGTGTTTATATATATATATATATATATATATATATATATATATATATATGTGTGTGTGTGTGTGTGTGTATACCTCTAAAAAATCATTTTTTTTATGTAGGTATCATACTTACTTATTTTTTTTCAAAAGGAGAGCACGATGCTTAATTTATAACAGCAAATATTATTTCTCAAATAGGCTGTACAGGAATCGAGAAAACTGGTCAGCATCGACTCAGACCGACCAAAACTGGCAGAGTAACCAGTCGGCCAGCAGCAGGAATTAAGCAAAATCGACATCAGCTGGTTCGATCCCGGTTCAACCCAGGCAAAAACTGCTGAACTGACCAACATCAACTATGTTTTCTTTTTTTCAAATATATGTATATGAAATGACGCAGTTTCACTTAAATGAGTGAAACAACGTATTTTTTGGAATGCAAATTGTAAAAAAAAATAGAAATACAACAGTATTGACACCGTTTTGAATTAAGGTAAAAGACCCCTGACGAGCCCTTCTTCTTTTGAAATTTTTCCCTCATTCTCAGATTCTCCCCAGAGGTAGCCACCCCCCAGCCTCTCTCTCCGATGCGGCAATACCATCTCCCTCTCTGATGCGGTGATACCATCTCCTTCTTGGGCTCTTAAAGCCTTTGTCTTAGGTCTCTCATCTCCCTTTCTTCTAGTTGATTTTTATTGTTTGAATATGTATGGTTGATGTTTATTGTTGAATCTATACATTGAGTGTTGAGAAGTTTGTATGACTCATGGGAACCGATGTTCATGTCGATGAACAGATGGCAATAGGCCAAAACTACGCCGGCTAGTTTTACCACTCTTCGTTGACCGGTTGAATCGAAACTGAATCAATATGGTCGGTTTTCACCCTTAATATATATATATATATATATATAGAAAAATTCTATTAATCATCCGTATACTACATAAATGTTTTTTTTTTCCTCAAACATTTGTAAGGAAGATAATAGAATAACTCTCCTATAAGGTGGTTGTGGCGCCCACGACCTCCATGTAAGGAGATACGGAAATCGAGATGCCGGGATGATGACAACAGGGTCATACATCTCAACGATAGTGCCAAGTGTATGTACATGCAACAATGTACAAAAGCAACACAGCGGATAATTAATACAACTAAGTACCAGAATTGTTAATACAATTTAAAGAATCAGTAAAAAGGTTTAAAAAATTATACAGTCATCCAAAAATAAATATTTTACAAGTCTCAAACCAAGACGAGTGATCCCAGATCACTCCTTGGGCGGAGCCAAATCCACAGGCTCACCCTCAGCCTCATCTGCATCGAAATCTGCGTTACAAAAAAAAATGGTACCGTAGGTAAGTATAAACCAAACAACTCTCTGGATAAAAACATATTAATGCAACCAACATGCATTCATATGACAAAATACACTTAGCCATAAAATACCATTTTTCCCAGAAAAATGATTATTTCCAACACACACCAAAAATCTCATTTTGGCCCAAAAACATAGTCTGTCATTTTCCCAGAAAATGATTCACACAAAACAAACCAATTATCAGACATTGTAGGAGGGAATCGCAGACGGGACTCTACCACCGTCCCTGCTTACCACCATCCCTACCGCGTGCACTGTAGGCGGGAATCACAGGCGGGACACAACCACCATCCCTGCTTACCACCATCCCTATCGCGTGCACCGTAGGCGGGAATCACAGGTGGGACTCTACCACCATCCCTGCTTACCACCATCCCTACAGTTCCTTTCCACACAATAAATACTTATCACACACAAGGAATACTTATCAGAGCACTGTAGGTGGGAATCACAGGCGGGACTATATCACCATCCCTACTTACCACCATCCCTACCGCGTGCACCATAGACAGGAATCACAGGCGGGACACAACCACCATCCCTGCTTACCACCATCCCTATCGCGTGCACAGTAGGCGGGAATCACAGGCGGGACTCTACCACCGTCCCTGCTTACCACCATCCCTACAGTCTCTTTTCCTTTTTCTCAAACCAGTCAATCCAGTTGTTTCAAACACACTCAAATCATTTCACATGAAAATCCAATTTTCAGATAAACACATGAACATGTATGCAATCATGTGAAAACCCAGTTTTCATTAACAAACATAAACATGCGTGCAAATATGCCATATACATAAAACAACACCACAACAACCAACAATTCACAATATCAACCAAACACACAACTCCGTCCATAATCCATCCGACCCCCGAACTCCTTGGACTCAGTCTGACATGTCCAACCAGATCACAATAATATGTGTTAGTGTAAAAATATATTTAAATCATGAAAGTTCTTTGGAAAAATACTTACAGCGCTATATTATAATTTCCGAAGGATCACGAAGCTGCAAGAAGTGGCGACTCAGCAACGTAACAGTGTAAAATACACTGTGGCCGTGGGTCTCAAAAATTCACTTTTCAACGGAGACAAACCAAGACCCAAAATTGATAGCATAGGGCCTAAAGAGGTCGGTGAAGCCAATGGTGGTGGTGGTTTGCCGTGGGTGGCGGCACAAAGAGTGGTTTTAGGCCAAAATATCCAAATTGGAAATGAGGTTGTATGTGCTTCACTGGTGACGGATCGGAGCTGGGGTTGGGTTCATTGGGTTGCTAGGAGGTCGAGGATGAAGTGGTGAAGAGATGGTGGCCGGTGGTGGTGCGACGGCGGCGCTAGAGCTCAAAATGCGCCGCGGCTTGGAGTGGTGCGTGGAGGCTAACGGCGGCGATGGAGGAGCTGGAAATGGAGGGGGGTGGTCGCCGGCCGGTGGGGAAGCTGATGGGTGGGGCGGTGTCGCTCACGGCGGCTCGACGGCGGTGGGTTGGGTGGAAGGAGGAGTGCACGGGAGAGAGGGAGGGGGGGTGCGTCGCGCGGGGGGGGGGAAGCTGGGGAAGGAAAAAAAAAAAGAAAGGAAAGAAAAGAAAAATGGAAAAAGAAAAATGAAGGGAATGAAATGAGGTCTAATCCTCACATCTTGGGTCACAAAAAATGATCCAACGAAAATGATTTTATAACAGCATCTCAATTAAAATAATTTAAACGTAATGATACAATGAAAATAAAATAATTAAATCTCACAATCAATTAATTTAAAAAGAAGAACAATTTAAATGTACAACAATAAATAAATATTAAGAAAACATAACAATTTAATTTTCACAATTTAAAAATCATAAAATAAACCATTTAAAATATCCGATAATTTTAAAACAAGAGAATAAATTTTTGAACAAATAAAAATAATTATTCAGTAAAAATATACTAAAATACGGGGTGTTACAGTGGTGCTAGCGGTCGCCTAGCACTTTACCTCTGGGCATACTACTAGCACAAATATGTAATTTTTTTTATCATTTTTTTATAAATATTTTTAACATCTTTAACTATTAAAAAAATTAAAAAATATATAACTTTATTAATAATTACTTTCTTAATCATTAAATAAATTAAAAAAATTAAAATATTCAAACAATAACTTTGTAACGTTGAGGGGACAATTACCATTTCCCTCTCCTATATATGAAGGGCCGTACACTCCCGTAATCAATGATCCGGTGTTTGTGGGCAAGTGAGAGGTGTGAGACCTGACCAGTCTTGTCCAGTCTCCTGTCCACTATCTCCCTTTAAATTTGGATGGTAAGCTTTTAATAGATACAATTCATGTTTTACACCGACGTCAATATATCGGTAGTAAAACAAACTCTTTTAACTGCCAACAAAGCTTTCAATTTTTGCTTCTATTCATTATATAAATTTATACAATCTTTTGCAAAGGTGATTCGGGATGGCAAATTGTACCTACGCTCTAAATTACCCACCAAGTACGACAAATTTATCATGCTCCACATGCCTAAATGACAATTCACACACGATGAAACACTTGGCAATCGTCACCCTTATTTTTTTCTGGAGGAATGGATGATATAGGATTTTGGATATTCACAGAGAAATGTACTAAAAGACTAGCGTTTTCCTCTAAATCCAACAAAATACAAGCAGAATTAGAACCACCTTCACCACTGGGTGTTATACCAACTATTCCACTGAAACCATCTTCCACCTGTTCAAAAAAAATAAAGAGAGAAGTATAATAGAAACATGTGGGCCTGTCAAGCTAAAGTTTCATGGACATCATTAGGTTTTGGCTCGATGGTAGAGATGTGGAGAAATTGAAATTGTTGGATACATCAGGATTTGGAGGTCTTTTGGGTCGTGGACTGTTTTGGCTGGTGTATTTTGTCGAGCGTGAGACTCTTCAACAAGATAAAATGGATTTGGGATATTGAGTTTTGTGCTTCAGTTCTTGACAGCTGGGGAAAGTTCCAGCAGTTGAAAAGGGTTTTATATCATAATGAGTCTGGGCACATGGAGGTATAGGCGAAATATTAGAATTTAGAATTTGTCTGTTTTGAGTATTATGCATTGGATGGGATTCAAAAAGAAAGAGACGAGGTTTCTAGACATTGATTGAAGGCCAGAAATGCATGTCCAGGAGAAAACCTTTTTGAACAACTTCCAAGGAGCTTTCACATGGACTTATGGTTCAATGGCAAAACCTGGAATTGGCAGTTGCTTCAAAAATAGTGTTGATATGGTGTTAGATACTGGAGATGGAAATGGAAGTGATTTAGAAACTAAGCAAAATATGTTGAGATTTGGGATACTAGCTGGGAAATAATTGTTTTGAAAATACTTGAAGATCTTGGGATTTTAGGATTGATCCGGTATTTAAAGTCTCGTTTGGTTACGCAGTTCAGATAAGATGAGATGATATATTTTGTTAAAAGTTAAATAAAATATTATTTTAAATTATTTTTATTTTGGAATTTGAAAAGTTGAATTATTTATTATATTTTGTGTGAAAAATTGAGAAAATTTTAATAATTATATGAGATGAGATGAGATAGTTTAATTTTGTATATCTACTTGTTTTTCAAAGAAGATCAATCCGGTACTTAAGCCTCGTTTTCCGAAGAATGTCAATTATTCTATTGCAATGATCAGATCCTAGGATCTGATTTGAAGTACCTTCCAACTGTGGTACCATGCAGGATTCCGGACTTAACAACCCAGATGAAGGCCTGCTCTTTTGCTTTTCCGATCACTTCAGAAATCTTAAAATAATGACACAAAACTGTCAAGAACAATGCAAGGTTAGGTTTCGAAAGAGCAATAAATCTGAAAACATAAGGCAAACAAAACTCATTCAGTTAAAAGTACCCGCAGATGATTATAGCAACTCACTCCATTCAAGCCGCAAATTGTGACAACCCAACACAAAATTTCTGGGCTCAACTTGCAACTATCAATAAAAAGTAGTTGAGAGCTGCCACTTACTAGTTCATTGGCCTCTTGCCAGTCCTAAATGGAGACCAAAGTAATAGATTCCTTTGGCATCCAAACATTCATTCCTTGGACATTCAATGCTTCTTCTTGTTGCAGATCATCTTGCTGGAAGAAATATAAATATTCTCCAATTATTCTCACTTCTCAGCATGACAGCATCCAAACATCCACTGGACCCACAACTTTGACAAAAAGAGAAAATCTTCACACCGGATGTGGTTTAAATATTTATTGTACACCATCCAAGCCTGCCTCATCTTCTCCATTCTCCAATTTCAAATCACTGCCATTGACACCAATAACTGGGTGTTCCACATCTTCCAATATCTCAATCTCTTTCGGGATACATTCTGTGCAAATTTATATTGTGATGTTGGTCGGCCAAACCCATTTCAACATAGATTGTAAGAGTTATAGGAGCACTTACCATTCGATCAATTTCATCCGACATGTGCTCAGTGCGCTTCACAAACAGCAGTGAGACGGTGGGTGTAATGGGAGAGAACTCAGAAGAGAGGTTGCAATGGGGTGACTTCCCATTGACCGAAATAGAGGACGGGGGCAAAATTAAAAATTCACTACATATACAGTACATGAACAGTGGTGAGAGGGTGTGTGTATATGTAGTGTACAAAGGGCTTTGTACACGCCCTATGAAACGTCTTGATCCTTAATTTTCAAATAATGCACGCGTCGCACTGGAGGAAACCCATATACTTGAAATGTTTACACCCCCGGTGATCTTCTCTCTGCTTCTCCTCTCTCCCGTGAGCTGCCACCACTCCCTCCCGCTCCTTGAGGGAACTCCACCACTACTTCTCTCTCCCTCACCGCTGCCCTCATCCAGTACTGTTATTGGGCACCATTGCTCTGCTCCTTCATCTCTCTGCTCTTGCTCCTCTCTTGCCGCTCCGCGGCATCCATTGTAATTCTCGCCGCTGCTCTGCTCTGTTCTGCGCTGTTCTTTCTCCTCAATCTGTCCACAACTTGGAATCGTAACGTTGCTTAAATCACTCAAACGAATGTTGACGTTTGTGTGGCTAACCACCCGTGTTGGAGTTGGTGTTTTTATGAAATTTCTCCAAATCCCTCTCCAGTCTCCTTTCCTTACCCTTTACAAGCCTAGCAAGAAAAGTTTGTGCTCCTCCTCTGTTCATGGCACTCCTACATATACACGAAGACATGCAAAAACCAATCCGAAAATACTTACAAGAAAATCAAACAATGGAGAAAGAAAAGTATTTATACGCAGAACCAAAGAAAAGAAAAGAGTGTCTTGCGCTGGCGACCTCGACCGAAGGGTTGAACGACATCGTCGCTGGAAATCCAGCCCTCTCGCACTCAACGCGTTCCTCTATTCTATTCCCAGTCCACATTGTATAAGTATGACTCTTGTTTGTCTTGACGTCGTATATAAAGATTGTGCAAGAAAATTTAATAACTTGAATACAACTTTTAAGTTTTTAACAAATTATATATATTTATTTATAATATATTTATTTATATAAATATTTAAAATTTATTTTTTTTATATATAGCGGAGAGGGAGCGGGGCTCCTGTTGGGGTCAGCCTGCCCCCGCCTCCGCTGGACATTCTCCCTACGAGGCGGGGCTCCCGCCCTTGTATGGACAATGCGGGATAGCAGGGTGCGGGTTCCTGCTGGCCACCCCTACGGCTTACTGGCTAAGTGGCTGTTGCTTCCGTGGGATACCTCGTGTTGACTTATCAATGAAGTGGATAGGTAGTGAATTGGATTCTGCCTTGTTTGAAAACAAGAACTTATTGCGTTTTATAATAATTTCAATAAAACTCAACGATATTATTATTAAGGCTTCGTTTGGAACATGAACTATTCTCAATTTATTTCAATTCATCATTATAATTTTTTCAAATCCCAACACAAAATATAATAAACATTTCAATTTTTTCAAATTCCAAAACAATAATAATATTAAAAAATAATATTCTAACAATATTTTATTATCTCAACTCAACTCAACTCAACTCACTTCAACATCTAAATTCACCCTAATACTTTTAAAGATTGGACCGGATGCATTGTGGTCCTTCCTTAGATGTTACATTCTGAAACTTCACTTTTTGCAGTATAAGCATTATAGCTTACATGGTTACAATTACTGAGTGGCATAGCGTTTGATGTTGTGCCATCGAAGTTTATTTTAGGGAAAATTTTGGGAGATGCCAATGCCGAAGCTATCTCAGACTCGAAGAAGAATTCTTCAAGAAATGATTTTGCAGCAGTAGATCTGTTGAGTAGTGAAGTCGAGGAGGGGGTCAAAATTTCAAAATCAACAGGATTTTGCAGCAGCTCGGAGATCATTGCTTCTAATTGCAGATCCTCCTGCGGGGAAAAAATATAAATGAATAAGTTAAGTGCTTAAATTAATTGACTGCGGCTTCAAAATTTTAAGTAAAAAATGAATAGCAGGTTGAAGCTGAAACTCAAATCCATTCTCACCTCGGTAGCTGCATCTTCTCCCAATTGATTTTCTGCAGCGTGAGCACAAAAACTTTTGTCACCACTCCACAGGTGTTGTGGTAGATATTGTTTCATAAAAAATCTGAGGTGTTGTATTAGCTTCAGCTTGAACTTCGAATGCTGTTGTAGGAGAGGAAACAGCAGTTCCGGCAAAATTAAAGCTAGGATCTGTGACGCTCTTTTTCTGTTTACAAGATAAACGACAGAGTACGAAGGGTTTCTGCATTAAGTGAATCAGGGAGTTAGTACATAACTTCTCGGGGCCACGTCCGTTAGTGAAAGTCTATGATTTAATTGATCTTTTTTGTGTCAGCGCGTTACTTATGTTTAAGATTCATTTCCATTTTAATAAGCCAGAGGTGTGACGTGATTTGTGTAAACTTTCAGTCGCTAAAATGGAAGTCTTGAATTCGAAAGCCCCTATACAAATGTAAAAAATAAAAAAATCATTTCAATAGAAGAGACATGTTGCATTTACATGATCTTCAAAATTTCTCGTCATAATATATATGTATTTATATATTTATTCTTCAATTGTTTTTACGTTTTAATTTTCAGTTTTTAAAATTTTTTTTGTTTTTTTTTTTTTTATATAAATCTTTTGTCTTTAAACACTAATTATGGCTTATGGATGTTACCAACATTCCCATAATAGTTTTCAAGCGCACTGGCTCAAATTAAGATAAATCTTGTTGGGAATAAGTGTATCTAGGACTAACACGAAGTATAGTAGCGGAACTAAACGAAAGAAATTGATGACAATCACACAGAAAGAACACCAAGAATTAAGTGGTTCGACTCAAAACGAGCCTACGTCCATTGGTGGGGTCGGTATCGAAGATTTCAATATCAACAGAGATGGAGTACAAATCAATACAACAAAACTTCACAAGGAAGTTATCTCTCAAACTCACTTTAGACTTCTCTCTCAAGAAAACACTAAAGAAACAACTCAAATGAATTCTGAAGTCTTACAAATGAGAGAGGCGCCGTTTGATATTTATAGGAAAAGTGAGAATTCACTTTTGTGAACATTGGCTCGAGCGAACGTCGAGCGAGTGTCGAGCGAACGTAGATATTCTGCACTTCACTCAAGCCAACAGTTGTGCGAGAGTCGAGCGAAGCTCTCTGCCTGAACTCGCTCGAGCTGGGTGTCGAGCGAAGCTCTCTGACTTGGATATTGCTCGAGCTGAATGTCGAGCGATACTTAAGCGAAGCTCTCTGTCTGAATTCGCTCGAGCTTAGTGTCGAGCGAATGTTGAGCGAAGCTCTCTGTCTGACTTCGCTCGAGCTGAGTGAACCTCCGCTCGAGCGAACCTACGACACTTGCACTGTTCAATCAGAATTCAAGCCACCTCATAACAAATCTTCACCTTGGCTTGAACTCTGCCAAAACACAAAAAACCTCCGACCACAAAACCAATCCCCACCACCAAATCCCTTACGGGAATAACAAAATGCGAACACCAATTAAGTCCAAACAAAGTTTGAACTTGTATACTGCAACTGGCTTAGTCATCATATCTGCTGGATTCTCTGTAGTAGCAATCTTCAGAATCTGTATAGCACCCTCTATAACAATCTCTCTGAGAAAATGATACCTGACATCAATGTGCTTCGTTCTTTCATGATACATTTGATTTTTGGTCAAATGTATTGCACTCTGACTGTCACAGAATACTGAGATCCCATCTTGTTGTAAACCCAAATCATTGACCAAGCATTTCAACCAAATGGCCTCCTTAACAGCCTCTGTTGCTGCCATGTACTCTGCCTCGGTAGTTGATAAAGCAACAGTGGATTGCAGTGTTGCTTTCCAACTGATAGCTGACCCACACAGAGTAAAAACATAACCTGTCAATGATCTTCTTTTATCTAAGTCTCCAGCATAATCTGAATCAACAAAACCAGTAACTTTGGAACTGAGATTGACATCTCTATCAAATATTAACCCAAAGTTCAGGGTTCCCCTCAGATACTTGAGTATCCATTTCACAGCCTGCCAATGAGTCTTACCTGGGTTAGCCATATACCTGCTAACTACGCTCACTGCCTGTGAAATGTCTGGGCGGGTGCAAACCATTGCATACATGATGCTGCCAACTGCACTTGAATAAGGAACACTAGCCATGAACTGTTCCTCTTTAGTTGTCTGAGGAGATAGGCAAGCTGAAAGCTTAAAGTGCGTAGGAAGTGGTGTACTTACTGGTTTGGAATCAAACATCCCAAATCTCTGAAGCACTTTCTCAATGTACTTTCCCTGGGACAAGTACAACTTTCCAGCTTTCCTATCTCTGAAGATTTCCATTCCCAAAATCTTCTTCGCAGCACCTAAGTCTTTTATTTCAAACTCATTTCTGAGTTGGGTCTTTAACAAACCTATGTCAGATATGCTTCTAGCAGCAATAAGCATATCATCAATATATAATAGCAAATAAATGAAAGACTTATCAGATAATTCCTTATGATAAACACAACTATCATAGTTACTTCTCAAATAACCATGATCAATCATAAAGGAATCAAACCGCTTATACCATTGCCTTGGCGACTGCTTCAAACCATATAAAGACTTCTTCAATCTGCACACATGATCTTCCTTGTTTTCAACAATGAATCCCTCTGGCTGATGCATGTAAATGGTTTCTTCAAGTTCACCATGTAGGAACGCTGTTTTAACATCAAGTTGCTGTAGCTCTAAGTCATACAATGCTACTAAAGCTAGTAGTAATCTGATCGAACTGTGTTTCACCACTGGAGAGAAGACTTCAGTGAAGTCGATGCCTTCTCTCTGACTGAAGCCCTTAGCAACTAAGCGTGCCTTGTACCTTGCATCTGTGTCACCCTGGATTCCCTATTTTCTTTTGAAAACCCATTTGCAGCCAACAGTCTTTACCTTCTTTGGCAACAGAACCAAATCCCATGTTTGGTTTTTGTGAAGAGACTCAATCTCTTCAGTCATAGTTGCGCACCACTGTGCAGATTCTACGCTCTTGACAGCTTCTGAATAACTAGAAGGTTCCTGACCAACTATATTCTCTGCCGTAGTAAGAGCATACATAACCATATCTGCATGAGCATACCTCTGAGGTGGTCTAATCTGCCTCCTCTGTCTACCAGTTGCTATACTGTAGTCTTGCTCACCTTGTGCGCCGCTACTTGAATCAGAATCATGCTCATCTTCAATAGCATGATCTTGGGCGCCGTTGGGCAGCCCTTGTGATGTTTCCACCTGAAACTCCACCTGCTTTCTAACATCCTGTTCTTGTCCTGTAGACTCAGAATTCTCCTTCCTCGGACTAAGCATGGACTTTTCATCAAAAGTGACATCCCTACTGATTACAAACTTGGGTGATTTAGGATCAGTACACCACAATCTGAATCCCTTCACCCCACTGGCATACCCAATGAATATGCCCTTCTTTGTCCTTGGCTCAAGTTTTCCATCATTAACATGGAAATATGCAGGACAACCAAAAATTTTCAAATTTGAATAATCAGTAGGAGTATCAGACCATACCTCATTCGGAGTCTTCAAACCAATCGCTGTGGCTGGAGAGCGATTGACCAAGTAACAGGCCGTGTTGATTGCTTTGGCCCAAAAATCCTTAGCCAAGCCTGCATTAGAAAGCATGCTGCGAGCTCTCTCCAAAAGGGTCCTGTTCATCCGTTCAGCTACCCCATTTTGCTGTGGAGTATGTCTAACTGTACGATGTCTGGCAATACCCTCATTTCTGCGGAATTCATCAAACTCACCTCCGCAGAACTCCATACCATTGTCAGTGCGAAGTCGCTTGATTTTCTTGCCCGTCTGATTTTCAATCAAAGCTTTCCACTGTTTGAAGTTGACAAATACATCACTCTTCTGCTTCAAAAAGTAGACCCAAACCTTCCGAGAGAAATCATCAATGAACGTAAGCAAGTATTGAGCTCCACCTTTTGACGGGACGGAAGATGTGCCCCAAAGATCAGAATGAATGTAGTCTACAGAACTTTTGGTTCTGTGAACCCCTGTAGAGAACTGAACCCTACACTGTTTGCCAAACACACAGTGCTCACAGAAATCCAGTTTCCCTATCTTCTGATTACATAACAAACCCTGCTTACTCAGAATTGACATTCCCTTTTCACTCATATGACCCAAACGCATATGCCACAAACGAGTGACATCTGTATCTGGATCATCTGAGACTGACACTGCAGCTACACCTGTCACTGTAGAGCCCTGAAGGAAATAAAGACCATTTGTCTTATCTCCTTTCATCACAACCATAGAGCCCTTACTGACTCTGATAGCTCCATCTTCACCAGTGTACTTTTAGTCCAGAGAATCAAGAGTACCCAAAGAAATGAGATTCTTTTTCAACTCTGGAATATGTCGAACATTAGACAATGTCCGGGCAATTCCATCAAACATCTTGATTCTGACTGAACCAATTCCAGCAATTTTGCAACCCATATCATTCCCTAACAAAACAGAATCTTCGTTGACCGATTCATAGTTAGTGAACTAGTCCCTCTTGGGACACACATGGAAAATGCAAGCTGAGTCCAAGACCCACTTGTCACTAAAGCGACTATTGGAGTCGCTTATTGCTAGAACAAGATCTAGGTCGTTAGACCTATCATTAGCAACACTAACGGCATTAGATGAACTAGGGCCGTCCTCCCTGTTTTTCAATTTTGGACACTCGTTCTTGTAGTGACCAAACTTATGGCAGTAATGACATTTGACGTTTTTCTTACTAAACGTTGTTTGTGAACTGCCCCTGGATTTCCCCTTATTCTTCTCTGAACCCCTGTCATTCGATCTACCCTTGCTTGAGGACCCTTTAACAAACAAGCCACTAGCTTGTTCATTAGTGTTCTTCACACTCAATTTATTCCTCAACTCCTTAGAATTCAAAGCAGACTTTACATCTACCAAAGAAATTGTATTTCTACCATACAACATGGAATTTACAAAGTTCTCAAAAGATGTGGGTAATGAACATAAAATAATTAACGCTTGATCTTCTTCTTCAAGCTTAATATCTATGTTCCTCAGATCCATAATGATTTTATTAAATTTATCTAGGTGTTCAGAAATAAGAGTACCTTCCTTCATTTTGAGAGTGTATAACCGTTGTTTCAAATACAACCGGTTAGTGAGAGATCTCTTCATGTACAGATTCTCAAGTGCCGACCAGAGACCAGTTGCAGTCTCCTCATCAGCAACCTCTCTTAAAACTCCATCAGATAGTGACAAAAGAATAGTATTGTGTACCTTTTCTTCTTCTTCTTTCGAAGGAGCCGGAGAATCTTCAGATACCGAGACTTCTAATACTTTTGACAAGCCCTGTTGTCGCAGTAAAGCCTTCATCTTGATGCGCCATAGACTGAAACTGTTCTGACCGTCAAATTTCTCCACTTCGAACTTAGCCATAGCCATCCCTCCAGATCTTGAGCCAAGCTCTGATACCAATTTGTTGGGAATAAGTGTAGCTAGGACTAACACGAAGTATAGTAGCGGAACTAAACGAAAGAAATTGATGACAATCACACAGAAAGAACACCAAGAATTAAGTGGTTCGACTCAAAACGAGCCTACGTCCACTGGTGGAGTCGGTATCGAAGATTTCACTATCAACAGAGATGGAGTAAATCAATACAACAAAACTTCACAAGGAAGTTATCTCTCAAACTCACTCTAGACTTCTCTCTCAAGAAAACACTAAAGAAACAACTCGAATGAATTCTGAAGTCTTACAAATGAGAGAGGCGCCGTTTGATATTTATAGGAAAAGTGAGAATTCACTTTTGTGAACATTGGCTCGAGCGAACGTCGAGTGAGTGTCGAGCGAACGTAGATATTCTGCACTTCGCTCAAGCCAACAGTTGTGCGAGAGTCGAGCGAAGCTCTCTGCCTGAACTCGCTCGAGCTGGGTGTCGAGCGAGTGTCGAGCGAAGCTCTCTGACTTGGATATTGCTCGAGCTGAATGTCAAGCGATACTTGAGCGAAGCTCTCTGTCTGAATTCGCTCGAGCTAAGTGTCGAGCGAATGTTGAGCGAAGCTCTCTGTCTGACTTCGCTCGAGCTGAGTGAACCTCCGCTCGAGCGAACCTACGACACTTGCACTGTTCAATCAGAATTCAAGCCACCTCATAACAAATCTCCATGATCGCTTTTGGTGAATTTGATTGCCGAATTGGTATGTAAAATGGGGATTCGCTTTTGCTTTTATTAATCTGAATGAATGCTATGGTCTGCCCACCCACGCTTGGTCTACTTTTTAAGAATGAGTTATTATATTTTAAAATCAGTAATGTAGATGGTGTGTTATGAAAATAAAATTTTGCGTTAAAAAATATTTGTTTGGATGGTAAATTAGTTTTTTTATTTTTAAGATTTTTTTAATCTAAAACTAAGGGATTATACAGTTCAGATGAGATAATATATTTTATTAAAAATTGAATAAAATATTATTATAATATTATTTTTAATATTATTTTTGTTTTAATATTTGAAAAAGTTGAATTATTTATTATATTTTGTATAAAAATTTGATAAAATTGTAATAATTATATGAGATGAGATAATTTGAAACCAAACCAATCCTAAAAGTGTGTAATCAAGAAAACAACTCGAAAGAGCAACCGTAATAAACCAATAAAGAATTAAAATGTGTTGAGGAGAACACGATTACCCCCACCCCCAACAGATCATTGATAACTGTTTGGACACTCTCTAGCAAAATGCCTAGACTCCCCACAGTTGTAGCAATTCCAATTTTCCAAAGCGGCATCCGCTCTTATAACTAGGGATGTAAATTTAAACCAGTAAATCGAAAAATCGGGCCGGATCAGTTGGTCCGGTTTTTGAACCGGTCCGGTCCGGAACCGGTTCTTATATTTTGAAAACCAGCCGAAATCGGTCCGGTTTCGGTTTCGTAGTTTCCAGGACCGGATCGGTTGAAAAAAAATATATAAAAATTAATTTTATATATTATACAAAATATTATATATATATGTTTTATATATAATATATAATTATATATTAAATTTTTATATATAATATATATAATTATATATCATATATGAAATAATTTCAAATTATAATTTATAAATTATAACATGAAATGTTAATCTTCAATATGAATATTTGTAATTTGTTTGATTATATGTTATTAATATAATTATATATACAATAATGTTATTATAATTTATAAAATAAAAGTTTAATCATAAAGATGAAAATTTAATTGATCATATGCTTTAAACATAAAAAATATATATTAAATTATTAATAACATTTTATCATAAGAGATAACACTTTATTATATATTTTTACATTTAAAAAAAAAAATCGGACCGGATCGGACCGGACCGGAAACCGGTAAAATCGGAGATACCGGTTTAGGAGGCTAACCGGGACGTAATCTGTTTTGAAAAATATAAAACCGGTACATACCGGTTCGATCCTAAATTTTATTCAAAACCGGACCGGACCGGTTACACTCCTATTTATAACAGCCAGCTCACAAAGTGCCCACTTTCACCACACTTGTAACAACTCCCACCATAACCCCTGCATCCTCCCTCCACCACGTCCACTTCTCCTGCCGCCTCGGCTACTTTGCATAGGACCCTCAGATGGGCCTAATGATATCAAGGGCCTTGGTGCAGCTGCGCTTGACTCAATCAGGTACTCCATTGCCTCCCCTTCGCCTAAACTCTGAAATCCCTCAAGATGGAATGAATATTGGTGGACTACAGCCCTTCCCCACGCACCATCGTCAGGGATTATGAACTCGAACCCCTTTTGTTATTGAACCAATTCACTATCCTGCTCAGCCTCTCCACGCATCTTGGTTATGCAAAATAATTTGTATACATACATCTGATGTGAACAGTTTTTTACCCAGTTATGGGTCCATGCATGTACACGAATTAAATCCTTTCTTTACTCCTCAGTGCAGATCTACAACTAGTGTTTTTTTTAAAAAAAAAAAACAAACTAGAGACCAAAAACCAGAAACCAACCTGACCGGGATGGGTGCCATCGAGTTCCTTCAGGGTTGTGCAGTACTCGTGCATTACCCAAGCGGTTATTTTGCCTGGACGAGGCCCTTTATAGAATACCAGAAAGTTTTTCTTGCCAATCAATCCCGTGTCCGACATGATTTTCTTTGGCTGACCCGTCACTTTCCAGAATCCAGTACTGGTTGCCCTTTTCGATCGCTTCCCATTCCAATCCAGTGGCAAGAAGAACCACCACTCTGGATACTCCATGCCGTTCATATCCCACAAGATGCACAACTCTTGAGGGCCAAAGACAGTAGTAGAAGGAGAACACTTTTAGCAGACTATATATGGCTCCTATACATATGGATCCATGTCTCTTCACATTTTATTATCAAAACAAACTAAAAGGTGTGAAAGAGTACGAAGAAACTCAAAAGAAACATTAATAGTTGCAAATTCAAGGCGGACCGAACCGAAGTGAGTGAAGAAGTACTAAATAAGTTCATTTATTTCACCAAAATTCATATTCATCGTCCTTTAAATCGTATCCTTTCATTGTTCTTGATGATCGCAACAGTAATTGACGGGGGAAACTTGATTATTTAAAGTCATTCATGCAAAATATATTCGTATTCATGTTGAATTAACAGTTTATCCCGAGAAACGTTAAGCCTGAAGATATGATCAACTTATATCATCTTCTAACTGGGTTCTATAAACATAAATTAGTAAAATCTTTGACAGAACATCCTAACAACAATTCCCAAAAATAAACATAAAAAAAAAAGACTTGAGTTTTCCTACTCTTCAGGTCGAAGTACTGCCAAAGAATCAAAAACGTCTGCAGAAAAAAAAAAAAAAAAAAAAAAAAAAAAAAAAAAAAAAAACCATGAATCTGGGTTTGTAATAGTAAAGAAGGTGCTTGCAATACGGACAAATTCACCCAGAATAAAAAGGGGCAAGCACAAACATTTTACTTTTCAGGAACAGTAAAAAATTTGTGCTCCGTTTTTCTTTCTCCGTGAATTTGGCAGGATGCCTAGCAGCTCTCTAACAAGAATAGAGAGATACGTACTTCTCAGATCCCAGGGGTCCCATCCGCAATTCGGAGCTTCGAAAATGAAGTCAACTTCATGATCATTCCGAGTGATTTTGGACCACAAGAAATCGATGACCTTCTCGTCCGAGGGACGGGTGTCTTTGAACGTTAAAATGAGTTGAGTTGAGTTGAGTTGAATTGTGATGATAAAATATTGTTAAAATATTATTTTTTAATATTATTATTATTTTAAAATTTGAAAAAGTTAAATTATTTATTATATTTTGTGTTAAAATTTAAAAAAATTATAATAATGAGTTGAGAAGAGTTTAGTAACCAAATACACTCATTATTTCAGGTTTGGAGGCAATTCACCCATCACACACACAAATACCTGTAGAAAGTAATGTTTTGAATACCGTACCGGACAGCGTACCCGTCAAGGCACTGAAACGAAATATTTCGGTACTGATACCGTTTTGAGATAACGTTTCGGGATAAGGTTTCGGGATAGTCAATCTATAAATAAATTATATATATAAATATATATAAAAATTATATTTTAAAATAATAGTCTATATATAAATAAATTATATACAAATACATATATATATAAATTATAAATAGTCTAGTCTGAATTGAGGGTTAAAAAATAAGTTTGTAGTTTAAAAAAATGAAAAAAAAAATACAGGCTGAAATATCGGCCGGTATCGGCCGAAATATAGACCGATACAGGTCGAAATTGAGGCCGGTATGACCGGTACTGGCCGGTACAGCTAGTATTTTAGTCGGTACAAAAAAAATATAGTACCTGTACCGACCAGACGGCCGAAACGAAAAATTTTTTACCGTACCGACAAAATTTAAAACTTTGGTAGAAAGTGAGGAAGGAAGCAATGAAAAAAGAGAGTACCTGTAGAAAGTGAAAAGAGAGGAGAGTTGTGTGCAAGCAAGCAATTGACCCTTGTCCATATAAAGTCGAGCCACGTTTCCTAACTTATTGATGAAGCTTGCACTTTAGTCCTTCAGTTTTAATTTATTATCAAAATAGTTCTTTAAATTCGAGTTTATTTTCCATCAAAAAAAAAAAAAATCAGAGTTTATTTTGTTGATTCCAAGTTAGAATTCTCGATTTGTTGTCGTATCATCCTTTCCATTTGACCATGGGTAGTGCTAGTGTGCCGCGGGCGGCTACTAATACAAATTTTATTTTTTTACATTTTCTTAACATATTTAAATATTTTTAAAAATAAAAAATATACCAATATACTCATAATTATTTTCTTAATTAATTAAAAAAATTAAATATATGAACAGTGAAAATGTATAAATATTATTCTTCGACTCATAATGTTAATAAGCAGTTATATGTTTTCTTCTAATAATGATGAGACATTCGCAAATATAACTAACTATCCATTGAGAGTAATATTATTTTACACAAATACTTATATTTTAATTTTTTTTTATTTATAAGTTGATAGGTAGAACACAATATCCACATTATTTATATGACAGAAATTGATTCAAATTTTAGAATTTTTTTTTTAAATCAAATCATATTATGTAAATATTTTGTTAAGTAGATTATTATACCTGTTTATAAATAAGATTTTATCTTTTTAAAATATGATTATATAAAAAATTGTACATATATTAATCATTATTTATTTTTAATGGATTTATCTGCTGTCATTTCTGATGAGTTATTACTTATTAGAATGGTATTAAAAGTATTGCAAGTTAAAAGTTTGAACTTTGCTTTCTTGAAAACAGTGGAGATCAAAACGAGATCATTCCAGATACAAAGGAACTGCTCGCTCTTTGTTTGGTTTTGAAGAACTGATTGGCTGGATCACTGTGAGAAGATGACACGATTTCTATTATAGTACGAGTCCGGCAACCTATACGCGACCATCACCTATGACCTTCACAAATAAAGTGAGTGGGATATGAATGGGATAAATTGGATGTCGTCATCCTAGTGTAAGTTTTCTTAAGCTTTTTCACTCTAATATTAGACCGATTTGATTAAAAAAAATCAAACTATCACGTCTTATTTTACATAATTATGATAATTTTTTAAATTTTTATATAAAATATAATTAATAATTTCATTTTTTTAAATCTTAAAATTAAAAAATATAAAAAAAATTATTATAATAATATTTTATATAATTTTTAAATAAAACATTTCATCTCATCTTATTTAAATTGTATAATCCAACGAAACGTAAAGGTTTTATTAGATTCGATAAGTTTATTTTTTTTTAATTGGTATATAGTTGTTGGCCTTTGAAAATCTTTCCACCAATTGGTTGGGCATAAAATCTTTCTTGTGTTGATTGGGTAGAGGGAGTCTTGCTACTATTATGTGTTGCCTCCCAATTTTTGGACGAGCTTGTCCTCCTTAATGAAGTGCGGTCGGCCAGGTTGCCGCAAATATGGACCATGAGTATTTAGAAAATCAAATAATTTATTGGACACTCATTGCCTACACATATATATGATTTGAGAAATGCTAGCCGTCTACCCATATATATGGTTTCAGTATAGAAATAGCCTTAGTATTGTGATGTCCCCAAATTCTATTTGGGATTTAATGGAATTGAAGTATCGGGACATGCAACATATGATCACATACTCTTATTTCTGATAGTTAAGAATGCAACGCACCTAACATGCATCTAATAATATGCACTATACGGATAATTTTTTTTTGCAATACACAATGTATCCGAGTACTATATCCCAAAAGATAAATATATTTACATCATATTCGCATATCAAATAGTCATAACATCAATTTGAATCAAAATGAGTACCAAAAACAAGGATCCAAAAGTATAGACATAAATACAACTACTGAACTAAACAACGAGTCGCTCACACAACTCAGCTATAAGCGCCAAAGTGGAATCCAAAAATTGGAGCACCGATGAACTCCTTGAGCGACCTCTGCAGCCTACTTAGACCACTAGTAATGGCCTCAACAAACTTTGGCCAAAATTTGACTAGGAAATTCACTTTTACAAATTTAACTAGTCATTTTTCAATAATATCAAATAATAGACTTAACAAATCTATCACCATTCTATTAAAATATTGATTTTGAGCTTTTCATTTATTTTAATTCTAATTGTAATTTGAATATTTATTTGTTATTAAAAAACTACATATTAATTTTTCAATGTTCATATTATTCTAACGGATAAAATTTCCTAACGGTTTTTTCTTTTACAACGCTAATATTTTTTCAATTGATATATAGTTGTATTAAAGTTTATGGTTCTATTAAAACTTATGATTGTATTAAAATTTATAGTTGTATTATTGTTGTATTAAAATTTATGGGAAAGGGTGGTGAAATTTCAGAACCTGAATTTGAACCGTTGGCCTAATTTGTTCAAAGCACAATGTTCTCAAACTGTGCGGGAGAGAAGCAAGAAGATATTTTTTTAGTCCAAAAATAATATTTGGCCAGCCCCTTGGGCTCAACAAGTTTGGCTAGTGATATAATATGTGGCTAAAATCACTGTTCATTTATACTTTATTTTGCACCTTAGCTATTCCTTGGCCAAAATTTAACTTTGTTGAGCCCACTACTAATGCTCTTAACCCCATCCAGCTGGTTGAGTCCTGGACTCCTGATTCCTACTCCCTTGACACATCGTCTACGATTCCGGAGAAAATGGTAGTCGAGACTAGCTACCAATTGAGATTTTACAAATCTCAGCAAGTAAATTACTAAACTACCAATTGTATAAATAGGCATGCATGACAGTAAAATGACATATGTGGATCATGACATGGATTTGGACATGCGTGACATGACTTGTAAATAACATGGCTATACATGAACATAACATGACTTTCGCTTGAATGTGGCATGACTTGATATGAACATGACCTTATTACATATACATGTTTTTTTACGTGAATCGCAGATGCTCCACGACTCCTTAAAGGCCGTATACTCCTGTCAATACCATATCACATCACAGGCATCTGCATTAGTTGTGAGTACATCATGATAATTGAAGTTGTAAACATGTAGTTTGGAACCACCAGTGTTGTGTGCGTGACTTCTCTCTTGTAACCAATTACTTAAGTTCCATTCGAAGCCTACTGATTGTATTTTGTCAACCTAAGGGATTCCACATCCAATTTAAACACTTAAGTGTAGACAGATGAGTTCCATTAGGATAATTTCTCATCTTAGCACTTGAGATCATGATAAAATAAAAGACTCATACATGACTTAGACGTATTTCATGACATACTCATATAACAGATGACATGATATTTGTAGCATGTAACAGATAAACATATAACATATGACATGGAATTCATGGCTTGTAACATAATAATATGTAACAGTGATATAGCATTCATATAACAAATATGGTTGCCATACATATGGATCAATATCTCTTCACATTTAATATCAAAACAACCTAAAAGGTGTGAAAGAGTACTAAGAAACTCGAAAGAAACATTATAATTTGGAAATTTAAGGCCGACGTCCGAACAGAAGTGAGTGAATAAGTATACAAAAAGTTAATATATTTCATGAAAAAACATATTCAACATCGTTTAAATACTATCCTTTAATTGTTCTTGATGATCACAACAGTATTGGTGGTGAAAACATAATAACAAATGTTTTAATCATAAACGATTTCTTTCTTCATTTTTTTTTTTTTTGATAACCAGAACTTCATTCAACTAAAAATAACATCAATACATCAATTGTTATCAAATCATAAAGCATAGTGAACAAAAGAATGGATCTGCTCCCACCAAACATTAATTCCAACAACGTTCCAAGCATATCTAGCTAAAGCATGAGCTACCCATCCTCTTGACATGCAGCACTTGTACTTCCTGAAAATGCAGCAACAGGTTCTTAATCTCATTGAGCAGATTACCAGCACTAGCATAAAAGGCTTCTGTAGATTGTAGTTCCTGAACCACGCTGAGACAATCAGTTTCAATGATTAATTTTGGAATGGCAATTGGAAGGCAAAGTTGTATCCCTCTCAACACATCAATGGCTTCAATTGTAGCTACCTCATCCACCTCTAGCTCAGTCTTGCTTGCTGCCATCACAATTGCTCCATTTTTATCTCGCAGAACAACCCCAACTCCAGTCTTCCTCAGGTCAGAAAAGGTTGCCCCATCAACATTTAATTTAAGAACACCATCTTCTGGAGCTTGCCACTTAGTCAGTTTTTGTAATTGCTCCCTTGATGTAATAGCTCGCACATCATTGAAAGCTTTGCACATTGATAAAGCATGTTCAACTGCTTGGACAGGTTGTATCAAATTCTTCTCCATCTGTATTTGGTTCCTTCTGTACCATAAGCTCCAACAAAGGACACAAAACAAAGTTAATTCAGTTTCACTGCCTTGCATCAGAACCCTTCACACAGTCTGAATAAAATTGAAAGAAGTATGAAAAAGCTTGACCAGGAAGAAACGCTACCAAACAATATAATTAGTAGGACAAGTTAACAGAGCAAGAGTAATATCTTCCTCATGAGTCAGACAAAAACAACACTAAAGTTCCACCTCCACCTTTTTCCTCCTAAGATTAATAAGTGTTGGTAAAATATCCTTACAAGCCTTCCAAGCAAACGTTTTAATCTTCCTAGGGACTTTCATATGCCATATTTTCCTCCAAAGATTCATGTCTTGCATTTGCATGAATGTTTCCCCATCACCACTGGCCTCAAAGTCCTGAATCAGCTTATAAGCACTCTTGACAATGAATTTGCCATTTACTTCCTTATCCCAAATCCACCAACCCATACATTGACTTTTCGGCAATCTAACCTTTAGGATCTCCTAAGCTACATTTGGATTGAAGAGAGCTCTAATCAATTGTTCATTCCATGTCCTTGTAGTATCATCAATTAACATGTCCACTGTACTTTCTTCATCAATTGGTAGCCCATTCCTACTATCCAGATCAGAATGTAAAGGTCTAGGTCCAGGTAACCGAGGGTCCTTCCAAATCTTCACCAATTCTCCATTCCCAACACGCCACCTACATCCTTTCAAAAGCCATTGCCTTGCTTCAAAAATACCCCTCCAAGCATAGGAAGGGTTAGCGCCTAAAGAAGTTTGGGATAGTACTTAGCCATGAAAATTCTCTGCAGCAAAGAATTCTCATTTTGCAAAAGCCTCCAGCCCTGTTTGGCCAATAAAGCCATATTAAACATATGTATATCGCGAAACCCCATCACACCTCTAAATTTGGACACACATAATTTCTTCCAACTTATCCAATGGATTTTCCTCTCATTACTTCTTTGACCCCACCAAAACCTCGCCATCATCCTCCCTAGCTCACAGCACAAAGTCAGGGGTAATTTAAAGCAACTCATTGAGTAAGTTGGTATAGATAAGGCTATTGTTTTAATAAGAATTTCCCTGCCCTCTTAAGAAAGTAGTCTCTCTTTCCAACTCAGCAAATATGACCACACCCTTGTCTTAATACCTTCAAATGATCTGGATTTAGATCTTCCCACAAACTTTGGCAACCCTAAATATATATCATACTGCTGGAAAGTTCGAACACCCCATAAGTGCAACAACTCTCTTTGTTTAATAGCATCTACATTTTTAGAAAAAACCATAGTTGTTTTCCCTTTATTCACCTTTTGCCCAGAAGCCATCTCATATGTAGTTAATAGACCTTGAATAAATCTGGTTGTTTCAACATCAGCTCGACAGAAAAGTATGCTATCATCAGCAAAGAGGTGTGTTACCACTAGAGCCCCTTTACAGACTCTTACACCCCTCAAACTCCTATTTGCCTCAGCATCTTTCAATAAGGCTATTTTCAATGCAATAGAGAAAAAGGTAAGGGGTGAGTGGATCCCCTTGCCTAATACCCTTGTAGGTGAAATGGGTCCATGAGCATTCACATTTATTAAAACTAAAAAAGTAACAATTTTAATACATTCCATATGAATGCAACAAATCTGGGTACAAACCCCAATTTAAGCATAATTTTCTCTAAGAAATCCCATTCAATTCTATCGTATACCTTACTCATGCCCAATTTAAGTGACATATACCATTTCTTCCCATGCCTTTTATTTCTCATGTAATTGACTAATTCATAAGCTGTCAATACATTGTCACTAATTAACCTTCCCCCCACAAAAGCACACTGAGATTCAAAAATGATGGCAGGTAAAACAATCTTCAGTCTATTAACAATGACCTTAGAAACAAGCTTATAAACCACATTACATAGGCTGATTGGATGGTAATCAGAAACCAATTCACAAGTTTTCTTCTTAGGAATCAAACTTATAAGAGTATGATTTAGTTTAGAATGCAATTTACCTGTGTTAAGAGCATCTAACACTGCATTTGTAACAGACCCTCCCACAATGTGCCAATATGATTGGAAGAATAGAGCAGACATGCCATCAAGTCCCGGCGCCTTGGTTGGCTGCATTTGATTCAAGCCTTGCTTTACTTCTTTTGCAACAAAGGGCTTGGAAGGTGCAACATTCATTTCTGCAGTTACTCTCTTATCAACCAAGCTCAAAACAGCTTCCTGATCACCCTGCACAAAGGAGGTGAAAAGTTCCTTGAAGAAATCAACAACCAGATCATCCCTTCGTACCCCCTCATGCCAAATTCCCCTATCATCCTTAAGGACCCTTATTAAATTCCTTTTCCTTCTAGTAGATACATTAGAATGGAAAAACCGTGTGTTTTGGTCCCCTTCTTTAAGCCAATGCACCCGAGATCGTTGTCTCCACATCACCTCTTCCCTTTCAAGCCACAACCGAACTTCCTTTCGAGCTTGATTAAGGCCACCAAGATCCAGATGATAAGAATGAGCAAATTGCATTTTCTCAAACTTAGACCTAGCCTCATTAAGATTTTTCTGTACATGCCCAAAGGAATCTATGTTCCATGATTTCAGCTCTTCCCCACATCCTTGAATGAGATTAATAATCCCTTCCATACCCTGATTACTCTCCCTGTTACTCCAGACTTGTTCAATAATTCTCTCACACTGCACCTCTCCCACCCACATAACCTCAAAGCGAAATTGCTCCTTTCTTTGCTACTCATCCTTATAGCAAAAAGATTCGAATAGAAATGGCAAATGATCCATATGTGCTATAGCCCCATGTCGAATCACCAATTGTGGAAATAATTGAGACAACAAAATATTTCCCAAGAACCTATCAAGACGCTCATAGATATGAGTATCGTCGTTCCTCCCATTCCACCAAGTAAACCTGGGCCCTTTGAAACCTAAATCCCTCAACTCACAATCTGTTAACACCCCTCTAAAAGCCTTAAGCTGAGATACAGGTCTTGGTCCTCCACCTCGTTTCTCATGTGAATGCAACACTTCATTAAAATCACCCCTAACAACCAGGGAATTTGCTCAAACGAATTAAGCGTTTTAATGAGATTCCAGGTGGACTTTCTACTCGATGTTTCTAGGTGATCATATAAACCCGTAAACTGCCATTCCGTGAAATTTTCCATTTTAATATGAGCATCAATATGATATCGTGAGTAAGATTTAATTTCAACTCCCAGTTCAGAGTTCCACAACAAACCCAACCCCCCCCCCCCCCACTTCGCCCCACAGAATCAAGAGAAAAAAAGTTCGTAAAACCTAATTTATATTTACAAACATCCATAACTCGTGTTGTAAGCTTCGTCTCTTGCAAGAACAATAGATCGGGCCCTTCTCTCATGATTAAATCACGAAGTGCACGAATTCCCAATGAGTTCCAAAGCTCACGAGAATGCCAGCATATTGTTTTCATGGTTGTCGGTAGGGCTGAACATCAGACCCTGTCGATAGAACAATTGGTACCTCATGAAGAACACAAATCTGAACATCCTAAAAAATGCTCCTTGCCTTCTTTGCTTGAGCCTCATCCAGTTTCGTAATCGAGCTCCGTTACTCAACTTCAAACATGAAGAGCAAACATCCACAGCTTTTACCTGCCTAACCACTTTCCCTTTCCGTTTCCAGAAAACTTTAGGTGGGCCTTGTTTAGGTTGCAACGCCGTGTTATTTCCTGGGTTGTTAGGGGATGGGCTCATATCACAATAGCCCATCTCAGAAGAATAAACCAGGTCTATCAACATTGTATTTTCAGCCGTCTGCATTACTTCTTCCAACTGACTTCGAGATTCACTCATTTCGTCAACCCCATCCTCAACTGACACAACCTCCACCATTATGGCATGCTTAATGCCATTATCCCCCCCCCCCTCCCTTTTAACGGTTGCATTATTTCCGCAGATAACGGATCCTCCACATTTAAAGGCTTCTTAAACACCGTTGTAACCGCTTCCGGAGATGTTGCACCTGCAGTTGGGACCAACTTTGACCCGCTGCTTTGACCCTCACCGTAAAGATTGACCACCTTGGACGACTGTCGACGAGCACTCTGAGAAGGCGTTGGACTGGCATGACCAAGATCCCGCAACCATTGTCTGTAAGGCAATTTCCCATCCGAAGCTTCACTCTGCCCAGCCTGCTCACAATCCCTCTGCAGATGCCCAAGCTGGCCACATATATAACAGAACCCCGACAACCTTTCATATGAAAACCTTACCCAGTAAGGCTTATTCCCTCCTAGGCTAACACACTTCTCCTGTAAAAGAGGTTTAGAGACATCAAGGCAAATTCGCACCTACATGAACTCCCCCCATTTGCACTCTCCATCAAGCAGATCCACCTCCAACACTTTACCCAGTGATTCACCAATTATACGAGCAACCCTTTGACTACAGGCCATACGTGGGAGATCATGAATACGCACCCTAAAAAGGGCTTCCGTTAAAGTTATCTTATGAGGTTGAAGAAAGCCATCAAATGGCTTTAGAAGGACTAATTGCTTGTCAAAAGACCACGGCCCATCACGCAGGATCCTCTCCTGATCTTTGCCATCCTCTAACTCAGCGATAAGAAATTTAGACCCCAACTCCTGCAATCGCATAGATCTGGTGGGGTGCCAAATCTTCCTCAGGACTTGCTTAAAAGCCTCTTTATTGTAGTGTTTAGTGGTAAGCAATAGCACTATCAAGCATTTCTCACCATGCACTATATTTTCCTGCACTAGTATCATCAACAGAGACAACTTCTTGCTCATTCTCCGTTAAGGATAGCTTCCCGTACAGCGCTTCCAAATCATCAGCCATGGGTAAATCCAAACATGCACTAGACAGAAGAGCAAACCTCTACTCGTGAGAGACGAGAAATGAAAAATTTAACCCTACTCAAAGCTTTTGATCTTTAACCATAAACGATTTCATAAAAACTAAACTCAATAAATTTGATGTCGTACGTCAGATTATAAAATTAGTTTTTTTGTAAAATAAATATAACGTATCACATGAATCTAAATTATCAATTTAATTAGTTAAATCATTTTTCTAATAGACTTAGATAAACATAAATTAGTATATAAAATCTTTGACATAACCTAACAACAATGTTAAATATTTTAATATGAACATTAATAATTGAATCTTCGATTTTCTATGATCCACGATAATAAAATAATAATAGTTAAATGAAGTACATTTCTCCATCACAGTTCGATGAAGAATCTGATCTGACTATGAGAGAAGGATAATCCTAGCCACTTAACCTCACAAGTGTCTCCCAAAGGCTAGAGGCACAATGATGTTGTAGATGAGAACCATTAACCCCTCAGTACTATTTATAAACTTTTAGCCATCAAGAAATCTACAGACTTTGTGTCCTATTGTGATTAGATATGAAGTTAATCTTATCTCATTAAAGTTAATCTTATCTAATTGTGACTCATCAATTAATTAATAAGAATTGAGCTATTCTAAACCATCAGGATATAGGTGTGTGGGACATAGAGTTTAAATAAAGCTCTTACATTCTCCCACTTGGCCCATACACCCATAAAATAATATTTTTCGTTCATGGATTTATTACATGAAATTAAACATATTGCGCAAATTCATTTCCAAAAAACTTTTATAGGTCAAAATACATTACATAAGTTCTGTAATATTAATGTCAAACCAACTAATAATACGAGCCATGACGGTCCTCTGTTATATAACCAACAATTCTTTTCCACGTACCACAACACGAGTAACTTAACACGATCATTAATTGAGACAATTAAGGCTAATATTGTAATGCCTTGGGCTCTAATTCATGTCTATCATAGACATTATATTGTCATCATTCATCTACATCATTTAATGTACATATAAAGTGGAAAGACAAGAAAATAGAAACAACCGTAATAGTTATATTTCAATGTCCAATAACAAAATACTTAGCATATCAATGATCTCTTTAATATGTTCACATCATGGTATAAACATCTAATCCATCTTTTCAACATGTTCTTTAAAGTATTTAAAGGACATAAGAGTAGTATTAACATACTAATCTTATGGACATATTTGTTTTTATACTTTCTCCTTAACATTTAAGTATTTAAAATTTCATTAAATATTTGTCATTAGGAGAAAAATATTCTAAGGAATTATTGCAATATTTTCTTAACGGTTTGGCTATAAGTCAACAATTCCAAGTCCTAAAATAAATCTTCTCAGTTAGATTCCATAAATTGTGGCCTCAAAGTATACCACAAACTCAGTCCCTGTTGTACATGAGGCAATAAGATATTTGTCTCATACTTTTTCATAAAATAACTCTACTAGATAGCAAAATACATAATCATAACTGTATTTTTCATCATTAGAGTAATCCAACAAAATATGGTTCAAATACCCAACTACCTTAAAAGTAACAGTTCTTCTTAATGCAATAATATAGTCTTTAATTTCTTACAAATAACCTTACACTCTTTTCACAGCTTTTGGGTCAAACATCATTGGGTTACTTTGGCAACAACCAAGAATGCAAACTGAAAAGCTGATATTCAATATTCAATCTTATCCAAATTTGTGCGATCATCAGATTTATTATAACAATCATATACATAATTTCCTTAACAACCTAATCAATTCGAAGGCACTGTAAAATACTGAGCATGCCACATTTTATTTTTAAAGTATCCATTGAACGAAGCAATGAAAGAGAGGACCTGTAGAGAGGACATGTAGAAAGTGAGGAAGGAAGCAATGAAAGAGAGGAGAGTTGTGTGCAAGCAAGCAATTGATCCTTGTCCCTTATATATTTATATAAAGTCAAGCCACATTTATAAATCAGGCCCCTAACTTCTTTGTAAAGCTTGCTCTTTAGTCCTTCATTTTTAATTTACTATCAAAATAGTTCTTGATGATTTTTTTTTAAATCAAATCATGCTTATGTTATTATACATGTTTATAAATAAAATTTTATAAAAAATTATACGTATGGTAATCATTATTTATTTTTAATGAATTTGTCTGCTGTCATTTCTGATGAGTTATTACTTATTAGAATGGTATTAAAAGTATTGGAAGTTAAAGGTTTGAACCAAAGTTTTTAAAATCATTTCAGTATTTTCCATGCCGGAACAACAATTGGTACGGCAGAGGGTTGCGCTTCGTATAGGGTCAAATTTTGGTCTTATTGGGTTGCTTCAATCAATTTCGACCGGTATTTCGTGTTTCAACCGGTATGAAACTTTCGGATCTGGTACAGTATATAGTGCTGGAGGGTAGTTTTGTAATTAAAGTAAAAAAGGCAGGGAGCTTTTCGTAAAAACGCTAGTAGGGTCAAATCAAAACCTCACTCCCTGCACTCTTTTTAGAAAAATGTTATTTTGCCCACTCAACTTGTTCCTCATTTTGACACTTTATGCATTTTATTTTATTTTTAATTTCTTTCTTTACTTAATAGTTAAGGAAGTGATTATTAATATATTAGTATTTTTTTATATTTTTTAAAAATATTTAAAATTATAAAAAAAATTAAATGAAAATAAAAATACCAATTTGGCCTAATGGTAAAATGGAGCAGTGCTGCTCACCTCTTTTTATATCTTTCGTTTTCTTTTTGCGGTAAAGTGTGTACTTTGACTGTTAGATTTGACTTTTGTTGCCCTAATAAACTCTAATTATTTTATAATCACTTATATATAAATTAAGGGTAACGATACCGTTGCGGTTGGACTAGTATTGCTTTGAAAATTTTTTTATTTTTTCCACCGACTCTGAACACAACTCTCCTTAACCATTCTAAAGTTTCTGCATGATGTGATGTTTACTTTCTGCAAACATCATAAGTTTGTTCTCAAATTTGGACTGGCGCTCAAAATGAAGTGCCCTTTTTCTTCTTCTTTTCTACTCTTTCTCTCTCTCTCTCTCTCTCTCTCTCTCTCTCTCTCTCTCTCTCTCTCTCTGTGTGTAGGGTTTTGGTGATTTGGGTGACATAACAGAGGTGCTGCCACTACTGCCACCACACACAGCCAATTGAGACGCCTCTCCTGAGCCACCAAGTAAGCCCCACACTTTCCCTCTGATTTTTCACTATTTGGGAAGACCCATTTTATGTTTCAGTGTTTGGGCTTGTTCAAGCATATTCTAATTTTCAAAATTCTTAATTTTCCTTGCTCTGGGTCGATCAGTTTGGTGCCTTATTGAAATTGGTTTTCAATTTCTTCCATTGTTCAATGATTGTGAAATTTTTTTGAGTTTTGAGTATGAGAGTAGCTTTTATATACTTGCTGAAATTATCATGTTTCTCATACCTCGTTTATGATCCTCATGTGTTTGTGCGAGTGAAATTCGATTGTGGGTAATATCTTAATTTTAGGCTTTGAATGGGTTGTGTTTGGTGTTGTTTCAGTGTTTGTGTTGTTAGGGCGAAATATGAGGTGCTATTGCAGGAGCTAGGAGGTGTTGTTGCAGTGTTTGTGTTGTTAGTAATACCTTTGAATGGGTTGGGTTTCTCAGTATTAAAGCTCTGGTATTTTTTTAGTATTACCTATCAAAACAAGGTGAGCATCTTAATTCCTCTAGGAGTCTAACCAATATTTTCTTACTTATCCAAAAAGAAAAATCTTCTGGGAGTCAGTATATTTGACATATAAGTGTTGATATCTAATGGCTCAAGGAGTCTACTATATTACACACTTCTTGTCTGGAGACAAAAGTTAAGCTTCTGAATTTCTTTGAACCTAAAAGTTATGTCATGTATTCTATTTTTAGGTACTCTATTTTGATCTTCCGAAGAATGCACACCTCAAGCTGTTAGAATTAATGCAAGAGATGTTGAGAAGCAATTCTTTACAATAGGCATTTCTTCTCTAAGATAACAGCTGAACTTGAAATTCTCCTCCAAGAAGTTTAGGTATCATTGTCACTCTCCTTCGAGCCATAATTGTCAATCTCATTTCCATTCTTTTTTCTTTTAGAGATTTGTCTTGTTTTGTATGTAATCCCAGTAAGTCAATTTCAGAGAACTTTAGAAGTAACAAATGGTAGTTGAAAATATCCAATCGAGCAAGCGCCATCAAAGTTCAAGTCTGCAACGGAAATAGAAACTACTCGGCATCAAAGACAAATTGAGAATTAAGTGGGATCAACTAAGATTCTGATACCTAGATATATGGCTGCACTTATAGTAGCGTCATGGATGCTTTTCATATTTGTATTAATATGGTTGTTGTAATCAACTGTTTTGTAATGACTAGTTCGTAATGGATAGTTGTAATGAATGCTGTAATTAGCAGTTGATCCTTGTTATATTTTACTAAGTCAAGTCGCGTTTATAAAGCTGCGCACTTTAGTCCTTGATTTTCAATTTATTATCAAAATATTTCTTTAAATTCGAGTTTGTTTGTTGATTCCATTACCGGCCTTAATTTTATGATCAAATAATGTGATCGTGAAATATTAAAATATTTTTATTGATTTGGATATTCTATATTACATAATCAATCGCCTTGGATCAGAATTAATATAAAAAGTCTTATGTGTATCATTAACTTCTTTGCAACAGATTAATTACAAGTGGTTATATGTGAAAAGCAAGTTGAATTATAGTTTCTCATGAGCCGCCTAGCTAGTAATTAATACATACAAATGTGGTCTCTTTATCATCGTTAACAAGGACTAACGACAAGCCCCATTCTCCTTGATAACATCTTTCATATATACGTTAGAAAGTGGGGTACGTATTATTTCGTACATGCAATGATGATTTTGGCCTGTAATTAGGAGTTACATCATAAACAACTAAAACCAAGGTGCAAAAACTGACCATTATCAATACCTTATTCCTGCATTCACGTGAGAAAGACGATGCTATGAAATGAAAGGGTGGAGCTGGGATTTTGGAAGATCAGAGGACAACGATATCAAATAGGGAAATGCTAGCTATTTGCTATGTGCATCGATGGTGTGTGTCCATTGTGTATTTTGTTTATGGGGTTCTCATAGACGACACTCGGAAGGATCCTTGTTGGGAATTCAGAATGGAGTGTTAGGTTTGTGTACAAAGAAGCTATCAATTTAGCACATAAGCTTGCAAAATTAGCTTTTTCTTTTTCTGAGAAGAGGATGTGGATAGAGGAAGGCCTTTTACAGATTGCTAATTCCATTCTTAGTGAAAAATACTGTAATGACTGAAATGTTACTGATTATTCAATGAAGGAAATACTTTTTTATTTCAAAAAAAAAAAAAAAAAAAAAAGAACGCACCAACAAATTGGTTTTTTTTTTATTTATTTAAAAAAAATCTATATTGGAAGGTTACATATTTTTGTCTTTTGAGCTATTGAGTATTTTACTGCCAAGATAAATCAACATGCTGCATTATCAATTCCAACATATAAGGCAATTTTTGTTTTGGCCTTTAAACTGCAGATATTTACATTTTTCAACCCAAACTATCAAAACTTAACACATTGCACCCTCAAACTACCAAATTTTTTATACTTTACACTCAATTCAAATTAATATGGTCGTTGGGATCAATAAAAATGAGGTGACACATAACAATTTTGACTGTAAAACCTTAGTAGATGGTGTAAAGTGGCAGTTTTTAAGAGTTTAAAGTTGTAATACGTGAGTTTTATTTTGGTAGCTTGAGGGTATAAAATGTCTTTATCCCCAATTTTTGATTTCCAAGTGATTTAGCGAAAACCACAAGTTAACCTTATTTGTTTATAAGGATTTTATTTGTCCGAGTTTGTTGAAGATGTTTGAGATGTTTTGTCACATGTTAACCTTCCACATATGTTTTTTTATTTTTTTATTTTTGGTACGCAATATGTCTACAATTTACTTTGTAGTTCAAGTCTGCCATGTTTGTTGTAGACTGGACGATGTGGATTTTTTGTTTTGTTCGACTTCCTATATATATTTCTTATTGTTTTTTTTTATTTTTAATATGAATCTTCTGTTTTGTAGATTTGTTGAACAATCGAAAAGTTTATTCCCATAAAGCCTTGAATAATTGGAAAAGATTCTTTTCTTACCACCATGGCAGGGGATACTTTTGTACAGAACGGAAACAAGTATACCATATTGATTTAGATTGTATCTTAAGTAAAACAAAGAAAGCAATCGATGCATCAGCTTCAATGGCACCCAGGAATTAAGAGATCGAGATCTTCCCTCAATTATCCTAAACTCGAAGTTACAAAGATAAGAATTTCATGTCTTTATGCGTACTAAGAGAATTGCCTTCAAACCAAACACAACATTATCTAACAGATTGTCTACAATTCAAGTACAAACCAAAGTTATTTACATGCAACATAAGTACACGTCTTAATCAATCTTCCACGCCTGCTAATCTCCCTCTGATAGTTGTTCTGATAATCGTTCAGCATGATATCATACGTGAAACTTCATGGATGTACCCTTCTTTAGGGCATCATTAGGTTAGTGTACGATGGCAGAGATGTAGAGAAATTCAAATTATTGGATACATTATGTTTTTGCAGGATGCTTGGCTCGTGGACTGTTTTGGCTGGTGTATTTGTCGAGTCTGAGACTCATCAACATGAGAAAACGGATTCGGGATATTGAGTTTCTGCTTAAGTTAATGGACAGCTGGGAAAAATTCGGGTAATCAAAAGGGGTTTTAGACAGTAACGAGTCTGGAATTTCTCTGTTTTGAGTATTATGCATTGGATAGGATTCGAAAAGAAAGAGGCTAGGTTTCTAGAAATTGGTTGGAGGGAAATGCATGTCCAGGAGAAAACCTTTTTGAACAACTTCCAAGGAGGTTGCACATGGAATTATGTTTCAATGGTAAAACCTGGAATTGGCAGTGGCTTCATAAAATAGTGTTGATATGGTGTTTAGATCTTGGAGTTGGAAATGGAAGTGAAATAGAAACTGAGCAAAATATGTTGAGGTTTGGGATACTAGTTGGGAAATAATTGTCTTGCATAAGTATGAAGATTATGAGATTTTGAGCCTGTAGTTAAGACTCATCTTGTGAAGAATGCCAATAATTCTTTGGAATACATTCTGATTTGAAGACCCTCCCATCCATACCATGTGGATTTCCAGATTTAGCAACCCTGATGAAGCCTTTCTTTTGCTGATATCTCCAGAATCTTGAAATGTTGACTCAAACTGTCAAGAACAATGCATTGTTAGGATTCAAAAGACCAATAAATTTGAAAAATATAATTCATATAGACTGAGTTGAACTATAAGATTTTTGCAACTCACACCATTCAAGCTGCAATTGACACAACGCAACACAGTTTATGGGTTCAACTTGCAACTATCAACAAAAAATGTACTTGAGAGCACCCATTTACCAGTGGGTTGGCCATTTTTGTATCTGGGCCACTGCATGATCCATTGTCCTTAATAGAGATCAAAGTGATATTCTTTTGACTGCCAAATGTATTTGCAAAGTTCTCATTAACATAATCAAGTTCTAAATCTGGGAAAGCATAGCCATATGTGTTGTAACGCCCCAATGGAAGGCCCAAACCACATAGCCTATACTCCAAAAGGATCAGTCAATGATATAATTGGAGCCCCATTAGAACCTTATAAAGAGTAAGAAATTCTCCTTCCCAAGCAATATGAGATCTCATACACCACCTACCATTATCCTTATCATATGAGGTATCACAATCTACCCTCCTTAAATTCCCGACTTCCTCATTGGGCCAGTCTATCGTAGGTGGCACGGTTCAAATCCCACATTTTTTTTTCATCAGGCCAGTGCAGTCCATTAATTAAGTACTTATCTATTCAATTTTTTTCATCAAGATGATCTGCAGCTAGAAGCATAAAAAATGACCTTTGAGCTGCAGCAAATAGTAGCTTGTGAAGTTTTGACACCCTCAACTTCACCACACAATACCCTTATTGCACGATCCATTGACCTTAATAGAGAACAAAGTGAGATTCTTTTGACTGAAACGTATTTTGAAAGTACTCACTAGAAAAATCAAGTGTTGAATCTGAAAACTCATAGCCATACAGCAGGCTCACTAACACTATACTGAAAATATGTCCCACAATGACTGTTTTTCAAGTCATTGGTGACGGGGTCAGATATGCCAAACTGGATATCCAAGGGGAACATGGAGGACAAGTTGTAATCCGATGGCTCGGTAGGAGATCAAACATGCTTAAGCCTTCCTCAAACTGCAAATCAACCTGATTAGGAAAATAAACGATTGGGATTGATATTTAACTCACTAGCTATTGATTTGGAGCTCGATGCCTTACCACACAGGTTGTTGGTTCAGGCACATCATTTCTTGCAGCACAAGCATTATAACTATTTTGGTTACAATTACTGAGTGCTATAGTGTTCAATGTCTTTCCGTCAAAATATTCTTCATCAGGAGATACCAAATCCAACAGTGACTGTGGGACATATTTTCAGTATGGTGCTAGTGAGCCTGCTGCATATGGCTGAGTTTTCAGATTCAACACTTGATTTTCGTAGTGAGTACATTCAAAATATGTTTATCAGTCAAAAGAATCTCACTTTGGTCTCTATTAAGGTCAATGGATCATGCAATAAGGGTATTGTGTGGTGAAGTTGAGGGTGTCAAAACTTCACAAGCTACTATTTGCTGCAGCTCGAAAGTCATTTTTTATGCTTCTAGTTGCAGATCATCCTGATGAAAAAAAAAAAATGAATATAAGATAAGTACTTAATTAATCGACTGCACTTCTAAACTTTCAGAAAAAAATTAAGAACTGTTTTATCAATTCTTTTCTCACATCGGTAGTGGTAAGTTCTCCCAATTGATTCTCTGCAGCATGAGCACAACAATGTTTGTCATCACACTCAACAGGTGTTGCATAGTGACATATATTGTTCCTTCAAGGTTTCCAGGTGTCGTAGTAGCTTGCACTTCTGATGCCGGGAATACTGAGACCAGAAGTAGCTCAGACTCTGATTCTTCAAGACGAGATTTGGATGTGGCGGGAGATGAAACAGCAGGCCCAGCATCATTAAAGTTTGGGTCTTTAATACTCTTTTTTTCGTGTTTATAAGACAAATGACAGAGTACAAAGGCGCTCTGCATAAAATTCATCGACAAAGTCAATCAGGCTGATCAATACCTACACATTGCATTACTACAAAGTGCGGTTTAAAAATGTAAAGATTTGTATTAGAAAGGTTAGAGCTATGACAACAATGAAATAGAGGGATTTGTCCTCTCTTTTTTATGAAAAAAAACAATGCCTCTGTTCTAATTTAATTGGACAAATAAACCAACAGACTTCCTCTTTAGAGTAAGGACAGCTAAAATTACCAATTGAAACATATGAAGAAATCCTCAACTTGCTCATTACGATGACCCCAAACAAAAATTTAACAGATTTAATAGATTCCGCACCCCTATTAAGAGGACGACCCCCCCCCCCCCCCCTCCCCCCCCACACGGTTGGCAGAAAGATAGAATCAAATCCACACGAAATAAACTTGCACGAAATTCAGCTTGGCAATTAAGATTAAGATTAAAATAGTGTCACAAACCAATCATCTTAACCCACCAGATCGGGATGCGTGGCATCGAGTTCTTTCAGGGTTTTGGGGTACTCATGCAATACCCAATTGGTTTTCTTGCCTGGACAACGAACTCTATAGAATACAAGAAAGTTTTTCTTTCCAATCAATCCCGAATCAGACATGATTTTCTTAGGCTGACCAGTGACTTTCCAGTATCCAGCATTGGTTGCCCTGTTCGATCGATTCCCACTCCGATGCTTCAGATCCAGTGGCGAGAAGAATCACCACTCTTCATACTTGGTCTTTATGCCACATGAATTAAACCAGACTAAGCACAAAGTTTGAGGGCCAAAGTGAGTAAAACAAACGAGCACAACATGCAGGATTCTCTAACAAAAAGTTAGGATGCAGTATATGAAGAAAAATAATACAAAAATATTATGATTAAGAAACAAATAACAATAAAGTTAAAAATTCAAGAACCAAACGAGAAAATCAAATAGTCATACAGAGGCAGTGCTAAATATTTTACTGGTGTCACATTTCTCACACCGATTTAATATCTCGAGAGCAAGTTAAACAAACAGTTATGCCAAAAGGTTAACACTGCAGATATGATCAACTTAACAACAGAGTTCAATAAGCATACAAAAATTAGCAAAATCAACTACATAAAATCCCAACAACAAATCGAAAAAAAAAAAAAAAAAAAAAAAAAAAAAAAAAAAAAAAAAAGAAACCCGAATCTGGGTGTGTGATAACAAGAAATGGGAGAATATACGTTACTTTCAAAATCCTAGGACTCCGATTGCCATTTGGAGCTTCGGGAATGAAGTCGACTAAATCACCATTCCCAGTGATCTTTGCCCTCAAGAAGAAGTCGATGACCTTGTCGTCCGGCGGATCAAATCTGATCCATAGTGGCAATTTCGGAGACAACACATCCATCACATTCACGAACAAACAGAACTATAATTGAACTAAAGTCTAAAGTGCGACCGATACTGAGAAGAAGCAGTTGGCAACTCGGTCTATTATACAGAGGAGCTCAGCTCTAAAATATTCGAAACGGTCCTCCTAACTTCTTGATCAAGTTCCGTTCAGATTTCAAACAAAAAACAAAAAAAAAAAAAAAACAAACAAACTTCCTCGCTACGTTTACACTTTATACGGGCTAGTTTGGACATTTCAGTATTTTATTTCTAACGGTGCTACTCGCCGCTCAGAATAGTATGCTTATTTTGAAGCGTCAAAATGAGGGCGAGTAGAAAAAATAACATTTTTTTAAAAATATTTGTAACTTGTTTAAATATAGAACCGATCTCATCTTATCTTATCGTATTATTACAATTTTTTAAAATTTTTATATAAAATATAATAAATAATTTAATTTTTTAAAATTTTAAAATAATAATATTAATATTAAAAAATAAATTTTAATAATATTTTATTCAACATATCTAAAATAATTTTATTTCATCTCATTTTATTATCCAAATCAGTCCTTGAAGTTTTAAAAATTAAGAGAAAAAAAGTTGAATTAAAATAATATAAAATTAAAAATTACTTGGATATAATTTTTAATATTATTTTATTTTGAAGTTTGTAAAAAATTATATTGATTTTTGTATTCTATTTTAAAATTTTTAAAAATTGTATTATTTTTGTATTTGGATAATTATTAGGTAATAATTATATGAAAAAAATTAAAAATTTGAAATTAAGAATTATTTTCTATTTAAAAATAAAATTATGAAAAGTATTAAAAATTTTAAAAATTCTATATTTCATCTCTTCGTCCAAATATCCTCAGTTGTTGCTTCTTCCGTTCTTCGTATCATAGCTCTAAAATACGCGGGTTTGATTTAATTCTTTAGAACTTTAGTTTTTTTAGGAAACTTTTGCATATTATCATCTTAATTATAAAGGTTTTTTTAAGCAAATGTTTTATCTTACCAAAATATATATATATAGCAAAATAAATCTTTAAAGATAAATAATAATATACATCATCATCATTATTATTATATTTTAATGCGATATTAATTAATTGAAAACTATTTATTATTTAAGAAAAATTTTACTCATCATGTCACACATCACGCACCATATTTTTTTTTTATTTTTTTCTTTTACTAAATGTGTGGTATATAGATAATGAGTAGAAGAATTCAATTAGTTTAAGAAGAATAAAAAATTAAAAATAAATATAATGTGCAGTGTGTATGAATAGCAAAGTTCATTATTCAATACATATCATTCAATTATTAGATGTCAAGTGAAGAGATACCATGATAATAGTGATTAAAGGCTCATTTGAAAATACAATTGTTCTCAGATATTTTTAGATATTTTTAAATTCATTTTTTTTTTTCTCTCATTTCTAACAACCCAATAAAACATCTTAATTCAAACTATTTTATTATTATTCACAAACTATTTTACTATTATTTACAAATATTCTAAGATATTCCTAATATCCAAAACAGCACTTAGGTCTTATAAAAAAAAAAAACAAATAAACAAACAGCACTAAGGTTTGGTCTTGTTTCACAAACCTTTCAAACCATCTCATCTCATCTTATTTCATCTCGTCTCATGTCAACATCTAAACATTTTTCAATTTTAAATTTTCAAATTTTCAAAATTTTCATTTAATTATTATATAATCATTACAATTTTTTCAAACTTTTAAATAAAACACAAAAAATAATTCAACTTTTTCAAATATCAAAACAAAAATAATATTAAAAAAATAATATTATAATCCTTTTTTTAATTTTATCATTTTTTATTCAAACTTTTTCTCTTTTATTTTTCAAAATTTTATAAAAATCTTAACTCAAACTATTTCATTACTAATTATAAATTATTTAATTTTATTTATAGATTTTTTATATCATATAACCAAACGAATGCAAAGAGATGGAATAAAACAATTTTCTATCTCATATTTAATTTTATTTATAGAGTTTTTATCTCATATTTATAGTCCATTAAACAGAGTACGTGCGCCAGTCAACAGAGGGATAATCAACCATGTGTAAACCAGTCCAATCCAGTCCACGTGGTCCCTTGGATTGCAAGTTATAAACCAATTTTCTATAAATTCCAGAACTTTCTTCTAACCCCATTTTTTAAGAATTACTTTTTTTTCTGCTCATTAAGAATTTGGTTCATTTGTTTTTTATGTCTTCTCTCTTCTAGAACTTTCTCCTAGCAACATTTCTAAACTATTATTAGGATTAATCATTTCTTTCTTTTTTTTTCGATAATAGAATAGGCAGAGTCAATTTTCTTAACAATGGTAACTTTTAGTAGTGTGATGTTTTATATTTATGTACATGTATGTATTGTAGAACTCAATTTATATATTTATTTCTCAATAATCACTTGGGCAACAGTTTGATCCTAGGCATTTGACTTGACCCAATTACCCAATAAAAATTAATTGTTTTGAAAATAAGGCCACTCAAAAATTAATTGTTGATAATCCTACTAATTTTAAAACCAGCACTAACACTTAAAAAAAGAGTTTTGCTACAAAATAACAACTATTCGCACTACACACTCCACACTTATAACTTTTTTATAAAGTATAAATTATAGAATGATAAATAGTAACTGATGAAAATAATTTTTTCAAAACAAATGTCCAATCTCTTTGAAAAGGTGAAAGACTTTCAAGAATTTGGCATATTGAATGAGAAATACTCAGAATTCAACAACCCATTTTTGCTATGTGTTGGAAACCACAAAAAGGAAACTCCAAAGTTTTATAAAAAACTATAAAGCTTCTTTAAAGATGTGGGGGTGGGGTGGATGATCAGGGGACCTGAACTGAGCAATATAGCTCGTCGAAGTCACACAGGACGGTACCAATTAAGTTCCACGGGATACCACATAGATAGAGATTGTATCCAAAGTAAAACAAAGAAAGTAATCGATGCATCAGTTTCAATGGCACGCAGGCATTAAGAGATTTGCCTCACTCGAAGGTACAAGATAAAATAAACTTTGTGTCGTCATGCGTAATGACCAAGAGGACTGTCTTCAAACCGAACAATACCTTAGTTTTTACATATTGTCTATAGCTTAAGTACAACCCAACGTTATTTACATGCAACATAAAGTACCTTAAACAAAAGTACACGTCTTAGTCAATCTTCCATGATCACTTACGTGGTGATGCATTTTCGCCCGCTGTAAATGTAGTGGCGGAATTACTCCATGAAGTCTTGACCAGTTCTTGAAAGGAGGTAAAACCAGGAAAATCCCAGATCGAATACACAGATCACACTATACTGAATTTGTGCAAATGTAGTGCGTAGAAGAAGAACCCTGCCTAATCAGGTTCCATATGATGATTAGAGCCTGTTTTTCAAGTCCAAATAATCATTTGGTATAGCATCATTCATATGATTATATACACCTGATTTTTTTTTCTAACCAGGTTTCGGATAATCATTTGATTTGGTAATATCCCTATGACTATAAGAATCTTATTTTAAGCAGGTTTAGGAATCATTTCATATGGCGTCATCCATATGATTATCAGTGGTTCTGATAATCGTTAAGATGATATCATACATGAAACTTACGAGGTTTCATGGATGTACCCATGTTAGGGCATCATTAGGTTAAGGTTCGATGGTACAGATATGGACAAATTCAAATTGTTAAGACACATTAGGTTTTTGGAGGTCGCTTGGGTCGTGGACTATTTTGGTTGGACGGCTGGGAAAAGTTCGGGTAATTGAAAAGAGTCTAGAATCTTCTCTGTTTCAAGTATTATGCATTGGATGGGATTCAAAAAGAAAGAAGCGAGGTACCTAAAAATCAGTTGGAGGGAAATGCATGTCCAGGAGAAAACCTTTTTGAACAACTTCCAAGGAGGTTTTACATGGAATTATGGTTCAATGGTAAAAGCTTGAATTGGGAGTGGCCTCATAAAAAGTGTGATATAGTGTTTAGATGCTGGAGTTGGAAATAGAAGTGTATTAGAAGCTGAGGAAAATATGTTGATGTTTGGGATACTAGTTGGGAAATAATTGTCTTGATTAAGTATGAAGATTATGGGGTTTTAGGATTGAGCCAGTAGTTAAGACTCATCTTCCGAAGAATGTCATTAATTCTTCGAAATACAATCAGATCCTTCAATCTGATTTGAAGACCCCCCCATCCATATCATGTTGTGGGATCCCAGATTTTGCAACCCTGATGAAGCCTTTCTTTTGCTCATCTCTCCAGAATCTTGAAATGTTGACTCAAACTGTCAAGAACAATGCAAGGTTAGGATTCAAAAGACCAATAAATCTGAAAATATAAGACAAGTAAAACTCATTCATTTTTAACTGTAAGATTTTAGCAGGTCAAACCATTCAAGCAGCAATTGACACAACTCAACACAGTTTCTGGGTTCAACATGCAACTATCGATAAAAAATGTACTTGAGATATTCCACTTACCGGTGCATTGGCCAATTTTTCATCTAGGCTACCGCATGATCCATTGTTCTTAATAGACTCCAAAGTGAGATTCTTTTGACTGCCAAACATATTTGGAACGTTCCCATTGAGATAATCAAGTTTTAAATCCTGAAACTCATGGCCATATGTAGCAAGGTCATACACGCCATCTGGTGGCTCGGAAGGAAGCTCAAACAGGCTCAAGCCATCCTCAAACCAAGAATCAACCTGATACAGGAACATAAACGATCAGAACCGATATTTAACAAATATCTCACTAGCTATTGATTTGCAGGAACTCAATGCCTTACCTCACTGACTGTTGCTTTAGGCACTTCATTTCTTGCAGCACAAGCATTATAACTATTTTGGTTACAACTACTGAGCAGTATAGTGTTCAATGTCTTTCCGCCAAAACATTCTTGAGGAGATACCACATCCAAACCTAGCGTAGACTCTAATTCTTCTACAGAAGATTTAGTTGTGATGGCTGATGAAACAGTAGGGTTATTGTGTAGTGAAGTTGAAGGCGTCAAAACATCACCACCTACTATTTGCTGCAGCTCAATGATCATTTTTTCTATTTCCTTATCATCCTGATGAAAGAAATATGAATAGATAGGATAAGCACTTAAAATCGGCTGCGCTTCTGAACTTTCAAAAAAACAAAAAGTGAAAACTGTTTTAAGCTGAAAATCAGTTATTTTCTCACATTGATAGTGGTAAGTTCTCCCAATTGATTCCCTGCAGCGTGAGCACTAATATGTTTGTCATTGCACTTGACAGCCGTTGTAGTGCCGGATATTGTTTCATCACAATTTTCAGGTGTTGTAGTAGCTTCCACATCTGATGCAGTGAATTCTGAGGCCAGAAGTAGCTCAGACTCTGATTCTTCATGAAACAATTTGGATACGGCGGGTGATGAAACAGCAGGTCCAGCATCATTGATGTTTGGATCTTTAATACTCTTTTCATGTTCATAGGATAATCGGCAGAGTACAAAGGCGTTCTGCATAAAGTTCATCAACAAAGTGAATCAGGCCGATCAAACCTAGGAATTGGGTTGCTACAGAACTGCATGGTAAAAAAATTATAGATGTGTATCAGAAAGGTTAGAGCTATGGCAACGATGAAATAGAAGAATTTGTCCTCGTTTATTATAAAAAGAACAATGCAGCGGTTCTAATAAACCAAGAGACTTCCTCTTTAAAATTAAAATTACCAATTGAAACAGTCCTCAACTCGCTGGTTATGTTGACCCTAAGTAGAAATTTACCAGATTCCATACCGCTTGCTAATTGAATAATTCATCTTTTTAGGAGGACCTCCACGTAAGTTTCGCAGAAATATGGTCTTAAATACACAAAAACGAGACTTACAGGAATTTCCACTAAGAAATCGAGATTAAGAAGAAATGTGAGGCCAATAATATCACAAACCAATCATTTAAACCAACCTGACCGGGATGGGTGCCATCAAGGTCCTTCAGGGTTGTATGGTATTCATGAATCTTCCAATTTGTTTTCTCGCCTTTACCTCGCCCTCTATAGAATACCAGATACTTTTTTTTTCCAATCATTCCCAAGTCAGACATGATTATCTTGTCCTTTCCAGTCACTTTCCAAAACCCAGCATTAGTTGCCCGGTTCGATCGATTCCCACTTCGATGCTTCAGATCCAGTGGCGAGAAGAACCACCGCTCGGAACATGCGGTGTTTATGCCACATGAATCTAACCAGGCTGAGCATAAATTCGAGGGCTAAAAATGTTAGTAAACAGAAATACAGTATGCAGGATTATCAAACAAAGAGTTAATGTGCAGTAAAAGAAGGTAGAAAATTAAAACAACACAAAAAAGAAGAAAAATTATAAATAATATGATTACGAAACAATTCAAACAAATAACGATGAAGATACCAATTCAAGGTCCAAATGAGAAAATCAAATGATCATACTGAGGAAGAGCCAAATATTTTATTGGTGTCACATTTCTCATACCGATTTAATTTCCCGAGAGCAAGTTAAATAAACAGTTATCCCAAAAGGTTAAGCCTGCAGATATGATCAACTTAACCAGTTAATGATTTTTTCAACAGAGTTTAATAAACATTATAACAAAAAAAAAAAAAGCAAAATCAATGACATAAAAAATCCAAACAACAATTCGCAAAGAGGAAGACTACATTTCCCGAGTAACAAAGAATCACAAACTTTTGCAGGGAAAAATAAAACATGAATCTGGGTCTCTGATGATAAGAATGGGGAGAATGCATCTTACCTTTCAAATCCCAGGGCTCCCATTTGCAACACTGAGCTTCGGGAATGAAGTCGACTAATTCATCATTCCCAGTGATCTTTGCCCTCAAGAAGAAGTCGATGACCTGGTCTTTCGGCGGATTAAATCTCATCCATGGTCGCACTTTCAGAGACAACGCATCCATATCACTCTCGAACAAACACAATTATAACAAAGTCTAAGCGCGAGCGAGAGTGAGAGACGAAGCAGTTGGTCCTTTACCTAAATAGTGGGGAAATGAGTCAAAAGCAAGTCCAACTAGCTTCTTAACGAAGATTGCACTTTAGTCCTCTCAGTTTTAATTTATTATCACAATGATCCTCTAAATTCGTTTTTATTTTGTTGATACCCACAAGTTTGAATGGTTTTTTTTTTTTTTTTTTTTTTTTTTATCATTTGGATAAGATTATAAAAAACAATTATTTTGGAATTCAATCTTTGGATTTAAAAAATAAAAATAAAACTTGTACATGTTTTTATATTAATTCAAAAATTCAGAATATAATAAAAAAATAAATATATTTGAAATGATATTTCTCTTTTGCTTAAATAAGAAAATTTGCGAGAAATGTTGACTTGTTAGTTTATGCCATTTCAAATAATTATACATTTTATCTGTTTTTAAGCATTTGAAAACAAATATTCATTCTCTAAAAATAAAGACACAATTATTAACAATATATATTATTTCCATTTTAATATAAAGAAAATATATATTTAACTTGTCCAAATGATCTCTTCTAGCAGTTCATTGGGCAGGTGATCCAAGTCAACAGAACCAAGCGTGTGGGGACTAGGAACAGTCCACTTGGATCCTAAGTTTTAGCCCAATTTTAAATGCAATTCTATAAATTTCCTATAATTCTAGAACTTTCTCTGAACACCATTTTTCTAAGAATTACTTTTTCTTCTGCTCATGATGTTATTTGTTTTTGGTTCTCTATTCTAGAACTTTCTCCTAGCAACATTTAGAATTAGAGTTATTTGATTAATCAATGAGATAAAATGAGATAGAGTTATGCTAGGTTGTCATCTAACTATGACCATTGGCATGCCACTTAACACAAATTTTTATTTTTATTTTTTTCTTTATTTTTTTCATTTTTTTAACGTATTTAAATATTTAAAAAAAATACATCAATCTATTAAAAGTCATTTCCTTATTTATAAAGTAGAAAAAATTAATTATATGAGCAGTTAAAATAAGGAAGTAAATTTAGGCGACGTATTAACATATTTTAATGAGATAAAATTTAAATAAAATATTATTATAATATTATTTTTATTTTAAAATTTAAAAGTTAAATCATGTATTGAACTTAAATAGCAACCACATTTAACTGTGGGAATCTAATTTGATTTCATAATCCCAAGCAACTATGTCAAGTATTGAAGATGCTAACGGAGAAGAGAGGGACGAGGACAAATTGACGTAATATTTGGAACAAACTTTTTTTTTTTTTTTTTATGGTGGACAAGTTTCGTTTAGTTTCTTTTCTTTTCTTTTTTTAAAAAAATCAAACTTAAGATTTAAATAAAAAAAAAACTATTTTTTTTTTTTATTGACCTCGCTTTTTTCAAAGAGATAGTGGTGAGTTGTACATTTCAAAATTATATAATTTAGTATTATTTGAAAATAAGTTATTAAAAAATAAATTTTCTAGAAAATGAATATATATATATATATATCTGTGTGTGTGTGTAAATGGGGATAATTGATATGGTTGATTTGATGAAACCGCACAATTTAAGTTACATTTGGATGTTGAACTGAGTTAAGTTGAATTGAATTGAGATAATAAAATATTGTTAGAATAATATTTTTTAATATTATTATTATTTTAAAATTTTAAAAAAAATAAATTATTTATTATACTTTATGTTAAAATTTAAAAAAATTATAATAATAAATTGAGATGTGTTAATGAACCAAACTCTTTTTCAGACTCAAAACTCGGATTTTGAAACTGGAATTGCCACAGAAATGGGAGTTGGAACAAAAATTGAAATTAAAAATTGATAACACATATTTCAATATAAATACCATATAATACTTTGACCCAGTATTTAATATTATTAGAATATATTTTTTTAATATTATTTTTTATTTTTATTAAAAAAAAAATACACAATCACTTTTCTAACTATTAAAAAAATAAAAATAAAATACGTACGAAGGACAAATTGGACAAGTATCATTTTCTAGATACATATATATGAAAAGAGCCGTACACTTCCGTAACCCATGACCGGAGTCAGTGGGCAAGTCAGAGTTGTGGGACCGGACCGGTTCTGTCCAGTCCTCTGTCCACTATCTACCCTTTCACCGTAAGCTTTTGTAAGTTTAAAGCCAACTTTTTTAGGGAGATTGCCTCTTTTTGTTCGGCTCCATTTTGGGTTCTCTTCTCTTAGGTCTCGCTTGTTTTCAGGACTTTATGTAATTCCAGAACTTTCTCCTCACACCACTTTTTGAAGGATTACTTCTTTTTCCTTCTCCCCCAAAGGATTCCCCTGTTGGGAAATTTCGTGGAAATGAACAAAAAAGAAGTAAAGAATCTCTCTCACTGCATACAAAAATAACAAGTGTGGAAATTGTTCTCTCTAAAAGGTCGACCCAAAACATTTTTAATGCATACAAAAAGATAATAAGGATCGCCAAGAAATTGTGAAACAAAGTTGCCTTATTTGTTTTAGTAGATAAGATGAGATGAATTGAGATGAAAGTTAAAAATTAAATAAAATATTATTAAAATATTATTTTTAATATTATTTTTATTTTAAAATTTTAAAAAATTGAATTGTTTATTTTAATTTCTAACTTTTTAAATTATTATTTATCTTTTTAAGAACATTATTCTTCGTTCTCTAAGGATAGAAACATAATTTTTGTTCATTTCTAAACTATTTTTAATTTTTTTTTTGATAATATTTCCATGCTATTTATTATAAAGGAAATATTTTATCTTAATAAAAAGCAAAATAAAATAAATAATAATCAGTATAATCAGCCATGTAGAGGGTGTGGGACTGGATTGTCCACTATCTCAGTTTAAACTAAAGTTATAAACTTGGAATGTAAGCATCTTTAAGCCAACTAATTTATATAATTCCAGAACTTTCTCCAAAAACAAATATACATATATTAACATTTCTTCGAACAAATCCGACAGAAAAATCTCTCTAAAACTCACTCTCTTTTCTCTAAAACTTCATTCACAAATCCGGCTAGAGGGGTGGAAGCTTCGGCTCCCTTCCCCTTCCTCCCTCCCTCCCTCCCTCCCTCCATTCTCTTCTATGTAGTATTTTATTTTTGTGTATTTTCAGGCGAAATAAGAGAGAATCGTAGATTTGGATCTTCCTGCCGCCCAAAGGCCAGCACGAGCCCCGCCATGGTGTTGCCCAGCCGTCGGTCTTCAAGACCACCGAATGCGTCACCAAACGGAGCGGCGAGTAGTCCGCACGCGCGGGTCGAAGTTCCGGCGTCGTTCGGCATGTGGCATTCACGCACCACCGGAGAGCCCTCTGCCAACGCCACGCGCGGCGTTTCTGGAGTCTGTGAGTCCGGGATCTCCAAGGTCGACTGTCGGTTCTCTTCCCAGAGTGGCGCGTGTACTGCACGTGCCACAGCAGCCTCTGTGCACTGCTTTTTCCTTTTCGTACAGTGTTTTCTTTGTAGTTTCTTTTGTGTAATGTAGTTTCTAGGTAAATAAAAATCTAAAAAAAAGTGGTGCCTTCAAACTTTGGTCCGAATGGAGTTGTAGTCCCCCCTCCGCGTTGACGGTTTTGGTGGGGTTTGGTATACCGGGTTATGGGGCTTTGTAACCTCTGTCGTGGACAGAGATGGTAGTTTCTTTAAGATCTAGGTCTTTAAAGATTTACCATCTGGACTATACCATTCAATTTTGTAAGTCCTCTCTTAATAAAGGGTAATATCCATTTTATAAAAAAAAAAAAAAACATTTCTTCACCCTTCTTAAGACCCCTCTAATCTGTATCCCTATCATCTACTTTTTGTCTTTACAACGAGCATGCCTTCAAAGGGAGACATGAAGTTTTCTTATAAAATGAGAAAATCGTTGAAAAAAATATGCATTGTAGCAATTTGTCTTTGAGTAATACTATATATAGTTATAAAATGTGTAAGTGTTGTACAATCGCTTTGAAAATGAGTGAGATCCACTATTAAAAAATAAATTTTTTTTTATGTAAATTTTATATTTATTCATTTTTTTTAAAGTGATTGCACGTTACTTATATAGTCACTACTGTAATTATCATTTCTCATTATCTTTGACACTTTTGATAGAGATTTTAACTTCTACTACCTTTATATATACATTCAAGTTTCTACTTTAGACCTCAAACTATTATATTTGACACGTTACATCTTTTTAACAACAAAAGTTTCAGCTAAATATGACTGTTAAGTTGATGAAAGATAGGTGGTGTGACACAATCTCACTGGACAGTACGAAATATCAGTTTTTATAATTTGAACGTACGACGTGTCATTTGTTGCAGTTTTGAGTGCAAGGTACAATTTTTTTTTTTTAATTTTTGTAAATTTAAGGTTCAAAACATAGTTATCTCTTTTCAATCTATATCTTGTTTAAGATCTCATCGTTGATACGAAAGAAAAAGTTTAGGTGTTGATAGTTTAGGGTACAAATTGGATTTTAATTTCTGTCTATAGGGTTTAAAACTAAAAATAGATGATAGTTTATATACGAGAATTACAATTTCCTTTAATATATATATATATGGACTTCTGTCTCAAATGTAATACAAAGAAAAAACGAAAACAAAAAAAAAGTTGCAGGAAGTGAACCTCTGCATGAACAGAAAGGACTATATCTTCCCCCCCAATACGACAAACAAATCCATCAAAAGTGTCGTCTTGTGACTTTAAAGCTTGGGCTTTTACTGTTAATGGGCTCTTAGCATCAGACCACCCTCAAGAAGAACATGCTTTTTCTAAAGCCTCGGAGGCCATATATTGGGCTCCAATTATGGGCTCTATAATAGAAGCATCAAGATAATTACTAATTAAGCAGGCTACCTAAATACATATCAAGCCCATTTTAAATTAGAAAAGATTATTTAAATTAGAAAAGAGCATAAAATAAAAAAGGAATCACTTCATTATTTACATCGAACATGTAATGTCTAAGTGATATTTATTTACGGAATATATTGAAAAAAGGAATCTTTTTGAATATTTTTTAAAAAACAATAATACATATACATGGTTGATTGACCAGGGCAACAAAGTCAATAGACAGAATAATCAACCATGCATAAGTGTGTGTGGGACCCTTATACAGCAGATTCGTCAGGAAACTTAAGTCTGAAGCAAACTAAACTTTGACCGTTAGGCCACGTAGGAGAACTTTCAGTATTAGAACAAAACATTTGTAAGATTTTCTTGAATTTTGTCAGAGATATTTTTCTCCTGCATCATACATTTCTTAAAAATAAAAATAAAAAAATTTCTTTGTCGAAATCTAAGCTTTGAATTCAAAAATAAGTTGAAATGAATTGTAAATAATAGTGTGATGAATTATAAATAGTAATAAAATTTATAAGTTAAAATTAATAAATAATAATAAATAATAATGAAATGAGTTGAAATAGATTATGAATCCAAATCGATTTATAGAACAAGAATAGATAAATAAATATAAAACTCTTAACGAAGGATCTGAGAAATATTTTATTTTTTAAAAAACGATATTTGCAGTCTACATATTATATACTATTTTGAAAAATGAATAAATATAATATATACGTAATAGACCTACCTTTCTTTAAAAGAAATACGCTTTTTTTTTAAAAAAAAAAAAAAACTGTAATTCATTTCAAAAGAATTATTTATTAAATTTAAAATAATAGATGACAAAAACATATGACAATCGTGATCATTAGTACAAATATCGAAGACTACGGGAAGTTTTATCAAGAATTACGATTAATGAATCTTTTAAAATTTTCATTACCATCAGTCCCTCTCTCCACTATTAGCTTAAAATAAAATATTACTCATTTTTTTAATTATTCATTGAAAAATTATACTCATCCATCTTACACCATACATTACATGATTTTTTTTTTTTTATTTTTTTCCCTTAGTATATAGATGATGAGTAAAAAAACTCAATTAATTTAATAAGAATAAAACAAAAAGAATTAAAAATAATAAAAAAAAGTGTGGCGTGTTCATGGGTTTATTTCATATCTTTACTCTATGAAAATTGACAAAAAGGCAACTATTACACAAACTCATCTTATAATAATAAAGTAAAAATGTTTGATCCGCAATATTGTATTAATACATAACATTGCTCTAATATATAACAATCTCCGGCAAGAACAATTTATAAACATCCCCATAATTGTACTCACCCAAATTTCAAACCACATCTTCATCAAGAAAGCCGAACCGTTCTCTGAATATGGCACAATGCAGCTCAAAATCATTTCAAATAATACAAAAGATCGACTAAGTTCGAGCATGTAACACCATTTTCTTTTCTTTTTTTTTTTTTTTGTGGCTGGGATTACAAAACTACATAAATTCTAATATGGACGAGCCTGACAAGTCTATCCTGGTAAGCCTAATATAATTAAAAAAAAACTATTGGAGCCAACTATATTCACAAAAAGGTGTCAAGTAGCATCAAAATCTAATACATTCCCATACGCTAGCAAAGATTATGAACAAAACTCCAACCATCGCTACTCTAAACATAATTGCAAATGGCCAGATTGAGGGACGAAAGGGAGGTCTCAAAGTGTTACCCTGTGATTTTAAGCTTGCCCTCCTCTTACTGGTACTTGGCTCTTGAGAGGTTTTGCTGTTGTCAATGGAATCAGAAAGGATCCTTTGCTGTTCACTTAAAGTACTGGTGGTATTAGCATCATTACCAGGATCATCAGGAAGGACGTGCTTCTCTGAAGTTTTTCCCTCCTGCACATTGGCCTTTTAATTAACTTCACAATCTATGTATATAATATCAGACTTTTACAGTAGTTTTCACAGACTTCTCACCTCCGTAGTAGCTGGTTTTGAACTACAAGACCGCACTTGTAGTTTACACTGCATGCGAAATCTTCTTGGAGCAGTGCCCTGCACAAAGTTCTCAACAGATGGTTGAATTTGTGGTTGAACGGGTTCCATGTTCATCGGGCTCTGCCCTTCATTAGCCAGATCCGATAGACTGACAGCTTCGAGATATTGGGACCCATATGGAGCATTAAGAAAGGGATCTAGGAACACAGGGTCAAAGTCATATGGCTCATTCGAGCCATATTGAAACTGCACCCCACTGTGACTATTTTCCGGATTAGTGAGGTTAGGGTACTCAGTGAAGCAAGATCCTAGCTCATTTTTCACCTGTGTGTGTAATGGGGAGAGAATCGTGCCATCTAGTAGCTCCATTTGTTGTTCATCAAACATTTTAAAGCATTCCAGCAGCTGCAGAACAACGAATAGAAGAAACGTGAACAAACAAGATAAATACTTAAATCCATTTGCACAAAACATAGTATTTATCGTATACTACAGAATAGTTTCAGTTTCTTTCTCACCTCAGAAACTGGTGACTCTACCACATTCCTCTCTGCACCATAGCTGCTGCTGTTATGATTGACAGGTATGACAGTGCCGGATATCGTTCCATTAGATTTTTTGTCAGGACAATAGTCAATACTCGCTGGATGGTTTTCAGATTGCCCTCCCAGCGATGGAGATGCTGGATCCCGTGCTACTTCAGACTGTGTATCTTCAGGAGAACATTTGGCAGTGGCAGAAGATGAAACAACTGGTTCAGCTTCATTGCCATTTGAAGCTTCAATACTCTCATCTTGTTTCTTGAACAAGCGACAGAGGACAAAGGCACTCTGCATGAATTTAATCAGCATAGTAAGTTAGGGGAATGTAACAATTGTCTGAGTATTGAGTAAAAGTTCGCATTACTAATGTTTGAATGTTTCAGAATACTTAAAAAACTCCAAATATAACAATATGTATGAGGTCTTTCTACACAGCCATTTGATGTATGGTAGGTGTTTAGGGAAGCACATTACATAAAGCTGACTGAAGATAAGGGGTACATATATTTCAATCACAAGAATCATCTAAAAATCAAGAAATAAAAAATAAATAAAAGTCAGTCCATGATTCTTTCTTATCAGTTGTTGGCCAAATGCACAAAATCAAGACACCAAGCCATGTGTTTCTGTGCAAATTCTGTTTCTCATCATAAAGGTTTTGTGGCTTATCTAGGAATCGAGTAGTTAAGAACTAGGGCTTGTTTGGATACTAAGAATATCTCAGAATATCTGTGAAATAGTAATGAAATGGTTTAAGAATATCTGAGAACAGTTGTGTTCCCCAGCAAGCCCTAAGATTATAAGAACAATTCAGGCAACAACTTTATATATCACCAATTATACAAGAGCTAAGCTATATTCCACATGCTCATCCCCCTTTCATCCCAATGTGTTGATGTGAACCGATAGATCAGCTCATTGATAATGTCACATCATCACAATAGGATAGTAGTGGGATGATAGTGTAGTACACAGCGTTTTCTATCATACAAATCAGGAAATCCTTAATCCAGTGGTAGGTTTAAGCCTTCCTTGATTATAAAAAAAAATTCAATATAGCCATGAAAGTTAGTAATCAAAAAGCACCGTTTAAAATTACAAGTATAATCACATTAGCAGTCCTTAAACTTAAGTAGCCACATGATTTCAGCAACAAAACTATCGTAAATCCACATAAAACTTACCTAAAATTCAGTTTAACATTTACTCAAGGTGAAATCTCAACTCAATGTCACTAACCAACAAGCTGCATAAAAAAGAGAGAATCAAAAGCAATGCAGTGAGAAAACCAACCTGACCAGGGTTAGTGCCATCAAGCTCCTTCAGGGTAGTGCGGTACTCATGCATCACCCAATTGGTCCTTGCTCCATGAGGAGCACGCCCTGTGTGGAAGACCAGGGTCTTCTTCATTCCAATCAAGCTCCCTCCTGACTTAATTTGCCGATCCTTACCGGTTGCCTTCCAGTACCCAGCAGTCGTTGCTCTGTTCAATCGACGTCCGTTTGGATACTTCAGGTCCTGTGGACAGAAGAAGAACCAATCCTGATCCTTCGTCTCTATCACCGATAAACCTACACCGAGGAAAATAAGCACCAAATGAATGCCAGGAGAGAGAAAATCAAATGGAATAATTTTAAAAATATGAATCAATATCATCTTATATGTCATGAAGCACCAGATAGACTAAAAAAAATTGTGAATTGAGTTCAATGACAAGGTGGAAATGCCAATACCAGATTCAGCTTACATAACACATTAATATAGTACAAAGTACTAAATTTTGAGAATCTCAAGGTACAAAATGATAAAACCAAAATATCAGATCAAGAAGCTTACAAAGTGAGATTCAAACAAAAATATCACATAGAACGATAGAAATAAATCTTTTCACCTAGTCAAAGGGAAAGGAAACCAAATTCACAATTCAACAAACAAATAGCAAAAGTGAACCAAGAAAAACTCAAAATCACAAATTTTAAAAAACCCGAAACTGAAAATGTCAAAAAGATTAAACAAAATGGATTTGGGTGCGTGATCATGAAAATAACGAACAAGAACTGTACCAGGCAAATCCCAGGGCTCGCACTTGCAAACATCAATCTCACGAATAACCCAAACATCTTTGTCATTCCCGTTGATCTTGTACCTCAAGTAGAAGTTCACTAACTCCTCGTCCGTAGGCCTAAATCTGAACCCCAGTGGCATCGAATCCAACGAGACAGCCATAAGACACACACACACACACACACGGAGAGACGCAGTCAAAGAAGGAGACAGAGAAAGATCAAACAAAACTGAGATCGAGGTCTTTTCGGTAGAACCCGGAAAAGGAAACAAAAGGAATCGGTATCAGAAGAGATTCTAGGATTTCAATTTGGGGCTCCAGTCACTGGACTTGAGGTTGTGGATTAAGCAAACTTAAGGGAAAAAGAAGGCAGAGAGTAAAACAGACAACGTATTGAGCGAGAGCGAGAGAGAGAGAGAGAGAGAGGGAAGGAGTTTTGGGGCTGGACGCGTGTATTTATGATACACACCGCGGATGAATTCCTGGTATATACCGCATGGGAGCGTTTACCCTCGTATTTCTCTATTCACGGCCATTCATTGGGAAAGAAGGAAGCGTCGCGAGGAAGTTTGCGTAGTGGTAGAGCTGGATAGGAAATGAGACATTGCCACGTAATGGACTGCTGGAGTACGTGGGAATTTAACGCGTGAAAATTCATGATGCGTTCGCATGGCAAATGGAAAAGAAGGAATGGAAAGATACACGCGAGGACGTGACGAACGTACGACGAACGTCTTTTCAGTCCCCCAACTTTCTTTTATTTTCCTTTACTTCACTTTCCGTTCCTTCACTTTCCTTTCCTCTTTTCTTTTCTTTTGTTTTCTTTTTGAGTATTTGACATCTGGTGCAACTTTTTGTTTTGTGAGAAGAAAGAACATAACAAATTACCCCAAGATCACAAGCTGCCGCTGCTGCTGCTGCAGGCTGATGTAAAGTATATAATAAATCCAATTAGTAAGTGATATATGCCTGGCTTTATATATGATGTATAGATTAATGGGAATTAGGTGCATGGGAGTTAAGCAAATTAATTGATTTGATGAGGCCGGTGAGTTGGTGGTGCCATTTGGATGTCTTTCCGAATAACGGTAGCCAATTGAGTTGGTGTCACTGTGCCAAAAATAGATGCCTTTAGGTTATGTTTAGGTAGTGAGGTATTATGTGAATCGTAATAAAAAACTAATGATAGAATATTGAATAATAATGAATAGTAAGAAAAAATAGGTTAAAAATAATAATAAAATAATAAATAGTAGTGAGGTATTTTCAGAATACCTGAAAATATTTGTATTCTCAGTACCCAAACTAATTATTTTTAAAGAATACTCAAAACATGATTAAAAAAAAAAAAAGGAAACTTTTTGATGAGTAAATATTGAGGCCGTTTATGTCTCTTTCTAAAGAAATAATGTTCTATATTTTTAATTTTATCATTCTCAATTATACCGGCTAATAGGTCATATTTAAAGTGAACATTTTTTATATTTAACTGGTCGACTTATAAAGTCGCTTAAAATACGATACATGATTTGAATGAAAAAGAAAGATAAAACTCAAGATCAAAAGTAGCATTATATAAAATTTGATACTGCATATATACATATATATATATATATATATATATATATATATATATCCAGGCCACCTATTAAAGTAATCCTATCCTTCAAAATATGTTCAGTTTCGTTCATAGATTCACTACGTCATGCATGGTTCCATATATGAATATTGTATGTGTTCTCCTTAATTATAAGTGGGATCCTACTGGGATGATCCTTTTCAACAAAACATATGATCAGAACCCTTTTTTATTGAAAGAGAACCAACAAAAGGCAAAAAGATAGACTAGTAAATTAGATAAGAGTGTGTGTGAGTTGAAATTAACGTACACTAATATAATAGGTACTGTTTTAATGCGTGTGTATTAATGCGTGCAATAATGGAGGGAGAGTACCTTTACTTAATGCATAGCAAGAACGTCCAGCTTTGCTTCCTAGCTAATACTCTCCTAAATGGTACTGTTCATATCATAGAAGCAATGGATATTCATTCTTGAGTGGGTTTTGAATCACTTGGCACGATGATGTAATGAGCCCCCACCCTTTCAAAGATGAGACCAAGGATCATAGTTTTATCAATCACTCAATTTTCAAATCTCTAAGTTCATTATTTGGGATATATATATATATATATATATAATGGATGATCCGTTAAATTTCTAAATGATTGTGTTATCTAGTTCTAGTGAGATAGTTGCCATTGTTGTTGTTGTCACCGCCGGTGATGGTGGCGGGAGTTGAGAGTGTAGGTTTTTGGGATGAAAAAAGATTTGAGGGAAAATTGGTCTAGTCACGAGCGAGTTAAGTACTTTGAATCAAAATCTTCATTTTTATTTTATTTTATTTTTATTGTTAATGATATGATTCTAAACGCATCAAAACCATATCAGTATGTGAGAAATTTTTGTGAAATGTGAACCTAACAACTTAATATAGAGTTGTAAAAGAGTTGAGAGTTGTAGTTTAAGAATTTTCTTTTATTTTGTTGTAGTTAACTTATAAAAATTAATGTATAAAATATGACACATCATATGAGTACTATAACGAAATAATAAAATTCAAAATAGAAAATAATATTACTCTTGATTTTATTTTTATTTTTGAAAGAAACATATTATCCAACTCAAAAGGGAATTAAGAACCAAAATTAATACCACATATATGTCCACCAATAATAATAATAATAATAAATCATTCAAAATACAATCCATTTCTGGTCAAAGATTCACCACTTTTGAATTGTCATTGCATATTGTTAGTTTGTACGTGTCCTGATCCTCAGTGTTTGTGGAGGAATCTCGTTTCGAACAAAATATATGTAGCTCTTTTGGACGTTAGTGCCCTTTTTAATTATAGACAGAGAATTTAAATGGATCATTCATGGAGTGTGCAACTTGGAATTAACACTAATAATATATATATATATATATATATATATATATATATATAAATGGATGGACACAGCATGCAGCACCTTTACTTAATGCATAGCAAGAATGAATTTCTAAAAAGCTAATAAATAAATAAATGGTTTTCAAAATATTCAAATCATAAAAGCCAATGGATATTCATTCATTCTTGAGTGGGGTTTGAAATTTGAATCACTTTGGCAAAATGAGATAATAAGCACCCAACCCTTTTACAGCCCTTTTAGAGCAAAAGATGGGAATTTGTCATCCTCGGAAAAAAGGGTGATTAATTCAGCCTTTTCATCCCTTTTTCTTTTGATCTCTTGCGTGCTTTAAAATGTGTTTAGATAGTGAAATATTTTTAAATATTTTATAAATAATAGTAAAAAAAAAAATAATATATTAAATAATAATGAAAAGTAAGTAAAAAATAATAATAAAACAATAAATAATAAGGAAGTATTTTTAGTCCCCAAAATAAGGCTTAAACTGATCTTCTTGCAATGACCTCTGGATTCCACTGTCTTTTTTTTTTCTTTCTTTTTTACGTTTTGATTTGATGGAAAGGGACTTTTTCTTTGGAATCCTAGACCTCACTGGTGGCGGGGAGTGCGAGAATAATAAGCACAATCCTACCTCCCAGTACTCGTTCAGCAGCAAAAAGATTACAAAATGATCTCAACTTCACTAACCTGCTAGTGGTCATGTACGTAGTTGGGAATGCAAGCCCAAAAGAGAGCAAAAGGCGAGCCACAGGCGTTAGGCCAACCAATAGGAAAGCTTATCAGACACGCTTGCTATCAAGAAGGCGGCAAATATGAAAGCCAACCACGGTAAAATCAGACCATGAACCAGAGGCGTGAAAGATAACACATAAAGATATACATATGCTTGACAAACCGCATAGAGGCTCGAGAAAAAAATGTTCGAGGAGGCTTGCATTATTTAATGTAAGACAAGGGGCTGACAATGCGTAATAAATGTAACAAAGAATGGTTGCAATGTGATCTACGTTACATTAAATGCAAAGCACTCGAGAGTAGTGTGATAAAGCTATCTTTGCAATAGTAATTATAGTCTTTTTTATAATTATTCCAAAGGATAAGAGTCGGTCTCTTTGGATACAGAAATACTTTCAACACATCTTATCTCATTTTATAATTATAATTTTTTTAAATTTTCATATAAAATATAGTAAATAATTTAACTTTTTTAAATTTTAAAATAATAATAATACTAAAAAATAATATTTTAATAATATTTTATTCAATCCATTTAAAAACATCTCATCTCATCTCATCTCACTATTCAAACTACCCACTCAAAACATTTTTAAAGATTTTTTGTCAGTATATGCGGCTTTCGTCCTCTATTCCTCCGATTCCTCCTCCCTCTTCTATTTCTGATTTACTTTATTGCGTCTTTGAATTTCTTTTTATCTTTTATAGAAAAGGAAGAAAAACCCTCTACTCAAAAATTATACTTTAGTGCATCTTTGTCAGTATAGGCACAGATGTTACGCCATGAACTTCTGCTTAGTGCTTACGATGGCTTCTCTCATACCATCATGTGAAAGATAACATTCCCCAAAGTAAACCAAAAGTTTAAAAGATAAAAAGAAAAGAAAAGAAAATTAAATTTCCCAACTTGAAAATAACATTAAAGCCCTCTGTCATACTCTGTACAAGTTCAATCTGTAATCCTCTTCTATTTGGTGTATCAACCGTGCTGTGGCTGAGCTGAGTATATTACAAGGTAGTTCAGTTCTGTATACTTTGATTGAATGCAGTCCAACTACAAGAGGCTGCAAAATGATGCATCTCACCGGAACTACAAAAAGGTGAGTGCTCCTACAGTCTACATATATCCACAAGTATACCAGTCTCGACCTTCTTTCTCTTATTTTTGGTTTCTTCTTTTTCCTAATCATGGGGTAAATAGAGCGGAAGGCAGAACAGAACATAGCATTGCAGAATCCTAGTCCCACTTTATCGGCAAAGTTGCCTGAATTGGATAGGTTTGCCACGTACCGGAACTTGAACAGCATGAGAGACTACAAGTTTCCAATCATCTATCATGGCTCCATCAAATAAGTTTAGGACCTCTCTCACAACAATTCCGATGGTTGTTTTTGCATCGGTTTCAGATCCATTTGTTTGTCATCCCAAGCTTTTCCCCATCCTTTTTTGGGTTCTTTGTGGACAAGTCTTGCATCTAAGTTCTGTCACACTGGAGGTTGGTCAGGATACTGACTAAAAGCATGGCATTCTTATCGGTGAGAATACCACGGTAAGTCGTGCATGATCAGAAAGAGAGTAGTCTTCAGGCCACCTTCCTTTCTCTACTTCAGGAGGGAAGAGAACTGCATTTTTTATACTAAAGCCAATGGTTTGCTCCTTAATACCCTTTCTATCACCATCTCGGACCTCATTGTTATTTTCATCCCTTTGATCTGACCCCGCAGGATTCCAAATTCGCTGCTGCTGTGCCACATTTGCAACATGAACATTATAAGTTTGACATTAAGGAAAAATATGCACAATGGTTTAGTGAATTGTTAAAGTGGCTATGTGCATGAGACCATATTATGATAAGAGAAACAATTTATTGACAGCTAAATATCTTCTAGATCTAGTGCTGCCACAAGTATAGAACTACTCAATCCCACAACATGAACAGCATTGACATAAGCAACGGAAATTGTCTTGCTGCTCACATGTAAAGTTTAAACAACCCTGAGTGCTTCCCAGGCTAAAGCCAGACACATTTTGCTACCAAATGAGTTATATTGGTAGAATGCCCTGAGGCTATATATAGATGAGAGCAAAGACAAACTTCCATTGAATAGAATTTACCTGAAATTCCGTATAATCAACAACACCATTTCCATCTATGTCTGCTTGAACCCACAGTTCCTTTGTCTCTTCAACGCTAAGTCCATTGCAATGGCCAGTTAAATTAAGCTGCAGAAAATGACAAAAAATTAGTAAAGAAATTTACCCTCTAATAGAAAAGCCCACCCTGCTCAGAAACCAGAAAAGAGCAAAAAAAAAAAAAAAAGTACATGGAAAGTTAAGATGGTTCATAAACTCCTGTTCCAACAATTATACCATACCAGTCGAAGTGCTTCACAGAAACCTGAGAAGGTAATGTAGTCGCCATGGTTGTCTGCCTTTAGAAAGGCAAATGCATCATTCTCAGTCAGTGATGCCCTTCGTAGGAGATACTGAAAATTGGAATGTTCTACCATCAGAAACAATGCGAAGGGTTGCATTTGAGAAAGTGTTACAGCAATGCATGCATTGCATAAAGTCAAAGTTTAAAAAATAAGACTGATGACCTTGAACATGCCAAATACTGCTTCACTCCAACTTGCTTTTAGTAGTCTTCGATATCTATTAGGATTAAGAAGCCATATGAAATCAACACCACATATGTTTCCCCGATGATTTCGGTGGCTAACCCACTGCATTCCAAATATGAAAGAGATGATGAATGTGAAAAATAAAAACAAATACAAGCACTGGTCAGATCTTGTAGTGCAAGGAAACAAAATTTATGGTGTGAGTTAAAGTTGACCTTGTGTGCATCAGCATCCGTGTACTGATGAGCGGTATCATACGATGACATAAATCCTTGGGATCGAAGGAACTTGTAAACATGTCCACTTTTACTTCCATTCCAGTCACTACAAAAGCATAAATTGGAAGATGAGAATTTCAAGAATACTAGTACAGTGGAAACAACAGAATAATATAAAGTATAAACCTTTCCAACTTGAAGATAATTGTAAACATACCCACAGAGTACAATGGGCATAGGTTTAAGTTCTTTTTCTTTCAGATAAGATTCCACAAGGTGCAGGATTTTGTAGACCTATATGAGAAATGTACAGGATATGGCAAAGGTGAGCATCAGGATAATCGTTAAATAGAAATATCACAGCCACATATATAGATAAAGAAGATTACAAAATGGAAAAAGAACTTACCTGATGCAACCTTACAAGACAGAGAGTTGAATCATGAGGAAATAACAAGTGTGTATTCACAATGAGAATTCCTTGCCGGATATCATTGTTCCGGAATTGTGAAAATGGGGCAGCTAGTTCAACATGCAACAACTGAGCCACACGGTCTCCACAGTCATTGAAAAGCAACTCTCGATAGTTAAGAACTTTAAAGTAGTCCTTGCGCACTGCAGTCAGCAGGCCTATAAAGTCCAACCAAAAGACCTCAAGTTAGTATAAATGCATACAACTCAGGGTGAAAAAGCAGAAAAAAATAAATCTGCTCGATATACTCCAAGATGGAACATTAGGTGGTCTGTTGACCATTTAGATACGAATAACAACTTCTCAACACTACCCTTTTACTCTCTTTAGCTATTTATTGTATAGCTGACATTAGACAGATACTCTTGTACGGTACCAAAGACAATCAGATATAATTAAGATCTGAAAAGTCATGATACTACTGAGTCTGATAAAAAGGCCCACCCAAAAGTCACAAAAGCACCACAGCCATTTCCCCACAAAATCCTTCTTATGGATTTCCTCTTCATCCTCACTTTTGTAAAGTTGCACGGTTCCTTCCATCTTTTCCCAAAACCCAAATGTGATTATGGGACACTTAAACCAATCTTATATATATATATATATATAAAAGAATAGATGAATATATGATTTCGGATGTTTTACATCCAAAATCAACACTAAGCAAGTTCGGTTTCAATTAGTTCAAACAGTCTAAATGATGGGTAAATGTCACAACAGGGAATCATTGAATAAATTCTTTTGTGTGGGAAAACAAGTTAAATTATGACTACATAGGACCTTGATAAACCCAAATTCCTAATAAAAGAGCATACCATCACCACGGTTGTTGGTCCGTCCAAGCTTGAAATGAACATATCCAGCATCGCCAAGTCTCTTTTCATACAAATTAACAAGTTCTTCGTTTCCAATCCAGAACTCCTGTGCCAACCCACAAACCAAAACAAAGATACATCATATACATATAACGCACCATGCTAGTAAATTTAAAGAACCGTGTATGAACTTCATCCAAATCCAATTAAATCCATACAGAGATAGAATTCAATTAAAAATAAAAGCAAGTGTTAAGCAAATACAAACCTGAAGACAAATGATGGAAGATCTCTCATATAGCAACAAATCCAATATCCTATGATTCCTGGACAGCCAATACGCTCTATAATCACTTTCACGGCAACTCGGATCCTGCTTCCACCCCGCCACCCCAACCAAAGCCCCAAAAAAGAGACACCAAATCAGACAAGACATAGAAAGAACCGTTCACTCGGAAACCATTATAACCCACGAAATTGATATAACATGAGATAAAAAAGGGAGAGCCCATTCTGCCAATAAAAATGGCGAAAGGGTACCTCAAGGTTGATGCGCTTGTAGATTGGAGCAAGGATGTTGAAGGTGGTGCAAGTAATGCAAGGCTGTTGATGATGATCCCTCATGGAAGACGCTATGGCATAACTCCCTATCCTCGATACCCTTCCCTTCATCTTATTAACCCTCCTATCCTTTCTCATTCCTCCCTCCCCCATATATACACACATGGAATCCACAACAAACAGTTACAAACCCGCAGACAGACAGACCCACCACAGAAAGAAAGATACAAAAGAAAACAAAAAAAAAAAAAAAAAAAGTCACTTTTTTGTCCTTTTTATTAAACAAAAAACAATGGGTTTTGTCTGTAAAGCCAATGATGAATTGCTGGTTTCGGGTGTAACAGAAACGGGAACGAGTTTTCCCTTTAGATTTCCTCTTGGCTTCGGTTACGGATCTAGCCAGACACACAGAGAGAGAGAGCGGGGGATGGGAAAAGTGAATAGCCGGTACGAAAATAATTATTTTGAAGAAGAAGAAGAGGGCAATGAAGATTACAAGGGGGAATTACCGGCAGCAGCGGTGTACGTTTACCCGGAGGGAGGAGAGAGAGAGAGAGAGAGCGAGACCTGGGGGCTGGGATGATAGAGATACGTATGTTGTCCTATTTTTGATGTTGGGTATCTGGTATATATGTGAGTGTATTTATAGGGCATAATAATTTTATTTATTTTTATTTATTCTCTCTTTCGCTGTATTGCTGGCTGGCGCCTTTAGCTGCACAAATATGTGAACTTCTCGAAATAAAGTAACATACTCTTCGTTCGCACCATCCGCGCTTCTGTACTCTTTTCCTGCTCTCAACGTCTCCCCTCTCTGTCCTTTTTTTTATCCTTTCCTTTCCTTTCCTCTTCTTTCCTTTCATTACTATCTCTTGTACACTTGCACAATTTTCTCGTCAAAAAATATGAAAAAAGAGATGACACATGTGTGGACTCTACTGTATTTAATGTTAAATTTCACATTATTTATAAAAAATATATTTAATACAATATAGTCCACCTAATATATATCTCTCTTTTTTATAAATTATAAAAAATTCTTCTATTCCTTGCATAAGATATCGAGATTGATATGTCTTTACTCGTTATGTAATTCAAAATACAAGGTGTGGGGTGGGACCTTGCTAGGGGTCTTCTATTTCTTTGCCCGCCTATGCAGAGGCGGGGCGGACAGGGTAGCGGGGGACGGCCCTTGCTGTCCACCTCTATTTTATTGTCTTCTTACATTATATTCTACGAAGTAGTGTATTAAAAAGAAATAATATTGGGGAGCCCTTTGATTTAAATACTATAGACAAATGATGGCAATAATATTCATGTTTAATAAAGGAATAGAATAGTAAAGGAATAGAATGGTACTGGAAGGTAGGAGGCTGGGAGCCACAGAATTTCATTCTCCGCCGAAAGTAAACAAATGGGTTTGCCTACAAAGTGATGGAGCATCATAATTAGTATCTCTTTTTAATCTATCCTCCCTACTTTCTTTATTAAATATGCTGCATATAACATAAAAATCAATCAAAACTGTTGATTGATATAATTTTACGTTATTCGTTAAATTTATTTTATAATAAAAATAATTTATTTTTATATAATTTATTTATATTTAAAATATTTTCCAATCAATATAATTCATACTATATTGTTATAATATATGTTGGTATAATATTTATTATTCATTTAATATTATTCAAAATATTTATATGAATAATAATAAATATTGTAAGATTCAATTCAGATGTCTATTTCACTTCCACTTAAAACATTTAAGTTTGAGAAAAAGCATTGTCCCGTTTGGATTGAAAAGTGATATTATCTCATCGTTACAATTTTTTCAACTTTTCACATAAAATATAATAAATAATTTAAATTTTTTAAATCTCAAAATAATAATATTATAACAACATTTTATTTAACTCAATTTGACTCAACTCAACTTACTATCCAAACGGCACCTAAAAAGAGCTTTTCCTATGTCTCAATACTCGTGTTTTTCGTAGTCATTATTTTGCATTGATGATCTATTCAACTATCTAATCTTATGCAAAGGCATAAAGGTCTTACTATTGCAAAAACATATTTGTGTGCAAGACCAGCCATGTCAATTGGACCGTTAGATTTACATGCTTACATTTGTAGGTCTTTCTATTTTTCTTTTATCTATTAATACTTAGTGGTAATAGTTATTATGATTTAATAAAAAAAATAATGATTATGATGAAGATATTGTCCTCCACCGTAATTAATTAACCACTACTCCTACAAACCAATCTATTGCCAAATCAGCGTTTATACGGGCACATGCTTGTCCACAAACTTTGCTTGTATCAAAATTAGGTCTCGTTTAGTTATACATATGAGATAAAATAGTTTTCGTTTGGTTATATAAATAAAATAAAATAATTTGTGAATAATAGTAAAGTAGTTTGAGTTATAATATGTTATGAAATTTTAAAAAATAAGATAGAGAAATTTGAATAAAAATATTCTAAAATTAAAATATTGTTATAATATAATTTTTATTTGGAAATTTGAAAAAATTGAATTAATTTTTATGTTTTATTTGAAAGTTTGAGAAAATTGTAATAATTAAATGAAAAAGTTGAAAGTTGAAAATTAAAAATTAAAAAGTTTTTGTATTTAAATGGTACTTTGATGTTGAGATGAAATAAAATAAGATAGGTTAAGATTATCTGTGAAACCAAACTAGGCCTTAGTCTTCAATCAACCTCTATGTAGTTGGCGCCCATGCTACCCCTCGCACTTTTGCTGTTCATGGGAGTCTATCAGTTGTTACCTTGGATCTGGTGGTTGTTGTAACGCCTTCATAAAGACCCAATCACATTTGGGATTATATTATAAACAGATTAATCAATGATAAAATTAGAATTCTATTGAAATTATTATAAATAGCAAGAATTTTTCATTTTCAAATAATGTGAGATCTCATATACCGTATATCCTTATCACTTATAATTCAATATAGGATATCATAGATCTGACTCTAGTTCCAATCCAAATCGACCTTCTCATGGCCGCGACAAAGGTTGTGGCTCTTCAAACTCTGCTGGTTCTAAGGGTGTAACCGGTCCGGGTGCGATTTGGTTTTGGACAAAATTTAGGACCGAACCGGTATGTACTAGTTTTGCATTTTCTAAAACCGATTACGTACCAGTTACCTTCCTAAACCGGTACTTTTGATTTTACCGATTTCCGATCCGGTCCGATTTTTCGATTTATATATGTAGTAACAAAAATAAACATCGTAATAAAAGCAGCTATAGCCTATAACTATATAATTATTAATAACTAAACTAAAGGTCGAGCTTAATGCAGGCAACCTGTCCAACTACTATATTTTGCTTCATTAAGTGTCAAAGACCAAGTACAACCATTCTTTTACCTATAAACATCCATCTGCTACAGTGGGTTTATATATGCTAGAATATATATATAAATATATTAATATTATAAGCTCCAATTAATTTCTTCACCCAATCCATATATGAAAGTCTCCTATCTGCATGCATATGTTAATTTCAAAGTAATTTCTTATATGTTATTATTCCTTAATTTATTTTTATTTATTTTTGTTGAGCCTTCATAGTTTAAAACAATATGAGATGTTGTAATATGCAGATGCAGATAATAAAATCATTTTGGAACATACAAGAGAATAATGAGATTTTTGACTTAGCAGATGAATTGATGATAATGATATGCAGATGCAGGTGATAAAATCAGTTTAAAACAGATGATATGCAATGGAGCAAAGCCACTTGAAAGCTTTCATTCAACTCAGAATCTCAGATGCTTAATCAAACAAAACAAACAAAGATTTAGGCTAACGTGGTCCTTAGAAAAAAAAAAAAAAAAAACTAGGAAGTCCGCAACCCAAACATATATTTGCAGATTAAACAAACAGAGCTTTAATGCTTCACTATTGAGTATTGACGTTAGACAAATAGAGATCCTCAAGAAAAATTACCGTCAAAGCAGAGAGACGTGAGAGCCGGCTGCGTGAAACTCTGAGAGAGTGAGGAAGAGAGGCGAGGTCGGGAACGTTGGATGCAGAGAGGCTGTGAGAGGGCAGAGATGGAGGTCGTGAGTCGCAGAAAGGCGGAGAGTGAGGAAGAGAGGGGCGCCGACGGAGGGACTGAAGGATGCGACGGAGGCTGTTAGCCTGTTACGTGCGGTGCAGTTCTTGGAGAGTCTGGGGGGATCTAGGGTTTCTAAGGGAGGGGGTGGGAAACTGAAAGTGAAAGTAAAACTCAAGGGGAGGGGGAGGGGGGTGGGTTTGGGGGGAACGAAATCTGAGGGGGGGGAGCGACACCGTTTCTTAGAGTAATTTAATACCATATAATATATATATATATATAGTTATATATATTTTGTTATAGTGAATTAACCTATTAAAAAATTGTTATAGACTTATAGTGATTTAATATAACTATATTAGTTTAGTATTAGCTAATAGTTACAGTGATTTAATATAGATTTGTATAAGTATAACTATAGTCTATATTAGATTATTAGTATAGCTATATAATATATTAGACTATATAATAATATCAATATTAGACTTTTAGTATAGATATATATTAGTATTAGTTATAACTATATAATATATTAGACTATATAATAGTATTAATATTAGGTATTAGCAATTTAGCATAGCTAATTAGCTATATATTGGTATGGTATTAGTTATAGTGATTTAGACTATATATTAGTATTTGTTAATTGTTATAGTGAATTTAATTTATTATAACTATATTATTGATAGTATTATAGTGATAGTTTTAGTATAGTAATTTATTATTTAGTATAGTGATTTATATACTAATTTATACATAGACTTAAAGTATATTACTAATAGTAATATAGTATTAGACTCTAATATTATTATAAACATTAGTATTAGACTATTAGTTATAGTGATTAGAATAACTATATATTAGTATTTATTAATCGTTATAGTGAGTTTAATTTATTATAACTATATTATTGATAGTATTATAGTGATAGCATTAGTATAGTAATTTAGTATTAGTATTACTATATCATTATTTTATATGTGATTATTTAGTATAGTGATTTATATACTAATTTATACATAGATTTAAAGTATACAACTAATAGTAATATAGTATTAGACTCTAATATTAGTTATAAACTTATAGTGATTTGATATAACTATATTACTATAAGTATAACTATAGTCTATATTATATATTAGTATTAATTATAAACTTAGAGTGATTTAGTATAACTATATTACTATAAGTATAGCTATAGTCTATATTATATATTAGTATTAGTTATAAACTTATAGTGATTTAGTATAGCTATATAATATATTAGACTATATAATAGTATTAACATTATACTATTAGTATAGTTATATAGAGTATTAGTTATAAACTTATATATTAGTATAACTATATAATATATTAGACTATATATAACATAATTTAATGTATATTTTTATGTTTAAAGCATATGATCAATTAAATTTTCATCTTTAAGATTAAACTTTTATTTTATAAATTATATAACATTATCTTATATATAATTATATTAATAACATATGATCAAACAAATTACAAATGTTCATATTTAAGATTAACATTTTATATTATAACTTATAATTTATAAATTATAATATGAAATTATTTCATATATGATATATAATTATATATACAACTTTCACATATAATTATATATTATGTCTAAAACTTATATATAAAAAATAATTTGTATAATATTAATTTCGTATAAAATAATAAAATTTATATATAAAATATTAATTTATATATATAATTTTTCAACCGGTCCGGTCCGGAAAAGTGTAAAATCAGAACCGGATCGGTTCTAGCCGGTTTTTCTAATATACGAACCGGTTTTGGACTGGACTAGTTCAAAACTGAAAAAATAGATCCGGATCAATTTTTTTATTTTTCGGTGTAAATTTACATCCCTAACTAGTTGGCGACTTTTTTGCCATATCTGCAACAAGGCTGGACATACCGTCTGCTGCTACATTGATATGATGACTCCTGTCAGCGTGATTCTTCCCTCGTCTCATGTAAAACTTATATGCCACTGCTACATTTCTTGTCGAGTGTTCGTGGGTGCATTCATATGAATGCATGTCTCTGAACATTTAGATGTGGAATTAGTCAAACTTTTAAAACAGAGTGGTGGAAGATTTGGTAGCTATAAGGATGAAAATATAAAGGAAAATGAGCAAAAGATAGAGCTCAAGTCAACGTAACGAACCATGCTTACTCCCAAATTTCAAGAGGCAATACCGATGCGTGCGACAAGAAAGAAGTCTCTCAGGTTTCTTTTGAAAGTGAAAAGACAAATTTACACCCTACGAAATTGACGAGGTACAAAAACTGTCAGGGCTCAAAAGGCAGGTGGCTATGTTTTACTGGACAGGAGGAAAACAAGTGGATATTTTGCCTAACACTACTCCTGTCGATGCGAAGGGATCAGGGATTCCTTGGTTTTCTGAGAAGGAATTGACGGTGTTGGTTGGGTATCGAAATCTTTTTGGTCTTTTAAAAAACAAAAAGGGCGGTGCTACTCTTACGTGAGTAACATGAGTAGCACCGCTTGTTTTTGTGTTTTTAAATTTTTTTTTAATTTTTTAATATTTTTTAATATTTTTAAATACTAATATATTTAAAATTACTTCTTTAATTATTAAGTAAATAAAAAATAAAAAATTTAAAAGTGGTATACTGTAGCAGTCAACTATAGCGGCATACAAACTTTTCTAAAAAGTAAAAAGGTATTTTTTATCTATCTTATTAATATGATTGGTTGCATCATTTTTTTTTAATATGAAATAATTGTTTTGAACAATTACATCAGTTAAATGTATAAAAAATACGTAAAAATGATTGTATGTAATAGAATTTTTGAAAAAATAAGAATATTTGGATGAGCTTGTTAATGTTTGGGATATCATATATAGTAGTATTGGCATTAAATCAGACTACGTCAAAGTTTGTAGAACATATATATACTTTCTAATTAAATTGCTCGCTTTCATTTTCATCTACGGGGGTGAAAAGATTTTTGCCAAAGTATTATTTATTTATTTTTTTGAAAGTCTATCAAAGACTAATTCTCGTACGTCCTCAATATTATCTCTAGATGCGTAACGCCATTGGAGCTTAACGTGGACCAAATAAACATGACATATGGATAACTAGTTGGGAGGATCAAGTATACGTTAAGCATGCCCTATGATCTTTAATACTCAATTAATATTTATACAGACAGTAATAAAGATCATAAGATCTACTTGGAGTCTTTTTCTCTTTTTCATTAGAGACTTTCAAGCTCTTACCTGAATTTGTTGAATAAGAACTAATGGAAGGGTGGAGAAGTTGGAAGCTAGGGTGGTATATCTTAATTATTCTATGAGTAGTACTATTATGCCTCCTCCAATTTGCCCACTTGATATGCCCCTAGCTAGTGCAAATTGTAATTTTTCTTTTTGTTTTTTTTTTTCAAACATTTTTTAAAGATAAAAAATATTTACAATCATGAATTGTGTAACCGCTGCATAATCGTTTTGAAAAAAGTGAATAAAATATAAGATCCACATGAAAAAATTTAATTTTTTAATAGTGGACTCCACATTTTTTCAAAGTGATTATGCGATGTTTACTTATTTTATGATTATATATAGAATTACTCTTTTTTAAACATGTTTAAACATTTAAAAAAAAAACCTGCAATACACTAATAAGGGGGCAAATTGAGGGATCCAAATGAGGGGGCAAATTAAATGCATGGGCAGTCAAAATAAGAGAACAAATTAAGAAGAAATAATAGCATTATTCTTATTCTATTGACCTTTATGGTGCAAATTTCTTCACGTAATCTGCTTTATTTGGTTATTTTTGCTAGTTTCGTTGATGATCTAATAAGCAAAAGATCATTAAAAATTAACAATATCGCATCCTTCAATAAAAATAAAAAAATTAATATTTTATATCATAATTTAATTATTACTGTTAAAATAAATAAATAAAAATTAATGACATGACATAATATAAACGGTCATAATTCTAAAAAAAAAAAAAAAATTACAATGTTTATTTTTTAAAATTTTAAAGAATTTGCATCCTTAACTTCACATGATAAAGCATGTCTTTTAGCTTTCATCCTTGGTCGGATAGGATGTTCTGAATTTTTAATCAATCTCTTGATCATGCTAATGGGCAATAATCTGTCCCCACTCATATGTCAATTAATCTCTTTTTTATTTGAGCTGATCTTGTAGGATAAGGAAAAATAAGTGATAAACATGACCGGTATAACGAATAATTTAATTTTTTTAAATTATAAAATAAAAATAATATTATAATAATATTTTATTTAATTTTTAATAAAATATCCCATCTCATCTCAAATTTCGTAAACTGTCTAACTTCTTAAAACGAGGTGCCATCCCATGCATTGCCATACACTCTCGGCCCACCCATATGTCATATTGGGAAGTCATCAATCATTATGTGCACTATCCAAATATGAAGCAATCTTGTGGCGGCTATAACTTTCAATTTGGACCGTACATGAACCAATGGCAACCAAGCACGTTTCCTCCACTTGTATATATGGATCACAAATGCTTTTGCAATGCAGAAATTAGAATAATAAAAAAACAAAATTGAAAGCAAAAGAAAAATAAATTATCGATGGATTTTGTCGATGATTTTCCTAAGTGGGAATATCATTTCCCATCTCATAAATAAGGCAGATTTTTTGTTACAGTTCTTACTATTCACATGACCACTACTAGACAATACCAAGATATTTGCATTATCCGGAAAACATCTGGAAATTTTCTTGTGCGAAAGATGTGTCATTTAGTCTGTTTGGATAAAAAAATTATCTCAACTTATTTTATTTTATTATTATAATTTTTTTAAATTTTTACATAAAATATAATAAACAATTCAATTTTTTTAAAATTTAAAATAATAATAATATTAACAAATAATATTTTAATAATATTTTATTCAACTCATCTAAAATCATATCATCGCATTTCACTATTCAAAAATTATAAGAATAATATATATTTTTTTTTATAAAAAAATTAGTTTGAGGTTAATGGAGGTGGTGCGTTGGTATCAGCTGTGAATACGAAAGTGTGACATTTGATGCCATTCATGTCTACAAAAGATGACAAACAACAATTCCAAATTGCATGCCCGTGCATGCATGTAATTGTGCTTTGAGTGAGCCGTTGATCATATACTATTGGCGTGCGTGCGGTATAATACTATAATTCCCATGCATTGTTATGGGCGCAGCTGTTTTGTATGGCGTAGAATTTCAGCTCAACCTCATCCGGACGTCCACCAATACCATATCATCAAATATTATAAGCCTTTAAATAACGAATACGATTCCAGCCCTCCAAAAACTAATTAAAAACAAAAAATCGTGATGCCGAATATATAATTAAATAAAATAGAGTATAAAGTTAAGGTTCAAATTCAATATTCTTATTATAGCACCTTTTGAAATAAACACTTATATAAAAAATTTAATTGATAAAAAGAATATAAATTTAATTATTTCTATCATATTCTATACTGTTTTGTATAAAGAATATAATAATAACAATTTGGTCAAGCATGATCTTATGTCCTTAATTTTGTAATTTAAACTTTCTCAGTTATGCGTTCTCATTTTGGTTTTAATTAGAAATAACTATCTGTGCTATGGTGGACAATTCTCGATTTTGTTAAAAAGAAAGGATTATTAAGTAATTTAACGAAATAAATAAATAAATCTTCATCAAAATTAATTATGATTTATAATTTGATTTTTCACATCTGACTTAATTTGTTGTTCCTCAACTCGAGTGACCTTTTTAAGAACAAAAATACTATACACAACCGGGAGGAGGAACCGTGGGGGAACCGTTGCCCCCGTGGAAAATGAAACACGGCGTTTTGGCCCCCAATCTCGTCACACTCCATTCGTCTTCAACCCCTGCACTCCAGCCTCCATTCCTCTTCTACCCCTTCAGTACTTTGTCTCCCTATCGTCGTCTTCACGCCAAGATGTCTTAACCACGCATTCAGAAGTTGCTTGCAAAAGCTTCTAGCTTCATCGAGTATGTCTTCTCCATCTACACTTAGCTGTGAGACTTCAAATAAACTCATCAATCCGTTAATATGTAGACCCAGTTCTTACTAAACTTTTCCTCTTTGTCCTTGAAGTTGTTAAATACATATGTTACAAATAATAGACAGGTGAGAATTAAATCTCATTATCGCTTTTATTTTAAACTGATAAAGAAACACAATCTCAGCCCCCCACGTGCCTTAGCTGTTCCTTCTAAGCTTTCAGGGCCACCAGACTCTGGTTAGTGTGGTGCTTGTGGTAAGATGCACAGGCAAAATTATAATTATCTAAAAATTATATAGATATTTTTATTATTGATATATATATATATTTTTTTAAATTAGAATTACGTTCATCGTTATCAGAAAAATACTTCAGAGAAAAATGATGTTTTGAAACGTAATTTCTAACTTTTTTTTTAGATTAAAAGTACATTAATCTTAAAAAGGTACTTTTGTACGTTGAGTGTGTTTGAATGTTGAAGTGAGTTGAGTTGAGTTGAGTTGAGATGATAAAATATTATTAGAATATTATTTTTTAATATTATTATTATTATTTTGAAATTTGCAAAAATTGAATTGTTTATTATATTTTATATTAAAATTTAAAAAAATTATAATAATAAATTGAGATGAATTAAAAAGAGTTAATGAACCAAACGAAGCCTTATTTTGTTCAATGCAAATACATGAACTTCCCCACCAAAAACTAAAAAAAGTTTACGCGAAGTAAAGCAACGTTTGGTAGAGTAAATGCTAATTGTACGGTAAAAAAATATATAAAAAGAGGTAAGTTGTGCAGCTTGCATGATAATTTAATCAACAAACCAGACGAAGGTACCAAAGTTGTGGGGACTCAGGGCCAAGGGACAAGGGAACATGATCTGCATGGTCTATCCCTAGGCAAAAAGAACAATATCCGAGAACCTACATATCTAGCCACCTCTAGGAAATAGGTTGTTGAAGATACGTCCGTTTTTAATAGGAAAGCACTATCATGTCCACTCATTTTGATAATTCTATTTGACTGTAGATCAAAATTTTTTTCTTTTCTATTTTACTTAGTTATTAAGGAAATAATTTTAAATGTATTAATATTTATTTTTAAATGTATTTAAATATGTTAAAAAATGTGAAAAAAAAAGAGAAAAAAAAATTTACGTTGGGCATACTGCCTAGTGGTCAAGATAGGGTGGCATAGTAGCCGCACCCTTTCTAATATTTAATCCTGTTGATTGCTTATTTTATAAATGTTATGTACGTGTTTGACCTCTGCTGCCTCGCAATCACTTGCAATTATAGAATAAGACGGTTTAGAGATTCAAGAGAACGCTTCTAATATCTAAGTTAGTGATGAAATAAACTCCTTAATACCAATAGATCAGATGTCTTTTACATACTTGGATTCTTTCTTTATATAGAACAATTAAACCATTCTGTTATTAAGTGATAACGAACACATCTGTTATTTTAAATTCAAACTTGGAGATGAGGGGTTATCTCTTAGTAAATTTGAATGATAATTATTTCATTCCATACCACTGTCGGATAGTTATCTAGATGGTATTAGCGATGGGCTGAATCCTCTTAATATCAAACTGGGCTTCAAGTAGTGAGGTAGGCTATGGGCTTGAATAATTATCCAGGTCCATGTGGATTTAACCTGTTGTAATATCCTATTCAATAAATATATAATGTTTATTTATTTTTCCTTCATTATTCTAAGTAAATTTGGTTAATGATTAGTGCGTTGACACATTTAAATTAGAATTGAAGAAAACGAAAGAGCAACATAATGACATACCTCTTTACCAAACTAGTTCCTAAAAGTTGAAAGAGAAATGATGTTTTTCGTAAGCCTTATTATTTTTAGTACAATTGTATGATGTCGCATTCTAAATAATTCTTTTATTTAAATGATTGACTTATAAATTTATTTAATACATATCAACCTAAGTGAAAATGAAAAAATATTGTAATTCGGAGAATCGCAATGCATGCTCTGTTCAAAATAATTATTATTTGACACGACCTCGTGGTTGGGCAATTTCATTGTTATATGTTAATGTCAAAAACCGCATAACAAGCCGAAGGGAGGAAATAGTCATCTTCGGCTCATGATGATGATTCGGGCGTCGATATGATATTCTTTGGGTTCATCCATGACAGTAAATAATAAAAATAAATAAAAATAAATAAATAAATAAAGACATAAAGATTTACGTAATTCTGTATAAAAACCTATGTCTATGAATTGTTTGGGGCAAAATCTACTATAACGAATGATTTTACAATTTCTCATGGCCTCACATATCTCACAATACTAATATTGAAGAAATTTAGGATTTCGGAAGGTTGAAAAAAATGCCTCCCTTGAGAGAAGATCCTTTATAATCATTGTATATGGTGAAGTCTATGCATAGAGAAGTCGTAGAGAGCCTATCCATTTGTAGAGATTTCCTCTTTTTATGGAGATTTATTTCCTTAGAAAGATTGAGTCCTATTTATCTTAGGAAATCCTTTCTTTTTAAGAGTTTGAGTTAACTTTTCTCATCTCTTCTTAACCTTATCTATAGTTAGATTATTGACTTTATCTTTTCCCTTATTATTATTAGGGATGGGCTGAACCAGTAGACTTTATCCCCAACACTACCTGAAGAATTGTTTGGCTTTCAACATTCATGGCTATGACCGGATCAGATTCAAGCAGTACGTTCCACAATTCAAATTGGCTCTCAACTACACAATGCATTAATTATTTCGTTCTGTTTTAAAGCAAAAAGGATAGAAGAGACCGACAACAAGTGATGCATAAACATAGTAGCATTTTACCGCTAGAGATGCATTATTTGTATAGATTTATGGGGCTGTCAACGAGGTTGTTAATTTTCTTTTTCAGACTGAAGAAATATTATTTGAAACAACAGCTAGCTTATAGCAAGCTGCCCAGCTAAGAGAAGTGAAATCATGCAACCTACATATATATTGTGGGCATTTGTTATGAGGGATGAAAGGAGCTAGCTAGCTAGTGATCCATAAATGAAGCATTTAAAGTCATTCAACTACTTCACATGAAATTTCTTAATGGCACCCACGTATCTGCATTCATGGCGCCTTTGTAATGGCCAAATTGACGTTACTGCTATTTATATATCCAGCTATTCAGCTGTTTCTGGCCACATCTTTTGCTCATGGAAATCCTTTTTCCGGTCCTGCTGGCCCCTTTCCAAATCGAATCCCCATTCATTGACGCACCTAACTACTGCAAGTACTTGTAGCTAAATCATGCATATATATACATACATAAATAGATGATCATCACCTACAATGGCAATTGTGTTTCTTGGTGCATAGACACTTAATATTGTTTTGCAGTAGCTAGCGATGGATGTTCCCGAGGAAACCAACAAGAAACTACAAAAGAAGAAGAATCCACACAAGTGGAACAAAAGAATCAGCTTTGCAGCTTGCTTGCCTGATGATGTTTGTGGTGTTTTTGCAGGTAGTATCTGTGCGGTTAAGTACTCTACAGATCCATTCACGGATTTGAGGGAATCAATTTTGGAGATGATTCAGGATGTGGGAGTTTGTGATTGGAATGATATTGAGGAATTGGTTTACTGTTACATTGCTCTCAACTCAGCAGAGTTTCACGAGATTATTGGAGATGCATTTCTCAGTCTATGCTGTTGTCTTGCGAAAATGTCATGCTAAGCCATGACTGTCTCATGTGCTTAGAGGAAACGGATGCAAACAGCTTAGTTTGTATCATCATGAGTTTGAAAATGGAAATGATATATTTCTCCTCATCAGTTAGTAATGTGAAAATTTTTCTTTACCTTTATGCTATTTGTTCTTTCATCAGTAGTCATGTTCTAATTTTCCCTGTGCTTGCTGAACAATTACAGATCAAGGAAAGCAATGATCATATGGTTTTCTGTTTCCTATCCCCTCCACATCACAGAGAAGATTTCGGCATTTCCACATTTGTATCTCTTAAAAAAGTATAGAATAATTGCACTCTGTGCATTCAAGAGAGTACGTCAAATTGCATTACAAACTAACGTGACTAGATGTATTACATCATATATATATATATATATATATATATGTATAACGAAATTCGGCATATAATATCAAGGCACGTTAATTTATAATTTTTCTTTCTATAATTGTTTTTGGACACGACAGTTTTGAATTGAACACAAAACGGCCCTGATTACCTTCGCACTGTATATTATCAATTTGATTTATATCTGAATCACTAAGCATGTTAGCTAGCCTTCCCACCGCTGCTTTAACTTATGTTCACCGCAGTACTGGAGGGATTTGCTTGCACTGCACTTTTTATCTCCTCTCTTTTGCCCCACAAGAAGGAATACAACCCAAAAATAATCAGAATCATGCCTAGAATGCTGCAATGGTAATTCAAAACAAAGTGAGATTTTGCTGTATAAAAAGTAGCAAATTAATTAATAAATATAGGGTCCGAAAATTTGATCAAATGTCACACATGATTGCTCATGTCACAAGAAAATACTCATACATTCCGAGTCTGATCGCTTCGCCAAGTATGATCGCTTCTGATAATGCCACAAAAATGAGTGAAAGTGGGTTGAACATTGCAGGATAAGTGGGGCCTCGCAATGAAATTACCCATGTAATCATGCAGAAAGTTGCAGCCGTGGTGAGTGCTCCCTGTGTATAAAAAATATACCCGATTCTTTCACAATAACTGACTGTTTTACACGAGTTCTTTTCACTAAGATAGTAATTACCACTCTAAAATTAAATCAAAACATAACTCATCATAAACTGTCTCTTTCGGTATATCGTATATATTAAGGCCGTATCTCCAAGAAATTTTGAACACATGCATCTAATTTAATTAGCTTGAATAACCACTAATATGTCATGATCACTTGGCATTATGACAAAGGATAGTGCTACTAATTGGCCGTCTAGCGTTTAATATTGGGCGTACCGCTAGTGTATGTTAGGAATAACTGTAGCTAAGACTAACTCGAAGTATAGTAGCGGAACTAAACGAAAGAAATTGATGACAATCACACAGAAAGAACACCAAGAATTAAGTGGTTCGACTCAAAATGAGCCTACGTCCACTGGTGGGGTCGGTATCAAAGATTTCACTATCAACAGAGATGGAATACAGATGAATACAACAAAACTTCACAAGGAAGTTATCTCTCAAACTCACTCTAGACTTCTCTCTCAAGAAAACACTTAAAAACAAGTAAAAATGATTTCTGAAGTATTAAGGCAAAGAAGAGGCGCCGTTTGATATTTATAGGAAAAGTGAGAATCCACTTTTGTTAACATTGGCTCGAGCGAACGTCGAGTGAGTGTCGAGCGAACGTAGATATTCTGCACTTCGCTCAAGCCAACAGTTGTGCGAAAGTCGAGCGAAGCTCTCTGCCTGAACTCGCTCGAGCTGGGTGTCGAGCGAGGGTCGAGCGAAGCTCTCTGACTTGGATATTGCTCGAGCTGAATGTAGAGCGATACTTGAGCGAAGCTCTCTGTCTGAATTCGCTCGAACTGAGTGTCGAGCGAATGTCGAGCGAAGCTCTCTGTCTGACTTCGCTCGAGCTGAGTGAACCTCCGCTCGAGCGAACCTACGACACATGCACTGTTCAATCTGAATTCAAGCCACCTCTTAACAAATCTCCACCTTGGCTTGAACTCTGCCAAAACACAAGAAACCTCCGATCACAAAACCAATCCCCACCACCAAATCCCTTATGGGAATAACAAAATGCGAACACCAATCAAGTCCAAACAAAGTTTGAACTTGTATACTGCAACTGACTTAGTCATCATATCTGCTGGATTTTCTGTAGTAGCAATCTTCAGAATCTGTATAGCACCCTCTATAACAATCTCTCTGAGAAAATGGTACCTGACATCAATGTGCTTCGTTCTCTCATGATACATTTGACTTTTGGTCAAATGTATTGCACTCTGACTGTCACAGAATACTGAGATCCCATCTTGTTGTAAACCCAAATCATTGACCAAGCCTTTCAACCAAATGGCCTTCTTAACAGCCTCTGCTGCTGCCATGTACTCTACCTCGGTAGTTGATAAAGCAACAGTGGATTGCAGTGTTGCTTTCCAACTAATAGCTGACCCACACAGAGTGAAAACATAACCTGTCAATGATCTTCTCTTATCTAAGTCTCCAGCATAATTAGAATCAACAAAACCAGCAACTTTAGAACTGAGATCGACATCTCTATCAAATATTAACCCAAAGTTCAGGGTTCCTCTCAGATACCTGAGTATCCATTTCACAGCCTGCCAATGAGTCTTACCCGGATTAGCCATATACCTGCTAACTACGCTCACGGCCTGTGAAATGTCTGGACGGGTGCAAACCATTGCATACATGATGCTGCCAACTGCACTTGAATAAGGAACACTAGCCATGAACTGTTCCTCTTCATCTGTCTGAGGAGATAGGCAAGCTGAAAGCTTAAAGTGCGTAGCAAGTGGTGTACTTACTGGTTTGGAATCAAACATCCCAAATCTCTGAAGCACTTTCTCAATGTACTTTTCCTGGGACAAGTACAACTTTCCAGCTTTCCTATCTCTGAGTTGGGTCTTTAACAAACCTATGTCAGATATGCTTCTAGCAGCAATAAGCATATCATCAACATATAATAGCAAATAAATGAAAGACTTATCAAATAATTCCTTATGATAAACACAACTATCATAGTTACTTCTCAAATAACCATGATCAATCATGAAGGAATCAAATCGCTTATACCATTGCCTTGGCGACTGCTTCAAACCATATAAAGACTTCTTCAATCTGCACACATGATCTTCCTTGTTTTCAACAATGAATCCCTCTGGCTGATGTATGTAAATGGTCTCTTCAAGTTCACCATGTAGGAACCCTGTTTTAACATCAAGTTGCTGTAGCCCGAAGTCATACAATGCTACTAAAGCAAGTAGTAATCTGATTGAACTGTGTTTCACCACTAGAGAGAAGAGTTCAGTGAAGTCGATGCCTTCTCTCTGACTGAAGCCCTTAGCAACTAAGCGTGCCTTGTATCTTGCATCTGTATCACCCTGGATTCCCTCTTTTCTTTTGAAAACCTATTTGCAGCCAACAGTCTTCACCTTCTTTGGCAACAGAACCAAATCCCATGTTTGGTTTTTGTGAAGAGACTCAATCTCTTCAGTCATAGCTGCGCACCACTGTGCAGATTCTGCGCTCTTGACAGCTTCTGAATAACTGGAGGGCTCCTGACCAACAATATTCTCTGCCGTAGTAAGAGCATACATCACCATATCTGCATGAGCATATCTCTGAGGTGATCTAATCTGCCTCCTCTGTCTACCAGTCGCTATACTGTAGTCTTGCTCACCTTGTGCGCCGCTACTCGAATCAGAATCATGCTCATCTACAATGGCATGATCTTGGGCGCCACTGGGCAGCCCTTGTGGTGCTTCCACCTAAAACTCCACCTGCTTTCTAACATCCTGTTCTTGTCCTGTAGACTCAGAATCCTCCTTTCTCGGACTAAGCATAGATTTTTCATCAAAAGTGACATCCCTACTGATAACAAACTTGGGTGATTTAGGATCAGTACACCACAACCTGAATCCCTTCACCCCACTGGCATACCCAATGAATATGCCCTTCTTTGCCCTTGGCTCAAGTTTTCCATCATTAACATGGAAATATGCAGGACAACCAAAAACTTTCAAATTTAAATAATCAGCAGGAGTATCAGACCATACCTCATTCGGAGTCTTCAAACCAATCGCTGTGGCTGGAGAACGATTGACCAAGTAACAGGCTGTGTTGATTGCTTCAGCCCAGAAATCCTTAGCCAAGCCTGCATTAGAAAGCATGCTGCGAGCTCTCTCCAAGAGAGTCCTGTTCATCCGTTCAGCTACCCCATTTTGCTGTGGAGTATGTCTAACTGTACGATGTCTGGCAATATCCTCATTTCTGCAGAATTCATCAAACTCACCCCCGCAAAACTCCATACCATTGTCAGTGTGAAGTCGCTTGATTTTCTTGCCCGTCTGATTTTCAATCAAAGCTTTCCACTGTTTGAAGTTAACAAATACATCACTTTTCTACTTCAAAAAGTAAACCCAAACCTTCCGTGAGAAATCATCAATGAACGTAAGCAAATATTGAGCTCCACCTTTTGACGGGACGGAAGATGGGCCCCAAAGATCAGAATGAATATAGTCCACAGTACTTTTGGTTTTGTGAACCCCTGTAGAGAACTGAACCCTGCACTGTTTGCCAAATACATAGTGTTCACAGAAATCCAGTTTCTCTATCTATTGATTACATAGCAAACCCTGCTTACTCAAAATTGACATTCCCTTTTCACTCATATGACCCAAACGCTTATGCCACAAACGAGTGACATCTGAATCTGGATCATCTGAAACTGACACTGCAGCTGCACCTGTCACTGTAGAGCCTTGAAGGAAATAAAGACCATTTGTCTTATCTCCTTTCATCACAACCATAGAGCCCTTACTGACTCTGATAGCTCCACCTTCACCAGTGTACTTGTAGTCCAGAGAATCAAGAGTACCTAAAGAAATAAGATTCTTTTTCAAATCTGGAATGTGTCGAACATTAGACAATGTCCGGACAATTCCATCAAACATCTTAATTCTGACTAAACCAATTCTAGCAATTTTGCAACCCATATCATTCCCTAACAAAACGGAGCCTCCGTTGACCGATTCATAGTTAGTGAACCAGTTCCTCTTGGGACACATATGGAAAGTGCAAGCTGAGTCCATGACCCACTTGTCACTAAAGCGACTATTGGAGTCGCTAATTGCTAGAACAAGATCTAGGTCGTTAGGCCTATCATCAGCAACACTAACGGCATTAGATGAACTAGTGCCGTCCTCTCTGTTTTTCAGTTTTGGACACTCGTTCTTGTAGTGACCAAACTTATGTCAGCAATGACATTTGACGTTTTTCTTACTAAGCGTTGTTTGTGAACTGCCCCTAGATTTTCTCTTATTCTTCTCTGAATCCCTGTCATTCGATCTACCCCTGCTTGAGAACCCCTTAACAAACAAGCCACTAGCTTGTTCATTAGTGTTCTTCACACTCAATTTATTCCTCAACTCCTTAGAATTCAAAGCAGACTTTACATCTACCAAGGAAATTGTATTTCTACTATACAACATGGAATTCACAAAGTTCTCAAAAGATGTGGGTAATGAATATAAAATAATTAACGCTTGATCTTCTTCTTCAAGCTTAATATCTATGTTCCTCAGATCCATAATGATTTTATTAAATTCATTTAGGTGTTCAGAAATAAGAGTACCTTCCTTCATTTTGAGAGTGTATAACCGTTGTTTCAAATACAACCGGTTGGTGAGAGATCTCTTCATGTACAGATTCTCAAGTGCCGACCAGAAACCAGTTGCAGTCTCCTCGTCAGCAACCTCTCTTAAAACTCCATCAGATAGTGACAAAAGAATAGTACTGTGTACCTTTTCTTCTTCTTCTTTCGAAGGAGCCGGAGAATCGTCAGATACCGACACTTCTAATACTTTTGACAAGCCCTGTTGTCGCAGTAAAGCCTTCATCTTGATGCGCCATAGACTGAAACTGTTCTGACCGTCAAATTTCTCTACTTCGAACTTAGCCATAGCCATCCCTCCAGATCACCCTGAGCCAAGCTCTGATACCAGTTTGTTAGGAATAACTGTAGCTAAGACTAACTCGAAGTATAGTACTGGAACTAAACGAAAGAAATTGATAACAATCACACAGAAAGAACACCAAGAATTAAGTGGTTCGACTCAAAATGAGCCTACGTCCACTGGTGGGGTCGGTATCGAAGATTTCACTATCAACAGAGATGGAGTACAGATGAATACAACAAAACTTCACAAGGAAGTTATCTCTCAAACTCACTCTAGACTTCTCTCTCAAGAAAACACTTAAAAACAAGCAAAAATGATTTCTGAAGTCTTAAGGCAAAGAAGAGGCGCCGTTTGATATTTATAGGAAAAGTGAGAATTCACTTTTGTGAACATTGGCTCGAGCGAACATCGAGCGAGTGTCGAGCGAACATAGATATTCTTCACTTCGCTCAAGCCAACAGTTGTGCGAGAGTCGAGCGAAGCTTTCTGCCTGAACTCGCTCGAGCTGGGTGTTGAGCGAGGGTCGAGCGAAGCTCTCTGACTTGGATATTGCTCGAGCTGAATGTAGAGCGATACTTGAGCGAAACTCTCTGTCTGAATTCGCTCGAGTTGAGTGTCGAGCGAATGTCGAGCGAAGCTCTCTGTCTGACTTCGCTCGAGCTAAGTGAACCTCCACTCGAGCGAACCTACGACACATGCACTGTTCAATCTGAATTCAAGCCACCTTTTAACAGTGTAAAACTTTTTTTTCTTTTTGTTTTTTCTTTCAAACATATAAAAAAATACGTAAATTCAGTAATAATCACTTCCTTAATCATTAGATAAAGAAATTAAAATAAAATAAAATATATGAGCGGTCAAAATGAGGGACAAAACCATGTGACAAGTTAGCATTTTCCTATGACAAATATAGGAACAGATCAAAGTGCGTGATCACATAATAACAGTACGTGCCCCTCATGTGCTTATAAATTCTGCCCACATAGTTTCTCATCGGAGGCGTCAGGAGTTTAATTTGAATCACTAAATTATCACTGATTCTTTGTTTATTTTCCTTAAACAAATATCATTTTGTTACAGATGTGGAGTTTAAAAATTGGCTTGTAACCTTACCGAGTAAATAATTGTAATAAGTTCGAGATTCCATCCTAATCTCCAAGGAGTCTTACTTCTATCAAAGCACAATCCTATCACTGTTGATTGGATTGATGCCATAACACATGTAAGCAGTGTTGCCCAGAATTTGGAAGGAAAAACTTTGAGTAACTTCACCTGTACTTTGCAAAATATATCGCACGTAATCTCTCGTCAGAATGTAAATTAAATATTAAATCATCACTTGTTTTAAAACAGATCATCGAAACGTTCGTATGATGACGTTCATGTATACCTGAATTATGAACCATGCACCGTAGGAAAAGCAACTGCCAACCAATAAGAAAGTTCCACGAGCCCAATGAGCCTTAGATGGCTTGACAACAAGATGAGGGTCATGAAGAGAATGGTGATTAAGATGGAAAGCTTTTCCTTTGTCTGGTAGAGACTAGCCGTTAGTGCTCCTGCTACACATACAATTGCCCCCATTGTCTTTAATTTGCCAGCCCTTGTATTCAGTCCCATTTTCTCTATATATATAGATAGATAGATAAGAAACAAAGTGTTAATTATGTATTATAATAAAGTTTTCAGCGATATATATTAATTAGAAATATATATAGGAAATTAGTCATGTAGATGTGGTGCAATAAGTTCCAATATTATATGTACCCTGCAATTGTGGAGAAGGCAAAAGTAGTTATTGGAACTAAATTGAGGAAGTTTGTAGCATATGTTGCCGTGGTGTCTCGAAGGCCACAGTTGTACAGTCCCACAGCCATTGATATCCTGTTTTGTAAATAAATAAATAATGAAAAAGGAAAAAAGAAAAAGAAAAAAAAGGAAAAAGAAAAGAAACACAACATCGTGTGATTACGAAATAAATATTTTTTTTAATTAATGTCCAAACTCTAGAGAGAGATTATAAACAGTACAGCATATTGTAAATTTCACAATAAATAACATTATATGTTCGTCGTACAAAATGAGCCCTACAAAATATTTATATTGTAGCTATTTCTCTATGCCATTAGATTATCTAATTTCATAAAAAAGACTTTATAGCTAGCTAGGCGTAGACAGCATAGAGTATGTGTGTGTCATGTATACTATACATATATATATATATATATATATTAGAGAATCAAATATATATTATATATATTTGTAGTCAGGTATTTTTTACAAAAATAATTATTTTTTATTAAAATAATCTATTTCCATCATAAATAATCATTTTTACTAATAATCTGTTTTTTTAAGTATATATATATATAAATTGATAACATATAGAGTAATAATGCTGAAAAATGCTATTTTTTATTTGAATAAAACTACTCTATTTTCCTATTTTGATCGCTGTTTAATTTTTTTTTAAAGTAATTTTAAATGTATTAGTATATTTTAAAAAAAATATTTAAATATAAAAAAAAACTACTTGACGGTATGCTCAATGATAAAGTGGAACGGCATAATAACTCCACTCTTTTTATTTGTTTTTCATTATTATTTCATTAATGATGTAAAAGTACTAAATAAAGAGTGGCATATATATAAACCAAGCTGCATGGAAAGTTTGCGTGCAGTGGGTAAGAATAAATTTTTATTAAGGGAGCCGAAATCTTTAAATGCGGCCTATTAATGAATGTCTGTTTGTACTTTGTAGAGGACTAGGCCGGTTCTCAATTAATAAAAATAAATAAATTTACTAGATAATATTAATTTTTACTCCCTTATTTAAATAATTAAAAGATATATAATAGCAACTCATAATAAATAATTTTAAATTATTCTAACGAATTATTATTAATTATCCCTATTATACATGACGGAACAGCAATATTACTCTATCTTCAAAATATTTATATAGGTTCTTTCACCTCTTATAAATCTACTGATATTCAAGAGTACCCTTTAAAAAAATTTGGAAATTATTCTTCCCACCTGTATATATTCTTCATAATTTTAAATTTGCACCCTATATAAACTATATATATTTTTTTTGACCAAAGTGTCAGACACTTGCAGATGATCATATATTTTAGGGGAACTCATTATTTTCCAATATGATTAAGTTAATAATATATATATTTACTACAAGAAAATTACTTATTTGTGATTAGTTATTTTTTATAAAAATAATTATTTTCTATTAAAATGAGTTTATTTTTGTCGTAAATAGTCATTCTCATAACAAATAATACATTACAAATATTCATTTTTCTAGTAGTGATACGAAGGTAATGTAATTTGTATTTTAAGTATCAAACATTAAAAAAAAAAAAACTTTCGATTTGTATTTTAAAATTCGTTAACTCGAAGATGAAAATACGATCGAGAAGTACTACTTTCGATTTGCGAGAGAAGCGTATACATATACATACATATATATATATATATATATATATATATATATATACTAGGTCAAAATAACGTGCAAAGCACGTTTGCATAGTTGGGTGAAATAATTATTTTAAAAAAATAATATATATTCCATAAAAAAGTTTATTTCAATCAACAAATTAAGACATAAAAAAAATGTAAAATCTAGCAAATATTTAAGGGTAATGATAGTTAAGTAGAGTATAATAATTACATGTTTGCATAGATTAGAAGATAAAAACATTAGTTTAAAATATAACATACTCCAACACATATTTATAACATCGATAGTTTTAGCAAAGTTACTTGCGATAAGTTTAATACAAACCCAACAAAAACATTAGTTCAAAATATAACATAGTCCAACACATATTTATAATATCGATAGTTTTAGCAACAAACCCGACAAAAACATCAGTTCAAAATATGAGTCCTTTGATGTTTTTACTATGATCTATCATTTTGTGTCTTCTTGTACTGCATCAATAGAAATGACATTGAAATTCTTGTGCTGTTGTTGGTTGAATCGATTGGGATTTACTAAAAGTTCAATCATCCACTCTTTTTATGAAACTTGTGCTACAAGATTTTCTATATAAGGCAAATGTTCCTGCAAAAGAAATTTTTAATAACCTTGCATGATTAATAAAAATTTAAAGAATATATATGCTGGAAATTAATGTAGTAAATATGTCAAAAATTCTAAAACGGACTTTTTTACTCACAACAATAAAGGTAATAGAAAATAAGAAAACATACATCACCAGTATGATTCATTAGCTCAACTGCCGAACAACCGAATGCTTCCTCTACAACTTCACCAAACATAACAACAGAAAGTCTTCCTGTACCATCGTCGAGTTGAATATATTCTTGACAACTATAAAATTGGTGGAAATATCATTTTAAGTTAGAATCAATAAAAGCTATACATTAAATCTATCACATAAATTATCAAACAGAACAAAAAATTCGAATGATACATACCGTGGTTGGGAAATACTTTGGTGTTTGCAATGGTAACAAAGGAAGCTATCATTGTAATCATACCCAGTTCCTTTATTACAACCAATACATGACATATAAAAAAATATCTGGCGCAAGTCAACCACTATTATCTTCGCTTTTATCCAAAATTTTACTTTCTACATTAGATCAAAAATAATTTTTTAGATGAATTGATTGTATAAATATTTAAATTTGTTACAAAGAATAGGATTTTACCGCCATGGGTTGTAAACTTTTGATCGAAATATCTTAATTAAGAGATGAGAGAACACCGACTGAACTTCTAGAGCTCTTTTTCGAATACAACTCAGCAACATCACAATTCTTGATTATTTCTCGTATACCAACAGAAGACAGAGATGTAGACGGGTATGTCAAGCATATTGCAATAATACTCTCAAGTAATGAATCATTAATTACCGCCCTTAAAATTCATAAAAACAAATGCAACATAAGAAATAAAAATATGAAGAATTTAATATTCAAGTGGCATGAAACAAATAATGATTTATTTATGATGATTACCACTCTTGCAATGAAGTTGCCTCAGGAAGAACATGATTGATCATAAATTTACTTTTCGGACGTGATGAAAGAGATAATCCTTCATTAGAAATAGAGATCATGATTAATGCAAATATATACAATATAAAAGAAAAATATAAGATTGTTAATTATTAAAAATACCATTATAAGAACCAACTCTTATTCTTGTTCCAAGTATAACTGGTTTTGTCCCAATTATTTCTGAGATTTTTTTGCATTCATCTTGCACAAATTGACCCCACATAGTTAAACATATGGGGTTTAAGCTACAAAAATTGGAATAAAAAAAGAATTAACAGAATATACAAGAAATAAAAATTGAAACATAATTTTAAAAAAGTGAACTACCCAAAAAATATTTTTACCTTTGATCAATGACATATATTTCCTGTATAGTTGTTGGTCCATGCACTGAAGTTATCTCTCTACATGGCTTGATATTGATTGCAACAGCTAAAACATCTGACAAATAAGATTTAAATTTTTAATATATTGATAATTAAATATTCTAAAATCAAGAGTGAATTACCTATTTCTGCAATTGAGTCTTTGTAAGCGTCTAATTCATTGAACGGAATGAGTTGGTACTTTGGTACCTCTAATTGTTCTTCATCCTTTGGAACTTCCTCAATTATCGTTTTGGAATTTAAGATCCATTGATATCCATGTGTTTCAATTCTATACTTCGGATCCAGTGGCCTTACATATGCATTACTGATGTAATATGATCGGAAAATATGTAAAGTATCATCTCGCGAGTCTATATCTTTATCAAACACTGTTGCTTGTACTCGATTTCCCTGTATAGTATAAGAAATTGAAATAAATAATTTACAAAAAAAAATATTGTAATAAATAATTGAGTATAATAATTTTGTTTATTTTAAATTATTTTTGGGTTTTAAAAAAATAATATTTTAAAGACTTTTTACAAATTAGTAGTAAAAAAAATAAAAATACAAAACTTAATAAATATGATGCAAAAATAACAAAATTATTTATCAGTTGTTAGTACACCAAAAAAAATAAAAGACAATAGATAGAAATAAATATTATATCTCTGGATCAATGAATGTTAGGCTTTGATACTTCACTGGTGAGCGTTGCCTGTTCGTTTGGGTGACTTGTCTGCCATGATCATTTTGATTTTCCAATTCCTTGTACTTGGAGTGATATCTTTTATCGATGTATAAACCGTCCGCATCTTTAAAATTGTTCACATACAAAAATATTAAATGTGTAAGTATAGTAACCCAATACTAAATTAAAAAAAAATTACAATGAGAAATAAAGAACACAATACTAAATATACAGAAAAAAGAATTCTATAAAATGCATAATTTTGTTTAAGTAGTTAAACTCAAATTATACAATTGAATCATTACCTGTAGAACATTAATCTGAACATGCTAATCTTAATAATTCTGTATATACAATATTTTTTGTGCAGTTCTTTTCTGATCGTTCAGTCGACACTGGCCGTATTAAAACCCTTACTGTAGATGCAGTCTTAGCCCTTGATAAAGCCACATATAATTGACCAGGTGAGAAAACAGGTTGAGGTAAATATATCCCAACAAAATCCAATGTTTGCCCTTGTGACTTATTTATAGTCATTGCAAAACTTAATCTGATAAGAAATTGGGTTCGTTTGAATGGGAAACCACTATTTTCATCAAGATTTGGCAAGAATGGGATCCTTGGAATAAAGACTCTTTTTCCGCTATAGTGCCCAACTGCGATTTCTGCATCAATTACATTTCGATCAAAATCCCGACAAATTAGACGTGTTCCTTGCATAGTCCTTCTGAAGAGTTAATGTTTCTAAGCAACATGATGGGACAGTTTATCTTTAGTAACAATTCATGAGGAGGAAGTCCATTTGGGGTTAGAGTATTTAAAAAATCCTCCATAACTGATTGTTCAGATGCATCTATTGTTTCATCAAAACTATAATATCGCCTAAGCTTACCAGGAAACCTATGAATCAGTAATGTATTTATTTCATCAACATAACTGTTCTTCGGTGTTAATATGGCCTGATTCATCATAGCTGAAATATTTATTGAATATTCATGAATATCTTGAAAAACAACATCTATTAAATGATCCAAAGAAGTACAGTCATCTTTATAGGGAACAAGCATGCCATTAGGAATTTTTACAGTTTCATCAATTGTGATTGGTGGCATTCCGTTGCCTAATTCTAACACATATTCTGAAAAAACTGGATCCAATCTTGCTCTTATATTTTCACTTAAACGAAGTTTGATCAATGTAGGCCACAAATAAGAAGAAACCAAACTGGCGTCAACCTGTTCTTGTCTTGTTCCTTTACGAACCACAGGTAAAATCTGACGAAAATCTCCACAAAAAACAATAACTTTTCCACCGAATGTTAACTCTGAATCATTAATGTCTTGTAACATTTTATCTAATGCTTCGATGTGTTGTTTTCTTGACATAGGGGCCTCATCCCATATAATTAACCTTGCTACACGTAGTAGCTTTGCAATGACACTTTGTTTATTAGCACAACACATGCTATGTTCATCAGTATCTAGTGAAATCTTAAAGTGCGAGTGTGCTGTTCGACCTCCAGGAAGGATAGATGCAGCAACACCAGATGAAGCAGTTGCAAGTGCCACTAATTTTCTTGATCTTACTGCAGCGAGAAGTGCCTTGTACATGAATGTCTTCCCTGTCCCACCAGGGCCATCAACAAAGAATGTAGCAGTTTTGTTTGAAAAAACATCTTCCAAAACTGAATTATAGACATGTCGCTGTTCACTATTAAGGATTTCTGATGCAGTAGTATCTTCTTCTGGAATTTCAACAGCCAATTCATCATCGATTTCCCTAGATTCGAATTGGTCTTTATCAAAACAAATGTCGTCATCAAGAAGATGAAATGAATTAATGTCTTTCCCCATTGATTCAAGTGTAAAAGAGATTGAGCACAAAACTTGCATTCTTACAGTCAACATAGAATTTTCAGCTGACCTAAAATCAATTGACATATCTTGCTCAAAACGTTCCCAAAGCTCTCTCGAATTGGTTGGATTACAATAAACCAATATAGTTGCAATTAGCCGTCTCAAACTGGACGGCATTTGATATAGAGATGCTTCCTGTAAACAATCTTCTAAACCACTGTCTCTCTGTAGCAAACCATGCATAGTTGCTGCCTCACGAAAAGTTGGAGCCACAATACCATCAACTGTCCTAAAATCTTCAAATGACAAAGGTCCTCTTACATGATTTAGCAATATCCGCAGATAATACCTCTCACATTCAAATGGATTTGCTGTAATAATTCGACCTATAACAGTTTTCTTTTTTCGACAAGTCCACTCTTTGTATTGTTGGCTCCAAACATAGAATTCTGGAAATTCTTTGTATAACAATGTCCTGGCATTCTCATCCACTCGATTTAATGCAAAGAATTCTGTTAACATCGATTTTCCAGACCGATCAGAGTTGAGAACATTGATTAAGTCTTCATTTGCTCGAAAAGTTACTTGGTGTTGATCCTCAAGATGTAAATGTAAGCTATACACTGCTGGGTACATTTCATTAACAACGAAGCCATATATTCTCCACATAGCTTCAAGCAGAGCAATCCATCGGGCTGATTGGAATTGTTGAATTTCATCAATTTGTTGATTATTTTGTTCAGAAACCAAATTGAAAGCAACACGATCATGCCCTTTGTAAATGTACTTATAAAGATATTTGACTGCTTTTATAGTAGAACAAATCTCGACGTTAATGTGACAGTCAAATGTTGCAAGCAAATACGGATTATATGGAACAACCCAACGGTTATCCAAATTATGACCTCTCACTTTGACAGTTATTCCATTGTCAGAACGCCTATATATTGGGAAGCAATCATTTCCAACAGTCGTACTTGAGGCAAAATTTTTTGGATAATGGCTTTTGCAATAACCATTTTTTTTCATGCAAACATTTGTTGGATTCAACACTCCACATGGTCCATGCATCATATGCTTGATAACGGCGTTATGCAAGTGCAAATTCGTATTTTTATCAGGTATTTCTGCCGATACAATCTCATCAAAAGATTCAGGCGCATAGAGTTTCCAATCTCTTTGTAATATAATTAAAAAATGAGCATGTGGAATGCCTTTTTTTTTGTGCTCAATAACATAAACATATGCTTAAACTTTTCCAAATATCTGTTGCTTGAATAATCGATGATTTAATTCTTCTAATTTTGCAAGAAAGACCGAGCAACTAAATCAGGCCGATTTTGACTCTCCTCATGTAGGCGTAATTCATTTGAAATTTCTTGCCAATTTGAATTGCATGTCATTGTTAAAAAAATGTCTGGTATACCATAATGCTGAACTAAAGCCATTGCTTCCATATATCTTTTTCGCATGTCTCTTGGACCCCCAATAAAAGACGAAGGCAGAATAATCCGTTTTCCAACATTAGAAGTGTTAGTTTCCCCTAGTGTAATGGTATCAACAATACCTTGATATAACTCAGATCGAATATGTTGTTGTTTGCTACAGAAATAATCTAATCTTGACGTCTCGATCTTAATATACATATCAACAACAAATTGTTACAACAGACGACCAGACAGCAATAAAATTGATCTGAAATTTTTTCTGATTTGTAATTTGTAGCAATAATGTTCACGACACGAAACAATTGGATCCTTCATTTTTCTGTTTAATGCTACAAAAGTTGAAGGGGAATGCAATATTACAAAATTGGACGTATACAAACTAAGTACAAAATGGAAAGATTAAGATTACACTCTAACCTCGTTGTTCTCTTGTAAGTAATTCTTCTGCTGAGATTGATTGGTGAGAATCTATTGATCGGGTTGTTTCATTACATATTAATGTGCTTCCTCTATTGATCCTTTTAATACCTTGGTGCCAACCAGTATCCCCGAAAGGAAATAAGAGCGGATACTGAAGTGAATCATAGCAGCCAAAATAATACTGAATTATATGACTTCCACCAGAATGACTAAAGACACAAATGTCCCGTCCTCCCAACTGATCTGCATCTTCATTTTCAACCCATACTGCTGCAACTTGTGAAGATGTCGGGGCATTGAACACACGCTGATCTAGGCCAGCATCTGATCTTATATGGATTACTTGATTTTCCAAATTTGGCAAATCACCAAGAGATCGGAAAAACACAGAATATGGATTGATGCGAAGAATATCGATGAGTTGAGCTATAATTGATGGGTTCATTCTGTCTGAATCAGAAATACGATTTTCTAATTCGTGCTCAGTATCATAGAAATACAATTGGAGAGAAGAAGGACGACCATTTAAAGGGACTAAATCATCAATATAGTGATAGATCTGTCCCTGAGTTCGGAAGGTATAAATCCCTCTATTTCGTCTGCAAAGATCTCTATCGAATTTAACTCCAAAAGATGTAAACGCGAACTTGTTATTATAAGTCCGAACATATGTCTTAAAATGCGCGGCTTCATCTGCATCGGAGGTAAAAAGATCATAAAGCTGATCAGGGACATCATTTGTGGCCAAAGAAATTGTCCCATCTGCACAACAAAATCTGTTTGTTTTATGATAGAATCGCTTTGCTTTACAATGTCTGCAACAAGGCACATACGGAAAGGAATATGCTTCAGATGCACAACTTGCAATAGTTGTCTACGTCCAACAAAGCGACGATGCTCCCCACCTATTGAGTTTAAAAATGAACAGAAGACAATAGACGTAAACCCATCGAATTGTTTGAATGATCTGGCTAAGGACACTGCCGGAAGAGTGTCAAGAGTTGACAATGGAATAAGAACGAATAATATAATTATACTTGTTTCTTACCCCTACGAGATGATGGTATACTTGTTTCAAAACTTGACTCTTCCCGAACAACACATGGAGCCTATTTGAATAGGATGTTCCCAAATTTCAATAAAAAAGAATATAAGGCTGCTTGAATAAGAAATATGAAAAAATAATTTCAAGAAAACCTGTTGAATCAAAAACTGATTAGAGACGGTCGTTTCATCTATGTTTGTGTTTCCTGACTTACGTGTCAGGAAATCTATAGAATCACTCGGACAATCAGAACGATTCGCCACATTGTTTAATGATGAAGTTGCCTCTGAATCAACTATACAGACATTAACACCAAGAGGAACACATACTTCATGAGACGAAACCAATTCATCGATATCAACACCAGCACGGAAAATTCGTTGTCTCTTTAACACTTTTTGTAGAACAGTGAAATCCTGAATGATGTTTATATGTTGGACATCATTATTTGAAGGTTCATCAATTGACGTAGTAATTTGATCACCCCCAAATGAAGCTGAATCTTTTAATTGGATGGAATTGCTTCTAGATGCTTTTTTTTAGCATATCTTTCTCTCTGTTTTCTATGGAGTTTTTATTTTTTCTCTTCAGGTAAATCTTTATACGAGATTTTCTTCGCCGGTTGTTTTCCCTGATCTTCAAAAAATAGTTTCAAAGTTTAACTTTTATAAAACTAATATTACTATTTGAAAACAAATGCTACATAACTCATTAACACAATCTTACCACTTCTCATTATGTTAACGAAGCAAACAATTCTTCTAAACGTTGGATAATACTGTTCCACACAACCCAAACTAAATGAATAATTAATAACTACTTAATGCGAAATGAACGTCTCCAAGGTAGTGACATATAATAATATATATATATATAAAGGCACTTACAGGTCTTGAAATGAACAGTGGAGAGTCTTTTATATATTTAGATCTCTTGATAAGGAGGATAATTCCTGTTTAGACACAAAAGACATTGTAAGTTTTGATTGCATTGTATACACATAAACACACACATACACACACACACACACACATATAACATCGTTGGTCTTTGAAGTGCCATTTGTGTATGTCGTTTAGGTTCCTATTTATTCAAGATTTATGTGGTTTCGGTTCCTATTTATTCGAGATTTTTTCTCATCTTGTTGTATTTTTCTTGTCTATTTTTGCATTTCGATCTGGATTTGAAGGTTTTCTGGTATCTTTATTCGTTTTGCATTTCCATTTGGATTTGGGATATATTTTCATTTTGTTGTATTTTTATTGTTCATTTTTGCATATGAATCAGGATCTAGATGCGATATATTTTTTCATTGGTCTTCGAAGTGCCGTTTATGTATTTTTGTTATTCATTGTTTGATCTATATGTGGATCTAAAGGTTTTACTCGCATTTTTTCATTTTCTTGCAATTTTTTTCATTTAATTTTTGGATATGTAAAACCTATTATTAGAAAGAAAATTATAATATTAGCAAAAATGTTATGATTTTTTTTGTTGTATTATTGTATTTTTTATTTTCATATTTTCACTAAGTTGTGTTCGTTTCGTTAAGTTGATTTTGAGATGACATATGTAGTAGGCCTGCAATCCGAGCTAAAAGTATCGGATATGCTTTCTAATTGAACAGTTAGTTATGTCATAATAGTAATATTATTATGTTTTCATTTTTAAAAGACGAATGTTCGATAAGTGATGCATGGTAGAAATAATCTTAGGACGTGTAAATTTCGCATAATATTTCATTTAAAAAAATTGGATAAATTTGAGACTCACATAAAAAAATTATTTTTATAATAATGACCTCTAACTTTTTTTCCAGAAGTGCATGGAACTTGCACATTCTGTAACTCATATGTTTAGGTTTAGTAGTTTGACTAATCTAATGTAAAAGATTTTACTCATACCTAACCAAAATATGAATATGCATTTAAGTTATATGAAGACCTTTAAATATAATTATTATTTTCATAAATTTCCGTTTTATCACCGGTAAATAAATATCGAATTGTCTCTATCTCTAAAAGATGATCAAGAGAGTAATCGAAAAGATGGTCACCTTGACCTAGCTGACGTGTCAATTTTGTGGTGGTTCAGCAAATTCTTTTTATTTTTTATTTTTTTTTTACTTTTGAACTTATTCAAACAATAATAATATTTTAAAAAAAAAAGTAGAGGTGAAGAAAAAGGTCAAAAAAGTTAAGAGAAACGTGATATGTCAGTTGCAGCTGTCATTGGATCCCACCTTCACGATTTCCCATATATCTTCCCTCTCTCCTACATAATAATATATATATATATATATATATATATAAATAATTTTAGAATTTTAAATCTTCACCATTGGATTTGGGTTTATGTGTCAATTTGATATATATATATATAATATTATTCAAACTAAATAATTTAAAATACATTGTAACTATATATATTTTTTAAAAAACCATAATAGATTTAAGATTAACTATACCGGTTAAATAAATAAAATCACGTGGCAAGCATAATCATGATGCTTCTTAACTCACTGGACCATGTGATATGAACCTCAACGTACCTTTTTAAAAAAAGAATGAGTTTATAATTAAAAAATAATTTTTTTTATGTAAATTTCATATTTATCTATTTTTTAGTATATTTTATAAAAAATTATTTTAAGATTTAAAAAAATTGAATTGTTTATTATATTTTATATATAAATTTATATCGTTGAAATGAAATTAATTGAGATGAGTTAAGGTGAATTTTAAATTCAAATGAGGCGTTATTTAAACACTATAATATTTATTTTTCAAGCCGTTGATTTGATTCTAACACAAATTACTTCCCACCATTCAATTATAATGATTTGGAGTTGTCACTATTGCTGTTTTTATTAATGGTATCAGTTAGATGAGATTGACTGAAGACACACTCTAATTTTTAAATTAATTAATAATAATATAATATTATTATCATGAGAATTACCATTAACAAGTTAGACGATAATTATACCAGTTAAATAAATAAAATCACGTGACAAGCAATGATTGACATAAAATGACATGTATTATTAGTGAAAGAGAAATCAAATAAGTATATATTCACAAGAAGTAATGACCGACATATTATTTAGGCGGGAAATGACTTTAAGTACATATCACGTGACAAACAAGAAGTAATGGCTGACATAATGTTTGAGTGGGAAATGACTTTAACAAGTACAATTCATAAAAAGCATTTATAACATATTCAGGCATTAAGCATATCTTCTACGTCATTTTCCGTCTCTCTCTCTCTCACTCTCACTCGCATTCTTTTATTTCTTTTATTCACTTTTATTCTTCTCTTTCTCTCATATATTTCTTGCTGTCTGATATCTCTCTCGATTTCTATTAAATAATCTTCTCATCTCCCTCACTCTCGCTCACTCTTTCTTCTTTCTTTCTTATTCTTACTTTTTTTCATCTTCCCGTCTCTATCTCTCTATCTACCTCCCGTAAGCCCACTCTCACTTCTCATATTTTTGGCCACATTTGCTATTTACAGCTGTCTATATTTTTGTTTCCATCATGGATCTGCAGGTAAATAAAGAGATATTTCCTACAGATCTAAGTTGATCTGGATTTTTTTAACATGTTTTATTTCTATTTTTTTTCTATAGATCTGAACAGTTTTAAAGATGTGAAAGATCAAGTGGATTTTTTTAACTCGTTTTATTGATATATTTTCTATAGATCCGAACATCTTTAAAGCTGTTCAAGCTGTTCATATTTTCTATAGATCTATTTTCAGATCTTAGTGTTCTTATTATTTTTTTTCTCTTGATCTTTATTTTTTTTCTCTTTTACTTATTTTTTTGTGCTTTACTATCGGGTTATTTTGTTTTTCATATATGTGGAGATTATTTTTTTTTCGGTGTAGGCAAATGAAGAAACCCTTTACTTACAGATCTACTTGAAAGATTTTTTTTCTTCAGTAGATCTGAAAGAATTTTTTTTCCAACCTTTTTTGTTGTAATCTGAACAAATCTTCATATATTTGAAGAGATCTTGTTCAGATCTTAGTGTTATTTTTTTTTTCGCTTGATCTTTATTTTTTTTCTTTCACTAATTTTGTTGTGCTTTCCTATAGGGTTATTTTGTTTTTCATATGTGGAGATTATTTTTTTTTTCGGTGTTAGAGAATGAAGAAACCATTTTCATTCCTTATATATTTGAGTAGATCTGAAAGAATTTTTTAACTTTTTTTTTTTGTTGTTGTTGTAATTGGTCACGTTGATGGGATTTGGTTCATTTTCTGAGTTGGGGTAGTCTAACGGACAATTGTGTTTGTGCAGAGGAGAGTGTGATCTCTTACACGCCTGATCAGGTTTTGGTTAGCAACGAGGCCAAGCAGAGTATTCATCAAGCCTTTGCTTGCAGTTTGTTCCCCAAGCGATGAGGTAAAGTACTACATTATTAGTTTTGTATTTAATTTTTTCCATTTTATACAATTTGCTATCTTATTTCTTGAATATACACTTTGGAACAAGATTGCCTTTTGGGAATCTTCACTTTTTTTGTACTTGTTTAGCCGTCATTTCATTTAGGTTAAATTACTGAAAATCTATTTGAAAGTACGTTTAAACAAACCTGTTGAAATCTTAATTCTCCTAAATGTAAATAGCTTGACAATTTTGTAGTCTTAATTCCCTTAAATGTACATAGCTTGACAATTCTGTATTCTGTATTAAACAAGGAAATAACTTGTTTAAGCTGTTCTTTCCAGATCACGTTTATTGGATGCTGAATGGATGTTTTTTTTCTTCTCTCATGCCTAGCTGTTTATGGTGTTGGTTTCTGTAGATTGGTTACTGTGTGGATTTTTTTCTTCTGTTAAGTGTTAGGTTTGAACCAAACTAGTTTGCTCTAAAGTATTTTTTTTTGTTTGTATTTTTGTAGTAATTTTTTTTTGATTTCTCACTATATATTGTAAATAAGGTTACCTCTTGTAAATAAGATTATTACATAACCTGTAAGGCCCCAAACCCAGGTAGCTTGGAGAATTACTACCTGTCACTCATAAACATGTCTCCCAACACATCCAAAGGATAATCTCCAACAACTTCATAAATGAAAATCAATCTCAAATCTTCTCAATAATCTCATTATAAACTCCACACAATCTTTAATGCAATAATAATAAATCAAAGGGGTCCATAACTTCCCGATAGTCATAACAAACCAACTAAATATTTCATAAATCTTACTAAACTCAAGACATAAATAAAACCCAAAGATATTAAAACTAAGAACACCAGAAGTCCTTCTTCTACCAACATCTCCTCAGCTTTAGACACAAAGAGCATTCTAATCCAGGTCCTCATTTGGACTCACCACATCATCTGAAAAATATTATAATGATAGGAGGTGAGTCATCAACAACTCAGTAAGCAGAAATCATATGCTAGCGTGCAAACATGAGCATTTATCAAGGAGAGTATGCAGAACAAAATATTTTTCCAGAGTTATCATGCAGAACAGAACATATTTTCAAATAACAGAGCGATGGTTTTAAAACAAGTAAAACCCATGGTACTTTGGCATAACATAAACTGAGTATCATCATCAAATCAAAACAGAGCATCAAACAGAGCAGAGACCATGTTTCACCCCCGTGGTAGGGTTGTGCTAACCCCGGTGGCCAAACCAGGCAGAGACAGAGGTGAAATATTTCCTTCATTCTTCTCGGAGCCCCGAGTGTGCACACAGGAAAGACCACAATAAAGCCACTTTGTTTCCAAAGTGGGTGCACTCAGAGACAGAGAAGTTGGTACCAACCCAAACAGAGCAGAGCATAACAGAGCAGAGCAGAGCAAAGCAGAGACAGAATCAGATACGAAAACCAGTACACCATGCCAAAGGTTTTCAGATGTTATAACAAAATAATACAGAGTACCAAAACAGAATCATACGGTTACACACGCTGAACACAAAAGCCAGAACCTCTTTCTAAAAAAAAAATGCACAACTTTTCATATCCTCAATATCGCTCTTTTCCAGATTTCAGAAACCACATGACAGAATTTAGCTCATGTCTACACAATGCATGCCAAAACATATTTTTTTTTCCTTTTTCACACAGATTTCATGAATAATGCAGATAAGTGACCGAGGTTGATCTTTATTTTCACAAGTTCCCAACATAACACAAAATATGCAAGTTTTTCATAAAATCAGCCTCAGTCTTATTAACTTGTATAAAACCTAGCATAGGAACCCCACTTACCTGACTCCTGCAGCGTATTATCTATGACTTGAATACGATCTCTATCCGTCTCGCCACCTATTCATAAGATAATATAAACTAAATATTAAAGTCCAACAATACACAATTGGTCTTAAACAACTCAAGAACTCAAACTCTAGACCATAATTCAACGAGTTTAATCAAACTTAACTAGCCAAATAACAATCCGGACAGCCCACACTTCGACCTAAAATATTCTATACTAAACTCAGTACGTTGGCTATAAGTGGAGACTGATTCGGAACTGAAAAAGTGTTTGCTGAAAGTTGGCTCGACAGTTGGCTCGAGCCAAGTTCGCTCGACAGTCCGCTCGAGCGAAGGCAAGTCAGAGAGGTTCGCTCGAGTCTCGCTCGACACTCCGCTCGAGCTAAAGCAAGACAGAGAGGTTCGCTCGAGTCTCGCTCGACACTCCGCTCGAGCTAAAGCAAGACAGAGAGGTTCGCTCGAGTCTCGTTCGACACTCCGCTCAAGCCAATGCTCATTTGGCTGTTCGCTCGAATCGCGCTCGACAGTCTGCTCGAGCGAAGTACGCAGATTTTGCCAACAAAACCAGTTTACACTACACAAAGCACTCTTCTTTCCATTCCCAACTCCATAACATAAAGTATAAACTAACACTTCCAAATATTTTCTCCACCACCAGTCCAACAATTCCACTACAATGAAACTTCAAATAATCCAAACCTAGGACAAAACACCAACCCGAAATACTCACCACGCAACAACCAGAAAACTCACAAAAACTACTCAAACTCACAGCCAAAACAGATATTGCATCAAAAAGAAGATAAACCAAACCCAAAACTAAGAAGCAGAAATCGCACGGTTACAGAAGGAGAAACCGATACTTGGATGAGAAAGAAACCCTTACCAATCGAAAATGGAGGGGATGCGAATTGATGCCCGTGAGTTGCAGACGGAAACCAAAATGCAGAAATGGAGGGAAAACAGAGTATAGCAGACGGCAACACTCGGGAAACCAGAAGCAACGCAGCAACAGAAATCCACGTGAGGAGGTCTAGGGCATGGGATTCGGAAACTCAAACTAATGCCAACAACAGGAAATAAAGATGAAACCGAAAAGAAAAGAGAGACGTGCACGAGAGAGATGCGGGAGAAACTAAAACTGAAACAGAGAAATGCGGAAAGAAACGGAAGTTGAAGGAGAAAACACTCACCTCAAAAACGACGCCGCTTGGTGGTCTCACTAAGCACTGAAATGGCTGGGCCATTTTCACGCACGGTTCCAAGCCACTTTGACAAAGAAACTGGGCCTTACATAACCTCTTTTGTAGATAGGGCTTTCAGAAGCATTTCTTTTATTTTTACTTGTCTGCCAATTTTTTTTGAAGTGCATTCACAGTTTCTTTTCGGTTATATATATTTAATATTGTGTTTGGTTTTTTGAACATGGTATAGTGTCTTTAAACACAAGACTAACGAAGCTAGAAACACAGTATCAAATAGAAAAATAATAAATTAAAAATAGAATAAAAATAAACAACATATGATTTTTTGAAGGCTTTTCTTTATCTCTATTATTGTATATTCTGTTTGAATACAATAGTTTTCTCTAACAAAATATCAACAAAGCGAGAAAGAGAAAAACAATAAATGAAAAAGGGGAAAAATAAATACAAAATAAAAATATTATACACTTACAAAGATGAGAATCAGAAATGTCCAGCACTAAAAGTTTTCAATCAACAAGACCTGAAAACAAATCAGTAACCCAAAGAAAATACTAAGCATGGCAGTAACCAATGAACAAAAAATATGGAAGTAAAAAAATATTTACTCTAAATAACTAACAGAAAATATTACACTAAACAATCATGCACTTACAATGATCAAACACCAGAAAATTTTAGTTTTTGAAATCTGCTGGTAAGAACACCTTAGAAGAAGCTGAAAAGAAATCATCAGTAGAAGAAATCATCAGTAAAAATCAACAGTAAATATTAAAAATCAATAAAAGGGAAAAAATAGAGAATAAGAGAAGAGATGGTAAAGAAGCTGAAAAAATGATCAGTACGTAAAAGAAAAAAATGGAATATTAGAGAAGAAGTAAAAAATACAGGATTTTTCAGAAAATTACCAGTAGTGAGGAACAATATCTAGAACCAAACAAAGAACACTATGAAAATAGGAACTCTCCTAAAGATGAACACAACATTATCTTTTAAAGTATGTTCCCTCTCTTTCTAGGCATCCTCTTTCCAGACCTCTTATCTATCACCCATCAGACTGCTGTAAAGTAAGTAAAAGCTGTAAAACCAATCAAATCAGACATCAAATCAGAGATAAAAAGAAAATCTTCCAAATCAGATAGGGAGAAAAAGTCTTGAAATGAAGTATGCATATGGATTTTTTGTTCGGCACATTTTTTTTTACAGTTTTTTTTATTCACTCAGTTGTATTTTTTTAAATTAAAAATTTGACATATATTTTATTTTATTTTATTTTGTAGGGAAGCTCAATTTGGAGTATGAGACAAATATATTTGTCTCGGCAGAAGATTTTGACCGATTGTTTTACAATATTTTTTTAATGTTTCCTTCTTCTGTGGCGATTTTTTCTTTTTTATTATCATTTTTAATTATTTAAATATGTAAATCAGTATAATTATCTATATTCATGTATTGATTCAACCTACTGACACAAGTAATTTCTTTCTCCTACTGACACAAGCATGTAAAGATTTCTAATAAAATTAATTTTTTTCTCATAATTAAAATATATTCTGACACAAGTAATTTTCTTCATAATTAAAATGATATACTGACTAAAGAAGATAATAAAAAAATTTATACTGGGAATATAAAATTATTGACATTTTATACTGATACAAGCATTTACTGACATAATTCATCCTTTTTCATAATTAAAATAATATATACTGATACATCTATATATAAAAAGATATTAAAATAATAAAAAGACATTTACGGATACAAAATATAAAAAGTAGAATACGTGCTACACGGATGTCACACGAAAAAACAAGAAAAGTATTGTTTATTACTGTTCATTTGAGATAGGATACATCTATATATAAAAAGATATTAAAATAATAAAAAGACATTTACGGATACAAAATATAAAAAGCAGTATACATGCTACACGGATGTCACACGGAAAAATAAGAAAAGTACTATTTATTACTGTTCATTTGAGATAGGCTCTTATATAATAGAGATAGATATATACATATATGTATATAGATATATACACGCGCAGATATGGCTTACCCGGTTACGGCGCTGAGAAAGAGCCAGAACCAAACGGACGATCTCAAGTTCTTTGCGTTCCCCCTGCAACCACGGCACCATATAAATTGTTAAAGATTACAAAAAATTAGAAAGGCTATTAAAAAAAAAAAAAAAAAATCAAGAAGAACTGGAGGATCATCACCTTTCGAAATAGAAAGCAAAAGGAGCAACACATATCGCAGCAACAACATGGCGGTAAGCCATATATGCAAAAACAAAGGTTCCCTGACTGAGAATTACCCTGGAGAGCAGTTGCAGACCTGCTGCGAAAAGCTGCACCATTATCATGCTCACCACCACCTTTGACCACTCAAACCATTTCTTCATCATATTCATGCCCATCTCTTCGATTGATGATCTCTCTCTCTCTCTCTCTCTCTCTCTCTCTCTCTCGATATATATATATATATATATAAGTTTATAAGACAGACTTCTACCTGACTGATTTCCGTCTGCCTGGATGTATAAAGAGAAATTAAAGTGGATGAAAAACAGGAAAAAAAAGTAGTATATAATATGGTTGTCTGGAAAGTGGGTCTGCAGAGCTGATTTGTTCTATCTATGGCGTATTAAGGAAACAACCGTAAATGATCTTGACAGCAATGGCTGAAATCAGCCGAACATGATTTGAGGACCTGCAATATATATATTATGCATGATTTGAGGATATTGTTATTCTTGTAAATATTTACTTTCCATATTTATACTTGCTTTGTATATCATAGACGTTAAGGGACAGCCTGTATTCGGCTTCCATCTCTTGTAAACTTTGCATATAAATACATATCCTCTCCGTGGAAAACACAGAGTTTCCCAGAATTTTGGTGTCGTATTATGGTATCAAGAGCCTAAACGTGACCATTGCCTTTTTTCTTTTTTTTCCCTAGGCCCGATCCCATGGCCTCATCTACAACCCCTGTCAACCTTGTTACTGTTAAACTCACCAAAGAAATGGAAAACTCAAATCGTCCCGTACTTGCGTGGCCAACGCTTGTTCTGTTTTAAAATGCATGCAATGCATAATGAGCAAGGAAAAAGTAATTAGTAATTTAAAATGGGCTTGATATGTGTTTAGGTAGGCTGCTTAATTAGTAATTACCTTGATGCTTCTATTATAATTGTAGCCCAATACGGCCGCCGTGGCTTTAGAAAAAGCATGTTCTTCTTGATGCTGACGCTGCTGCTAAGAGCCCATTTAACGGTAAAAGCCTAAGCTAAAGCTGTATTTAGATGCTAATTGAGTTGAATTGAGATAATAAAATATTATTAGAATATTATTTTTTAACATTATTATTATTTTAAAATTTTAAAAAATTAAATTATTTATTATATTTTATATTAAAATTTAAAAAAATTATAATGATTGAGTTGAAATGAATTAACATTCCAAACTAAGCTTAAAGTCACGAGACGACGCTTTTGATGGATTTGTTAGCCGTACTGGGGGGGAAGATAGAGTCCTGTTTATGCAGAGGTTCACTTCCTGCAACTTTTTTTTTTTTTCGCATTACATTTGAGACAGAAGTATGTGTGTATATATATATATATATATATATATATATATATATATATTATAAAGGAAATTGTAATTCCCGTATATAAACTATCATCTATTTTTAATTTTAATTTGTACCCTAAAGTATCAACACCTAAACTATTTCTTTCGTATCAACAATGAGATCTTAAACAAGATATAGATTGAAAAGGGATAACTATGTTTTGAACCTTAAATTTACAGAAAAAAAAAATTTGTACTTTGCACTCAAAACTACAATAAATGACATGTCGTAGATAAAAGTTCCAAACAAATTAGATGAAAGCTAAAAGACACGCTAGCTTCATGTGAAGTTAAGGATGAAAATTCTTTAAAATTTTAAATTTATCAAAAAATAAACATTGTATTGTATTTTTTTTTTAATGGAGAATCGAGATATGACAGTTTATATTGCAAAGTTAAAACACTTTCGGCCCACCCATATGTCTCATACTGGGAAGTCATCAATGATTATGTGCACTCTCCAAATATGAATACCAATCTTGTGGCGGCTGTAACTTTCAATTTGGACCGTACATGATCCAATGGCACCCAAGCACGTTTCCTCCACATGTATATATATATATATATATATATATATATATATATATATATGGATCACAAATGCTTTTGAGTTGCAGAAATTAGAATAATAAAAAAACAAATTGAAAGTAAAAAAAAAAAAAAAAAAAAAAAAAAAAAAAAAAAAAAAACAATCGGTGGATTTTGTTACTTTTCTTACTACTCACATGACCACTAATAAATTTTCTTGTGCGAAAGATCATGTGTCATTTACGTTGCAACAAACATGTAAATTTTTGTGTGCAGCCTGATATCGCAGAGGCTAGGGGTTTGGTCACAGCAGCAAGTTGGTGGAAAAATATGAGTCTACAAAATGTACTTTTTGAAGAAGACTCGAGGCAGGTTGTAAATGCAATGAAGAATGATAGTGATCAACATGGTATTCTGAATTGCATGGTTAGAGATAAAGAAATTACTCTGGTTGATACAATGTAGGATATTAAACATACCAAGAGGGATGGAAACAATCTGTTGGCTCAACAAGCAGCTTCACTATACAATAGAGTTATTCACTTAGACAATGTAATACCAAGTATATTGCCTCTTGTAATGGCTGATAGCCATAGAAAAGTTTGATGAAATGCAGATGAGGTTTTATTCGGAAAAAAAAAAATTACGTTGCAACAACTTAATTATAAGTATAATTTATGAGAAAAGCTATTTTGCCGTCCCAATGGTACTGCTCAAGTATACCGCTTGATAATTTTTTTTTTTTACTTAGTGATTAAGAAAATGATTTTACGTGTATTGATGTATTTTTTTTTATTTTTTATATATATTTAAAAATATTAAAAAAATATGGATAGAATTTCAGCTAAACCTCCTCTGGACCTTCATATCATAAAAAACGAATTAATGCGATTCCCGCCCTCCAAAAACTAAAAACATAAAATTGTGATGCCATCTAACTGAAATATATAATTAAATAAAGTAGAGTATGAAGTTAGGGTTCGAATTTAGAATTTTTGTTATAACACTTTTTGAAATAAACACTTATATAAAAAATTGAATCCATAAAAAGATCATGTAGATTTAATTATTTCTATCATATTCTATACTTTTTCGTATAAAGAATATAATAACAACATTTTGGTCAAGCATCCTTATGTCCTTAATTTTGCAAATTAAACTTTCCGGCCACTTACGCTTTTTCATTTTGTTTTTAGAAATAACTATCTATCTGTGCTATGGTGGACAATTCTCGATTTTGTAAAAAAGAAAGGAAGATTAAAAGGATTATTAAGTAATTTAATGAAATAAATAAATAAATCTTCATCAAAATTACTTATGATTTATAATTTGATCTTTCATATCTGACTTAATTTGTTGTTCCTCAACACCAGCGACCTTTTTAAGATCAAGTACTTAACTAAGTGGATGTTTGGAAAATAAGATGATATGATAATTTTATAAATAGTAACGAAATAATTTGTGAATAATAATAAAATTGTTTGAGTTAAAATATTTTATTGAGTATTGAGAGATAGAAAAAGTTGAATAATAATATTATAAAGTTAAGATATTGTTAGAATATAATTTTTGCTTTAAATTTTGTAAAAAGTTTTATTTTTTGTGTTTTATTTGGAAGTTTGAAATTTTTTTAATAATTAAATGAAAAATTTAAAGATTTGAAATTAAATAGTACTTGTATTTTAGTGATGTTTGCAAAGTAAATTATAAGAAAATTTGAGATAAGATGATATGTGATGGTTTGTGTTTCCAAACAAGTCCTAAGGCTTATAAAAATAATTATTATCCATAATATCAAGCAAGTATAATTTGTATGAGTGTATATTTCATTGCATTAACATACATATAAAAAAGGATAATCATACACTTAATTTTTTATAACCATTTTACAACTCATTTTAAATTAACCGATGTAATTGTGACACTTCATAAAAAATTAATTTTAATTTTACATAGCTACTCTTAGTTTTAAGTTACATAGCTACTCTTAGTTTTAAGTAGAGAGCTAAAATAGTTATAGACTAATTGTAGATTTATCATTTTCTTATAAAAAAACGTATTTATTTATTTACTAGATATTAATTTGAAAGAGCAGTATAAAAAATGTTTTAAAAAAAAATCTTCCTTCTCCAGCCAGGGGAAATTTGTTAGGTGGAACATATTAACAAACTAAGTCCTGCTACTGGTACCGATAAAATTAAGGAACCAATAGTCTGGACCGATCACTTCAATTTGATTTTTTATTTATTTCACATAATATTTAAATATTTAAAAAAATACATAAATTCATTAATAATCATTTCTTTAATCATTAAGTCAAAAAACATTATTAATAACTCTAGTTTGGGAGAAAAATGAGATTTGTAACCAAATAGTGCACAAGCGTCGCATACGTCTTTTAAAAATAGTAAGTAAATATGAGATCCACATGTAAAACTAATTTTTTAATGGTGGACCAAACTCTTTTCCCACCATAATAAATTATTTTCTTACCAAAATTTACTGTTCGAAAGTATTTTTTCCGTTCGAATTGAAAAAACTTTTTGAGACGATTTAATTCGTCACAGTAAATATTATTCGAATGGTTATTTTACTGTTCGAATGATTTTGTAAAGTCATTAATTTTTTGAGATGAAATTTAAATCTTGTCTCAAAAAATAACTTTTAGGAATGAAATTTTATTCGTTCCTAAATAATTTCGTCTCAAAAGCTCAAAATTGTTGTAGTGATGATGTCACGTTCTAAATAAGTATTTTATTTAAATGATTGACTTATAAATTTATTTAACGCATATCAACCTAATTGAAAATGAAAAAATATTGTAATTCGGACAATCACATTGCTCTTTTCAAAATAATTATTATTTGACACGACCTCATGGATGGAAAATTTCAATGCTATCTGTTAATGCCAAAAATCTCACAACAGGCCGAACGGAGGAAAGATTCATCTTTAGTCCATGATGATCATTCTGGCGTTAATTTTGTATTCTTCGTGTTCATCCATGACAATAAATATAAAAATAAATAAAAATAAATAAAAAAGATATAAAGATTTACGTGGTTCAAGATAAAAGCTTTTGTCCACAAGTTATTTGAAAGTGAAATCCACTATAATGAGTAATTTTACAATTTCTCATAGCATTACATATCTCACAATACAATATTTGAAGAATTTAGGATTTCTGAAGGCCGAAAAAGATGTCTTCCTTAAGAGAAAATTCTTTGGAATCATTGTACATGATGGAATATATGCGTAGAGAAGTCGTAGAGAGCCTATTTATTTGAAAAGATCTCCTCTTTTTATAGATATTAATTTCCTTAGAATGATTGAGTCATATTTGTCTTATAAAATCTTTTCTTTTTAAGAGTAGTCAATTAACTTCATTTATCTCTTATTTACCTCATCTCTAGGCTAGATTATTGGTTTTATCTCTTCCCTTATTATTAGGGATGGGCTGAACCAGTCGACTTTATCCCCCACACTACTTGAAGAAATGTTTGGCTTTCAACGTTCATGGCTATGGATCAGATACGCAGTACGTTCCACAATTCAAATTGGCTCTCAACTTTTTCAATGAAAAGGAAAGTTTTATATACCATATTATTATTTTACTTTCATTCTATTAAGTAAGATGTAACACATTTATCATTATTAAATGATGATAAATATGCTATATACTACTTAATTAGTAGGATGAAAATAAGATGATAGTGTAATGTATAGTATTACTCTAATTTTCTTTTTCAGACTGCAGTAATATTATTTGAAACAACAGCTAGCTTATCGCAAGCTGCCCCGCTAAGAGAAGTGAAATCATGCAACCTACTGCCATATATATTGTGGACATTTGTTACGAGGGAGTTTTGAAAGGAGCTAGCTAGCTAGTGATCCATAAATGAAGCATTTAAAGTCATTCAACTACTTTACATGAAATTTCTTAATGGCACCCACGTATCTGCATTCTTGGCGCCTCTGTAATGGCCAGATTGACGTTACTGCTATTTAAATATCCAGCTATTCAGCTGTTTCCTGGCCACATCTTTTGCTCATGGAAACCCTTTTTCCTGTCCTGCTGGCCCCTTTTCCAAATCGAATCCCCATTCATTGACGCACCTAACTACTGCAAGTACTTGTAACTAAATCATGCATATATATACATACATAAATAGATGATCATCACCTACAATGGCGATTGTGTTTCTTGGTGCATAGACACTTAATATTGTTTTGCAGTAGCTAGCCATGGATGTTCCCGAGGAACCCAACAAGAAACTACAAAAGAAGAAGAATCCACACAAGTGGAACAAAAGAATAAGCTTTGCAGCTTGCTTGCCTGATGATGTTTGTGGTGTTTTTGCAGGTCGTAGTGTCTGTGCGGTTAAGTAGTACTCTACAAATCCATTCACGGATTTGAGGGAATCAATTTTGGAGATGATTCAGGATGTGGGAGCTTGTGATTGGAATGATATTGAGGAGTTGGCTTACTGTGACATTGCTCTCATCAACTCAGCAGAGTTTCACGAGATTATTGGAGATGCGTTTCTCAGTCTATGCTGTTGTCTTGCGAAAACGTGCTAAGCCATGATCACTGTCTCGTGTGCTTAGAGGAAACAAATGCAAACAGCTTGTTTCATCATGAGTTTGAAAATGGAAATGATATATTTCTCCTCAGTTAGTAATGTGAAATTTTTTCTTTACCTTTATGCTATTTGTTCTTTCATTAGTCATGTTCTAATTTTCCCTGTGCTTGCTAAACAATTACAGATCAAGGAAAACAATGATATGGTTTTCTGTATCTCTTAAAAAAGTATAGAATGATTGCACTCTGTGCATTCAAGAGAGTACGTCAAATTGCATTACAAACTAACGTAATTAGATGTACTACATCATAACTAAATTTGACGTATAATATTAAGACACGTCAATTTATAAATTTTCTTTCTGTAATTGTTTTTGGACACAACAGTTTTGAATTGAACATAAAGCCGGCCCTGATTACCTTCGCACTGTATATTATCAATTTGATTTATATCTGAATCACTAAGCATGTTAGCTAGCCTTCCCACTGCTGCTTTAACTTCCGTTCACCGCAGTACTGGAGGGATTTGCTTGCACTGCACTTTTTATCTCCTTTCTTTTGCCCCACAAGAAGGAATACAACCCAAAAATAATCAGAATCATGCCTAGAATGCTGCAATAATAATTCAAAACAAAGTGAGGTTTTGCTGTATAAAAAGTAGCAAATTAATTAATAAACATAGGGTCAGAAAATTTGATCAAATGTCACACATGATTGCTCATATCATAAGAAAATACTCATACATTCCGAGTCTGATCGCTTCGCCAAGTATGATCGCTTCTGATAAAGCCACAAAAATGAGTGAAAGTGGGTTGAACATTGCAGGATAAGTGGGGCCTCGCAATGAAATTATCCATGTAATTATGCAGAAAGTTGCAGCCGTGGTGAGTGCTCCCTGTGTATAAAAAATATACCCGATTCTTTCACAAAAACTGACTATGTTTTACACAAGTTCTTTTCACTAAGATGGTAATTACCACTCTAAAAATAAATCAAAACATAACTCATCATGAAAACTCTCTTTCGGTATATCGTATATATTAAGGCCGTATCTCCAAGAAATTTTAAACACATGCATCTAATTTAATTAGCTTGAATAATCACCAATATGTCATGATCACTTGGCATTATGACAAAGGATGGTGCTACTAGGTCGCCCAGCATTTACACTGGGTGTACCGCTAGTGCAAATTTTCTTTTTTTTTTTTGGTTTTTTCTTTCAAACATTTAAAAAAATATACAAATTCACTAATAGTCACTTCCTTAATTACTAAATAAAAAAATTAAAATAAAATAAAATACATGAGAGGTTAAAATGAGAGATAAAACCATGTGACAAGTTAGCATTTTCCTATGACAAATATTGGAACAGATCAAAGTGCATGATCACATGGTTTCTCATCGGAGGTGTCATGAGTTTAATTTGAATCACTAAATTATCACTGATTCTTTGTTTATTTTCCTTAAACAAATATCATTTTGTTACAGATGTGGAGATTAAAAATTGGCTTGTAACCTTACCGAGTAAACAATTGTAATAAGTTCGAGATTCCATCCCAATCTCCAAGAAGTCTTACTTCTATCAAAGCACAATCCTATCACTGTTGATTGGATTGATGCCATAACACATGTGAGCAGTGTTGCCCAAAATTTGGATGGAAAAACTTTGAGTAACTTCACCTGTATTTTGCAAAATATATCGCACATAATTTCCCGTCAGAATGTAAATTAAATATTAAATCATCACTTGTTTCAAAAACAGATAATCGGAACGTTCGTATGATGACGTTCATGTATACCTGAATTATGAACCATGCACCGTAGGAAAAGCAACTGCCAACCAACAAGAAAGTTCCACGAACCCAATGAGCCTTAGATGGCTTGACAACAAGATGAGGGTCATGAAGAGAATGGTGATTAAGATGGAAAGCTTTTCCTTTGTAGAGACTAGCCGTTAGTGCTCCTGCTACACATACAATTGCCCCCATTGTCTTTAATTTGCCAGCCCTTGTATTCAGTCCCATTTTCTCTATACTACACATGAAACATATATATATATATATATATATATATATATAGATAGATAAGAAACAAAGTGTTAATTATGTATTATAATAAAGTTTTCAGCGATATATATTAATTAGAAATATATATAGGAAATTAGTCATGTAGATGTGGTGCAATAAGTTCCAATATTATATGACCCTGCAATTGTGGAGAAGGCAAAAGTAGTTATTGGAACTAAATTGAGGAAGTTTGTAGCATATGTTGCCGTGGTGTCTCGAAGACCATAGTTGTACAGTCCCATAGCCATTGATATCCTGTATTGTAAATAAATAAATAAAGTAAAAGGAAATAAAAATAAAAAAAAGAAACAGTACTTGATCGATAAATAACATTTTTAAATATTTTTTGTAATTAATGTCCAAACTCTTGAGAGAGATTATAAACACAGCATATTGTAAATTTCACAATAAATAACATTAATTATATGTTCGTGATCGTGATCTTACAAACAAAAATGGTTATACTGTAGCTATTAATACTCTATGTGGCATTAGAATATTTTCTAATTTCATAAAAAAGACCAGCTTATAGCTAGGTAGACAGCATATAATATGTGTTTATATATATATATATACATATATATTAGAGAATTAAATATATATTTATGGTCAGGTATTTCCTACAAAAAATAATTATTTTTTATTAAAATGATTGTATTTTCGCTATAAATAATCATTTTTATTGTAAATAATCTATTTTTTTTTTAGTATATATAAATTGATAACATATAGAGTATTAATGCTGAGAAATGCTATTGATTATTTTTTTGTCATAATTATTTAATTCATTCATTATCTCACGTTGACTATGTAAAAGTAATAAATGATGAGTGGAATATATATATATCTATACCATAAATAAATAAACCATAATAAATATATGTTACTAGAATGGTCAAGACTGGAGAGCACGTGGCCAAACTGCATGGAAGGTTTTCATGCAATGGGTAAGAATAAATTTAAGGTTGTAATTATTCGGGGAGCCGAAATCTTTAAATGCCTATTAAGTCCGTTTGTACTTTGTAGAACTAGTGCGTTTCTCAATTAATAAAAACAAATAAATTTACTAGATAATATTAATTTTACGCCCTTATTTAAATAATTAAAAGATAATAGCGACTCATAATAAATAATTTTAAATTATTCTAACGAATTATTATTAATTGAGAAAATTCTGTTAATCAGCTACTATTCATTTCCATACCTCACATCTATAGCTTTTTTTTTTATAGGATGTTGATGTATTTCTCATAAAATTTGAGAGTATGAGATAGTAAATAGTGATTGATGAGAAGAATTTTTCTTATTAATTATCCCTATTATACATAACAGAACAGCAATATTACTCTATCTTCAAAATATTTATATATGTTCTTTCACCTCTTATAAATCTACTGATATTCCATTAAAAAAACTAGGAAATTATTCTTCTGATCACCTGTATATATTCTTCTTAATTTTAAATTTGCACCCTATATAAACAATATATATTATTGACCAAAGAGTTAGACACCTGCAGATCATCATATATTTTAGGGAAACTCAATATTTTCCACTATGATTAAGTTAATATATATATATATATATATATATTTGAAGGTAATGTAATTTGTATTTTAATAATATAATTGAAATGGCAACTCGAAGATGAAAATACGATCGAGAAGTACTTTCGATTTGCGAGAGAAGCATATACATATATATTATATATGTATGTATGTATATATATATACACACGTAGATATGGCTTACCCGGTTAGGGCGCTGAGAAAGAGCCAGAACCAAACGGACCATCTCAAGTTCTTTGCGTTCCCCCTGCATCCACGGCACCATATATTCGAAACAAACAAACATTATTTCTCATTCAAACGACACAGCAGGAAAAGAAAAAGAAAAGAAAAGTTGAAATTGTTAAAAATTACAAAAAATTAGAAAGGTTATAAAAAAAATAAAAATAAAAAAATCAAGCAGAAGAACATGAGGATCATCACCTTTCGAAATAGAAAGCAAAAGGAGCAACACAAATCGCAGCAACAGCATGGCGGTAAGCCATATATGCAAAAACAAAGGTTCCCTGACTGAGAATTACCCTGGTGAGCAGTTGCAGACCTGCTGCGAAAAGCTGCACCATTATCATGCTCACCACCACCTTTGACCACTCAAACCATTTCTTCATCATATTCATGCCCATCTCTTCGATTGATGATCTCTCTCTCTCTCTCTCTCTCTCTCTCTCTCTATATATATATATATATATATAAGTTTATAAGACAGACTTCTACCTGATTGATTTCCGTCTGCCTGGATGTATAAAGAGAAATTAAAGTGGATGAAAAACAGGAAAAAAAAGTAGTATATATGGCTATCTGGAAAGTGGGTCTGCAGAGCTGATTTGTTCTATCAGTGGCCGATTCCCCTGAAGAAATAAAATTAAAGAATTCAAAAGTAATAAATGCAGAAGGGCTTTGGAGAATCCGAAGGACGTAGGAGATGGTTATAAGCGCTAGCTAGCTGCTTGATGACGATGTATATTTGCTCCTTAAATCCTTCACGTCTCTGTCACTGATCAGTCACTGCATGTCCTCCATGTTTTTGCAAGCGTTGTTCTCTAATTGTTTGGTCTTTATATACGTAGTACCACACATACATACATACAGATATATATATATATATATAAACACACACACACACACACACACACACACATAATAACAAATGCTTGACAGCAAAACCCTAACCCCAGTACACACCATGTGGCCCTTATATATATGGCTATTGCTGTACGCACCGATCATCATCATCAGTTCATGTTAATGATCTCCGTGATTGCCTCTTTCGGTCCCTAGCTCTTAGCCTCCCGGCCCATTGATATCTGCTTAAATACCCCAGAAATAATCGGTACGTAATTAGGATATCTACTTCTATTGGGTCACGTTGGCAAATATTTTGCACATTGGTGTGGATTTTTCTTTTGTTTTTGTTTTCTTTATTGTTTTGGTACTTCAAAGCTTATTTTTAGGAGGAATTCGATCGGATAAATAATTTACGTAATAATTTTTGGAGATCGAAACTGGTGCTTGAAAATTCGACTTGTTATTCGCCATAAAAGCAGGGCATGCGCATGTGGTGAATAAATGATTCTGTTATTTAATTAGTTTGATCATGAGTTATATATATATACACACACACACATATCATTTTCAGCAGTGAAAATCTATCGTATTTGTGTAAAACATCTCATGAGTGACCTATCGCCTAATAAAAATCTTCTTGATCATTAGGCCGGGTCATGTTAGTGGTTCGGTTTTATCGGTTTAAGACAATTTTAGAAGTTTGAGAACCGAAATCAGAGAACTGGAACTTTCAATATTTCGGTTTTGATTCAGTTTGGTTTGGTTTTACATGTGTTGATTCGGTTTTGGAATTTTTTTATTGGGTTGGTTAGGCTTTTTTACGTACCCAAATGAATAATTTTTTTAGCCCAAATATGATAGAGCCCAACACATTATTTTCCACTCATAACATTATACATATAACCAATTAACCAAATAAGTTTTAAAAACAATTAACCAAAACACTCTAATTAATAACGCTTGTTTTGCTTGCAAATGAGTTGCCTTTTTTGCTTGTCTTTGCATATATTGCACATTATAGGTCAAGCTCGCCTTGAGGACCAACTTCATCTTTTTAATTAATTAGTGATATTCACTGCATCTCTTTCAAGTTTTATCCTTTACTGCCTTTTTCTAGATTCAGGCACTACAACAGAAAGGGTCTTTTGGGACAAAAATGTTCGTCCCAAAAGACCCTTCGTCCCAAGGTCGTTCCAACATCACTGTGCCAAAAGGTATTTTAGGACAAAAATCACAATTTCGTCTTAAAAAATATCTTTTGAGATGAAATTGAAAGAAACCGTTTGAACATGTTAGAACGGTAATTTCTTTTTGTCACGGTTGAAATTCGTCCCAGAATATCGTTCGAACGGAAACAATTTTAAGTTCGAATAGTAGTGACGTGTTTGAACGATTGCGAAATATGTTCGAACAAACATGAAGTCGTTCGAACGGTATGAATTTATCTTTGTGTTCGAACGTTAAATGGTCAGGTCGAACGGTATATGGGTTCAAACAGTATAGGTTATGTTCGAACACGATTGAAATAAATGACGTTCGAACGTTGTGTGATCGTTCAAACTCTATAAACATAAATTTCGTTCAAACATTATGTTAGCGTTCGAACGCTATTGTCGTTCGAACATAGAGTTTGAACGTTTTATGTTCGTTCAAACGAAATCTCTTCAATTTAAATCAATAATAGAAAACCAAATAAATATTCATAATATTTGAAAAAATATATTAGAAACTGTTTAACACTCACAAAAGTGTTTTAATAAGCGCAAACTAAATAAATAACAGTCGAGACGGGCATTGTTCGTTCATAAATAGATAATCCCAAAATCTGTACGTTAAAAGCCATCAGTTGCTTGGAGGCTTGTACTGTTGCATAAGCTGCTGCATTTGAAGTTGCATATGTCTTCTAAACTCTTCTTGTTATTCTTCATGTTGTTTGAGGCGCATCTCCATATCTGCTTGTTTTGCCAATTGAGCCTCTAACTCATGCTGCCTTGCAGTAAATTCTTCGATTCTGGAATTCGCATTCTCTAGCGCTATAGAAGTCATAGTTGCATTCCCAGAAGAAGAGGAAGAGGGACCAGGCTTTACACAGCGACCCAAACCCCTCAAATATCCTGAACGTTGACCCAGGACTTGTGTAAAAATATCAATATCACTTGTTGATGAATTTTGATCTGATGCAGATTCAACACGTAGGGCAACCATTTTATCCTAGACATATATAAGATAAAGAATTAATATCGTCATAAATATTCTAATATAGTTAATTAAAACAGGTTATAATACTTATATAATTTTCACGATGAGTCCACTCTCCATTACAATCAGTGTGCGATGCAGCATATAATTTTGTCAGATCATAATTAGTATCTGAATCTTGCTACAATAAATGTGTTAAGATATAAAGTCATTATGATTCATCTAAATAATTAACTATATCCAATAAAAAAAAATAGCAATACCAATTTCTTAGAAAGGCGATGGAAAGATCTTGAGCCTGCATGATGATTAATCTTCAATTTTGATATATTTGTTTTGTTTATAGAACTTCGCTCCTGCAAAGAAATTGAAAATATTATGAAGCGAAATGACAAATAGGACAAGTAAAATAATTAAATTTAATTATACCTGATATGATGGATCCTCAAACATGTCACGAAGTTTTTCCCACTCAGAAGGTTAGACATCCTGAAAAGGATGTTGGCTTGCATCTTCATTCTTCTCAAACTTATTATAATGCTCATGATACCTCACCTTATATTTGCGAAATACATTACCCATAAGCTCTTCCACAGTTTTACGCTCCTCTCTCCGACCAAAATTTAATTCGAAATCATCATTGAAAAAAATAGTCACAAGCACATTATCATTTATAATATTCTAAATTTAAGTAAAATATAGAAATTTATTCTACTAAATCAATGTTTTAAACATTACCAAACAATATTTTTTGATAAACTCTTTAACATCTTAGGGGACTTTCTTCCATGAAGTCATTGCCAAAGGTGCGTAAGTTCGTGTAAGAGCACCCACATGCGATGCAAGCCAAGCTGCTGGTTGTCCTTCGCCCTCGGTATGTTTGTCAGGAATGTTAACCTTGATCTTACCCACCTTCCGATATTTTTCCAACGTCACCCCTCTAGTGGTGCCTCGACCTTGACGAGATTGTACTATAGACTCTATAAAAAATAACATTGTAATCAATTTCATTTATATGTCTATTATAGGACCTTAATTAATAACTTTTATGCGTATTAGATTTTTACCTTATTCTGTAGAGTCAATCTCTAATGGTGAGTTTGAAGGAGAGCTAGGAATAGGTGGAGATGGGTTGCGAACTTCCTTCCTCTTTGGTGGCATAATTTCAAACTACTGATACATTCAATAAGTAAAATATTTGTCATCAAGTGTAATGTTAACACATAATTGGTCAATCATAATCTGTATCAGTTTTATTTGACAATTTGCTCTCATCATCTGTAGATACTTCAGATGATTCAACATTTTCCTCAACTGTTGCATCAACAATTTCAGCCTCAATATCTTCTCTATTTAATGGAATCATCTCATACTGGCTCAAATCCACAAACAAATTTAAGGCGGATTGACTCTCTTGGTATGCTTCTTGAGTAGAGGAGTCATATTCTTCTTCATCTTGTCCTTCCGCCTGAGGGATAACATCATATATATTTCTTGGAGAATATTTTTGTATCACTCGCCATTGATATCCTAACTTCGGGTCATCTAAATAGAATACTTGAGATGCTTGAGAAGCCAAAATCAAAGAATCATTTTCATACCATTTTTTTGATGTATTAACGTTCAAAAATATTCATCATCACGGACTCCAATACGAGGATTGGTTAAATCCCACCAATCACACTTAAACAGATACACTGCAATCTCTCCCAAATATTTCATTCCAATTATATCGACAATAACTACATAGAAATCAATATTTTCTTCATCATGACTTCCTTCGACTAGGACACCACTAGTTTGGATTTTCCTATTACAATCTTGATCTATTGTGTGATAACTACTTCCCTGAAAAATACATGCAGAATATCGAGCAGCACGTCTTGATGGGCCACGCGCCAATGCATACAATTCATTCGATATATCATTTGGATTATTCGCATGCATTTGTACAACCTACATATTGAGTGAAACATATACTATATCAAAATTGAAATTAATATTTTTTCATTGGTTATTGAGTAATGCATATGTAATATCATTACCCGTTCTTCAAACCATCTCGGGAACTCCTCTTCATGTTTCTAGTTTATATCATTTACTCTCAGTTCCTTGAGCACGTTAATATGATCACCGAAATTGATGATTACCACAAAATTTTTATATTCTTAGACTTTTTTAAAAGTAAATGAGGGAATTTAAATTAAGAAAAAGTTAAAATTTACTTCAAGTAATTCTCTATCTCAGGGCAATTGTTCAGCATGTACCACTGAACTTTCTCGAACTTTCTTCCACACAAGTCATAACCACGCACTGTACCAATTAGACGAACTTGTTAGGAAAACACAGAAAACACATTCCGTTGTCTTGCTCGGTCAACGTCAAAGTTTCTTTCTGGCCGATCAAACCGAGTGTCAACTCCGTGGAAATATTTGGAACAGAAGGTATGCCACTCATCGTCAATATATGCTTCTACAATTGATCCTTCTGGACGGGTCTTGTTACCCACTGTACGTTTCAATTTTTCAAGAAATCGTTCAATGGGATACATCCATTTATATTGAACTGGTCCTGCAAGCTGAACCTCACGTGGCAAATGAACGACTAGGTGAACCTTGACGTTGAAGAATGATAGTGGGTAAATACTTTCTAGCTTACACAATATTATGGAAATTTCTCGTTCCATTCGATCCAAAGCTTCTATATTCAACATCCTAGCACATAAGTTTTTAAAAAATGCACCCAACTCAGTCAAAGCCACGCGCACATTTCTGGTAAAGTACCCACGGATACCAATAGGCAAGATACGCTGTAAGAAAACATGACAATCATGACTTTTTAATCCAGTTATTTTCCAATCATTTGTTCTCACACACCTTGTTAGATTCAAGGTATAACCGTCTAGTAATTTTATCTTCATTAGCCACTCACAAAATGTAACACTTTCATTCCTTGAGAATGTATACTACCCAATCGGCGTGTAGACAGACGAACCATTCTTGCAATTGCATTTCCTGTCTTATTCCCAACCGCTTCAAATCCTTCCTTGAGTTTATTGTATCCTTTGTTTTTCCTTCAACTGACATCAATGTTCCCAATACGAATTCGCATATATTTTTTTCATTATGCATAACATCAAGACTATGCCGCAATTTTAACTTCGACCAGTACAGGAGTTCGAAAAATATACTCTTCTTTATCCAATTCAACTCATTCGTAGCTCGTTTTCTTTTTCATTTTTTTTACCAAATTCATTACTTCCAACATCTATAAATTGTGCAAGTACATTTTCGCCAGACAAATATGGTGGAGGTTGGCCCCATTCAACAGTTCCATCAAACATTCTAGAATTTCCACGCCATCTATGGTCACAGGTAAAAATCGACGATGACCCATGAAACATAATTTTCTTCCGTACGTAAGCCATTCAGATTTGGTATGGTTGTTACAAATTGGACATGCCATTTTCCCCTTAGTACTCCAACATGACAAATTTCCATAAGCGGGAAAATCATTTATTGTCCACAACACTACAACATGCATCTTGAACGACTTGCCTGTTGACGAATCAGATGTGACAACCCCATTCTCCCACAAATCTTTCAATTCTGCATTCAATGGCTGTAAGTGTATGTCTATATCATTTTCCGGTGACCTCAGACCTGGGATGAGCAAACTCATCATGAAATATGGATCTTTTATACACTTCCACGGTGGTAAATTATATGGCATAAGTACAACTGGCCAAGTACTATGACTAATACTCATGTTTCCAAACGGATTAAATCCATATGTTGCCAACCTAAGTCTTACATTACGCGGTTCTTCAGCAAACTATGAGTGTTCCTAATCAAATTCCTTCCACACCTGGGAGTCAGCAGGATGTAACAAAATATCATTATTCCTTACTCTGTCTGATGAGTGACATGTCATGTTTATATCCGTTGCGCGTGACATAAATAATCGTTATAATCTAGGTATCAATGCAAAGTGGCGTACAACCTTTTGCGGAACATTTGCCTTGTCCGATGTCCATCTTGACTCGTGGCATATAGGACACTCGTTCAACTGCTCATTCTCTCGCCAAAATAATATGCAGTCATTCTTACATGTATGTATTACGTTGTAATCAAATCCGAGTTCTCGTTTTAACTTTTTTGCTTCATAAAAGTTACGAGGTAAAGTATTGTCTGTCGGCATTGCCTCTTTAAACAGCTCAAGTAACATATTGACTGCCTTAATAGATAATCGACACATTGATTTTATGTTAAGTAATCTTACAGTAAATGACAACTTACTGTGTCTTCTACATCCTGGATATAGCTCACGCTGTGAATCATTCCACAAGCGTGCAAAAGTGTTATGGCCTCCATCATTTGAGCTTGATGTGTCCGTGTCACCTTCATCCATAAACATTCTCGCACCGATGTCACCTAACATTTGCTCCATATCCTCATCATATTCATCTCCAACAATCTCTGGTTGTACATCTTCATCGATCTCTTCTTCTTCATGTGGAGCCTCAAATGAAGTTGGATATGGTTCGTCGTGTAAAATCCAATCAGTATAACCCTTATCAATACCTTTGACAAACAGATGCTCTCTTACCAAGTATATCTTATGAGAACGTAAATTCTTGCATTCTCTGCATGGGCATCTGATACGCCCATCACTATCACATGTACCCAATGCAAACTCCAAGAATTTCTTAACACCTTCAGCATATACATTGTAATTCTGACCCAATCGATCACTAACTCTCATCCAACTCTTATCCATGCCGACTATATTCATTACAAACAATCACATGTGCATCAGCAAACAACCATGTATCATGTACCAATCAATGAGTGTGCCATCTTTTTCCGGGTAGTTGGTCCTATCTCGTTTGGGATTGTAAGATCATAGCCGCCAACCTATGATCTATTATCTGTCACGTCTAACAAAATTTCGGTAGCATCTCCCCATAGTTCTCCAAATATGCTCATTTGGTTGTGTGCACTGACGATTAACACGTCGTTGCACAACCACCGAAACTGCATATCCGGAGAACAATGGATGAATCTACCAAAATCATAATGTTGGACGACAACAGATATAATTCTATAGTTTGCGAGAATGATCTTACAATCCCAAACTGTCCACTCTGGACAATTCAAGAGTTATCAATCAAGCATTCAACAAGATTGATAACTCTCGAACGGGTCTAAGGTTTATTTTGATGAACAAACAATGCAAGATATGCTAACATATGTCACATAATAACAACATATTATTTATACAACAATATAATAAAAACATAATTAGTAGGTATTATTTCAAGATTTATTCCAGATTTCAATTTAAATATTAGTTTTATTAATTTAGAATTAAGTATTTAAGTTTTATTAAATCTTAACTATTTGTATTTTAATTTAAAGATTTAGTAGTATTTTAATTTACAAACTTCATTTTATTAATTTAGAATTAAGTATTTAAGTATTATTAAATCTTAACTATTTTTATTTTAATTTAAAGATTTAATAGTATTTTAATTTAAATATTAATTTTATTAATTTAAAATTAACTATTTAAATGATATTAAATCCTAATTATTTGTATTTTAATTTAAAGATTTAGTAGTACATATAATTTACAACTATCCGGAAATATTTATATTCTAAATGTAAATACATTGATGTAATGTTTAGGTTCATATTCATTCCAGTTTTCAGTCGTCTTCAACAACGCCGAAAACCCCATTAATCACAAACTCACAGCAACACAAACAACAATATCAAAGCATACAAATTTCTAACATTGCAAAATATTAAGTTCAAAGCATGCATGAGAATATAAAAGGTATACTTGAATTTTTAGAGATGAAAAGGGAAGGAGATGGTGATATGCCGTGCGAATAAGCTCCACTGCAAGTAGTAATCCGAGAATAATTGAGTGAGATGGAAATTTTTTTGAGTTTAGGGGCTAGTTTGAGGAAGAATACCTCTAGTACGCAAAGGGGGTAAACTTCGGGCGACACTGAGAGGGCGCGCAGGAGGAGAGCGACAATATTGTGAGGTTCTGTCGTGTTTTTGCAGAAGATTTCATGTTACTAACCGTTCGAACGTGAAAATATTTAGCGGGAGAAAATTCCCTCCTAGATTTTCACGTTCGAACGTATAAATAATATGTTCGAACGTTATTGAATTATTTCCGCTCGAAAATTATCCGTTCGAACTTTTATTTTTAACTGTTCGAACGGTATTGTAAATGTTTGTTAATATTTTTTTTTTCATTATACCTTTGAATAAAAGAACAACATTAATATATATAGACATATTAGATGATACTATAGTTTAATTAGCGGGATATGTTCCCACCACTGCAATAATCCTTTCGAACTATAACAAATTATGTTCGAATGGTAGTCCATCAATCTTTAATTGGCGGGATGTATTCCCACCATAACAATAATCCGTTCGAATGTTATTTTATACGTTCAAACGCCAAATATGTGTTAGAACGGTTTACGAGTGCCGTTTGAACACATCACCTTTATGTTTAAATATAATTTTTTTTATCATTAAATGAAAAGTACTATAAGATCATATTTTTTAGTTATATATACTATCATATATATAGTAATCTATACTAAATATCTTCTGATATAGTATAATATACTAGAGTATACTATAAACATGTAAGATGATATCTATTAATAATATATACTATGATATATATTAGTAATATATACTATAATATATATTATACTATACTAAATTAGTATAAAGGAAAATATATTAGTAATGATTACGATATGATATATAATAATCTATACTATATATGATATATATATATTATCATATATACTATCCTATATTAAAGTATAGTGAAAAATATTATATCATATGTATTTGTAATATATCCGGAGAACATATATATAGCCTCAAATATACTTAGGTCACATAATAAATTATAAAGAAATTTATAAGATAATAGTATATTAGTAATCTATACTCTATATATATATGCTGTATAGTATCATATATAACTTATATAGTAAAGTATAATGGAATATATAGTATGATATATATTAGTTAAGTATAAACTCATACCATATAGTTCTATATGTTATCATATATATATATATATATATATATATATATATATATATATATTACAACCTCATATATAACACTTTGATAGTAAAGTATTATGATATATTACTATTATACTATAAAAAAATACATATAAGTTATTATGTTTTCATTTAAAGTATTCTACTATCATAATATATATTATAATATATTATAATATTACATATATATTACAGTATATATAATCTACTATAATAGTATATATATTATATTAATCTATAGGATTATAAATATAATATACATTTAATATAATTTTTACTAAACTTAAAACAAATTACATTCGAATGTGAAATATTCACAGTCGAACGGTTTTATATTAGTTCGAACGTAAAATATTAGGTTTTATATTACCGTTTGAATGTTAATATTTAACGTTCGAACGGTTATGCAAATATAAGTTATCGCGGGCGGAGATTTCTCTCACGCCGCCGTCCCCACCGTTTGAAAAAGTGAGAAAACGTTTGAACGCACTACAATCGCCACCGACTGCCGCCTTAATCAGTACCTACGTCAAACACTCTTCCTCCCAAGTGAAGGTATGCATTTTCAAACTCATTTTACCGTTTATTTTATAATTTTATAGATTTATTCGTTTTTGTTTTTAAAAAATTAAATTTTTTCATCAATAGTCATTGTAGAACATCATAAATCTACCGTATAATATTTAGAAATGAAGAGTACTATGTATTTTGTCGAAGAAACCACGAAATCGATGCTATTTTAGGTGTTTTCATGGCTGCTGAGTTGACTCAACCATGGCTGAGTTAGATCTGGTCTCCGTTCGAATGCATTCGAACGATTTAACCCTTACGTTCGAACCATATATTAAGCGTTCGAATGGTGTTCAGTTTCCGTTCGACCATATATTATATTCGTTCGAACGCTTTATATTAAATTTGAACTATTTTGTTTATATTAGATTATTAAATTGTTTTAATCGTTTTATTGAATTATTCTATCAATTAATTTATTAAAGTAGATAATTTTGTAAATCTTTTCGTCGTAATTAGATTTTATCACTAATGTTGAATATATATTTTATTTTTAAAATTTCAGGTTCATAATAATGTCTTATCGGGGCTGTAAACGTGGTAGATCAGGAGAACCTTCCATCCAAACAGTTCAAGAGAGAACTGTTTTACTTGAGCGATAGGTAAAACTGTCTGATTTTGTAGCTCTTATATGGGAGAGTCATTCCCTCTCATCAATATTCAATGATCGTGGTTAGGCACCAATCTAAGATCAGCGAGAAGAAGGAATGGAGCTCGTTTCCTTCATTGATATCGTTACTGAGTTCTATAAAGAGCTCGGTGCTATCAGCCGAGACGATGGAGGGTCATACAGGATCTGTGTCCAAGGAGCTCCTATTATATTTTTAGCGGACAGACTCGCTGCATATCTAGGTATTCCTAGGCTTCTTGATGCCTATCCAAACTTGTCGCCTAGAGAGTTTGATCCTTCAGGTGATGCAGCTATGTCTCAGGACGAGGGACCAGATTACACAGATGAGATCGATACACTTGTTGATCATGAGGTCAAGGACTTGATTGTTGGTCCAGATGCTCCAGTGTACGATAGGACAAAGAGTATTAGGTAGGCAGATTTATTTTCTTTCTTCAAGATTATGAATTTGATCATTGCCAACAATATTGACCTACGGTAGCACAAGACCGAGGTCGGCATGGATCGAGCGAGATTTATGATACGGGTCGCTCGTGGCATCCCAATCGACCTCGTTGGTTATATATTTGAGAGGATCCGATCAGAGGCACGGTTCATTACGACAGATATACTGTCATTTGAGATCCTCATCACTCGTTTTTTGCTACATGCCAGGGTCGTGTCCGAACCTGCCGAGCGTTCCCAATTTTCGATGGCACCGATCAACAGCACCACCCTGTCATGGAGCACGGGACACTCGAGATTTCATTTTCGTGGGACTGTTCCTGACAGGGCTGAGATTCAGAGAGATGCATAGCCGGGAGATACTGGAGTATCGGCTGGTGAGACATCTACACAGGCTGAGGCATCACGCACATCTATTCGCGAGGAGATGGCTGACATATTTCGTGCTGAGCTCGGCATACACACATCAGTAGTGATTGATGCAATGCATACTACAGTGTATACTGCCATGTCTGAGTTGCGTACAAAGATTATGGTTGCCGTCTCTGGGTTACATACAGAGGTTAATGAGTTACGTACATCGATTAATGCCAATAATGCAACTCAGGTCACGCTCAGTACTCGACTGACACAAGTAGAGACACAATTAGCTGCAGTCGAGGATGTGTGTAGAGACCTCGCATCACAGTAGTTTCTATTTTTTATTTATATTTTCTTTTATTATAGTTATGAACAATATATATGGTGTTTTGATAATTTTCTTTATTTGTAAATTAAATATAAAATCTTTTCTGGAGTAATTATTGATTTATATTATGTAGTGTATGGTTGATAATATTTATTTAACTAAAAAATCTTATTTAACATAAAAGAAATCATTAAAATATTTTTAAATTAATTACATAAAATTAATTAATGAATTTGTATATATTATATATATTTTTTATATTTTGAGTTTCGTACCGAAATTAATATTATATATTCGAATGTATAAATGTGATGCTTGAATATGTTCTAACTAAATATATCCCGTTCGAACGGTTTAAAAACCTTCCCGCTAGGATTTGCTACCAAATATTTTCCGTTCGAACGCAACAAATAATCGTTCGAATGGTTTTGAACTTTAACCGCCATAATAAATTAATTCTCCGCCAAATTTTACTGTTCGAATGTATTTTTTGATGTTCAAACGGGAAAAAAATTTTTGAGACGATTTAATTTATCACAGAAAATTATGTTCGAACGGTTTTGTAAAGTTATCAATTTTTTGGGACGAAATTTAAATTTCGTCCCAAGAAATGACTTTTAGGGATGAAATTTTTTTCATCCCTAAATAATTTTGTCCAAAAATCTCAAATTTGTTATAGTGAGGGAGTTGAGTTGCCTTCTTGTTTAATTCCTATTAACTCATCTTAACTCATCATTATAATTTTTTCAAATCTCAACGCAAAATATAATAAACAATTAAATTTTTTCAAATTCTAAAATAATAATAACATTAAAAAATAATATTCTAACAATATTTTATCATCTCAACTCAACTCAATTCAGTTCAACATCCAAATGCATCCTTACTCTCATTGCCTGTTGAAACTCTTGTACATCTCTTGTTTCTACTTTAATTACTTTGGTTGGGCTAATAAAACTTATGTAAAAGATTAGAGCATTTCTTCATAATCATGTCTTTTCCACAAGAGTGCGGCTATACATCAGCCGCACTCTTCGCACACTTCAATGCAAAATTTTTTTTTTTAAATGCAGCACAGGGTGTGCTGTGGCTGCAACACACAGTAGGCTGCAATAAATATTTTCCCTTTCCATAATGCATGATACCAATTCAGCTTCCCCAACGATCAACTTACCTAGCAAGATGCTCCATAACTCCAGAAAATATTCTACAACACGTGACTATTTCTGCAGTGGACTAATGTGATACTCCTAATTACTAAATAACAAGAGTAAGTGGTGTATAAAATCCCACTTTACTTAAGAATGAGAAGTTTTTTCTCTTTATACTGATAGTTTGGTTCCAATAGGACTTCAATTGAATCATTGACTAGTTATTTTAAAATATACGCCATATGAGGCGACCTCCCTTGCGGAAGTTAGTTTATTGGCATCCTCTAAGTGGATAATTCCTTAGAGTATTTGAATTTCAAAGTAATAAGATATTCATTTTTCAAATTTCTTATCATTAATCTGCAAAGTAATATTTAAGATTTAAAAAGACTCATTAAATAAATTACTTTAAAAACTTAGAGGATGCTCATTCACGTAAGTTAAAATGAACCAAAGAAATCAAGTATTTTCAAAGATAATGAAATTTATAAGGGAGGAGATATTTGTTTTTTATTCAATTTTCAAATTTAAAAGGGCGGACACGGATGAATACAATATACATGGGGTGTAGCGGCGGGTAAAACAACCGTTAGTAGAGGAATGGGCCAAGGGCCGAAAGTCATGCATATAGGGGGACCAATACAATAGGCTCTAATTCTGAATTAGGGTTTCTATGTTTTTTGTACGGACTCATCGCTGCGATATAAAGTCATTAGTCATTTTTATTTCTGAGTTCTGCTATACAACTACCCACTATTCACTCAACCTCCGCACACCAGCCTACGTGGCTTTTAATTTTATTTTATTTTTAAGTGAAAACTTGTGTTTTGGTTTGTGTAGGTTCATTTCAATTCTCCCCGTCCCGTGTTGTTCTTCACTTCTTCCTTCCCCCGCGTTCTCTCCCCCACTCCCTCTGCTTGTGTCCTTTCGTCAGCCTCACCCTCCGCCCGCACCGTGTGACTCCATTACTCTGGCACCGTGTAACAAAAGTTATCCGCTGGTTTCACCATTTCCATACGACTTCTCTGGCTTCATCATTTTCACATGGCTTCAGTCTTTCACTGGCATTCTTACTATCGACACCCACCGTCTATCATCTTACAAGGGTAGGAAATGAAAGAAAAATATTTTTATTTTTCTATTTTCGTTTTATCTCTCCATTTCTAGCATTACTCATATTGTGTATTTTTGTGTTTATAGATATGCGATTTGATATTTGTTTGATATGTGTTTTGTTGAGTTTTTGGGTTGTTAATGTTGTATGTATGCCACTGGTTTTTTTGTTGTTGATAACATCTGAAATGAGGGAGATTTATTGGCTGGGACTGCTCTAAGTTTAAGTCACTTTTAAATGCATTTCCATCTTCAATGTTGCCTCCCAACAACACGAGAATTATTGCCAAGGCCGAGATGATCTTGTCCAAGGCATTTTATTGTGTGAAAGCCTTCATTTTCTACCTGGCTTATTTTTTGATTGTTGCATCAGTTGTCTGACTAGGGCTGGCAGCTTAAAAGCCATTACTTCCGCTGTGGGTTGTGTGAGAATCAATTTAGTGTAAATCCAAGTCTTAACATGGGCATAAGAACAAGAATCTATGTCATTTATTAGAGTAGTGAAGAAGAGAAAGTGGTACAGGAGAGCCCACTGGGTTAATTTTGTCCTCCAGTTATGCTGCACATGAGGGGTTTTAGACATTTATAACTCTCTGTTTGTATGAAAAGATTGAGTCTTTTCAGGTATTCTAATTTATAATCAAATCAAAAGAATGCGAGTTCTAGGGCCATTATACCTAAAGAAATTTCTCCTTGAGATTCCAGTAAAGGTGGAAAGTTAAATTTCTCTTAATGGTGAATAGTTTAAGAATCATGTTAAACCATCTCAATTTATAGTTTCTTTTTTATATAAATTAAGTATTTTTCTTCCCTCAAATCCATTTGCTTTCTTAAGGGTCGTAGCATTTTGTTACCTTTCTGCAAAATGGTAGGTAGGCCTTTACACCAAAACTCTTATAATTTTATAGCAGGGCGAGCCTTTACATCAAAACTCTTATAATTTTATAGCGGCCATGAAAGCAAAAGCTACTTGGTTTGGTTCCAAACTTGGGTTAAGTCGTTAAACCCTAAAGAGCTTGTCGATTATAATTACCATGCCTTGAAATCTGTTTTGTTGATGCTAAGTAATGTATTGCCTCTGGTATTTTTTTTCATGATCCATGGAAAGTGTTAATCATATCCATGTGAAACCCCAAAAGGTCTAGTCAAAGTGATAATTAGAACTCTTTAGCATCATTAATAAAGTCCAATTTTACCTTATAAGGATATCATGCAAGGCTTGCACCTGTGCAACACATTCTCAATTCAGCCACTCAATATGGGACTTGCCTGATATTGAAAGAGAGTAGATGTTTCGGTTTGAATATTACTTTCATAAGTGGAGACAATTTAACATTTCTCTAGTCATAAGAATTGTTTGTATTTAACATGATGATGGAAAAATCTAGTCATGTTAGTAAAGAGTCAGCCAAAGGGTCATTATTAAATATTTGTGAAAGTTTATTATATAGTGTAGGAATTTGTATGTATTTCTGTTTGCAATTACCATCTTCTTTATCATCTTGCAGATGCAAATGGGTGCTTTTTGATCCTGATCAACTCTCTGGAATGTGTCTAAGTTTGGCTTTAGTTTGGAGATTATGGCAGAGCGTACAAAGTGGTCTTTAGAAAAATTGTGCCACTAGTCATTACCCAAATTGTTATGTATTAGAAGTTGAAAGAAATGTTCAACATGAAAATGGCACTAGAAGTTGAAAGGAGAACGATTGTTTGTGAAGAAATGTGTATTTCCTGTTTAGAATTTTGAACTTTCCATATATACAATCCAGTTGAGAAATTTGTAAATAAATTTGTACATGAAATTGAGAATATGTTGTACTGATTATGCATCTTTGGTACTGACAACTGTAATCTATTATTGTATCTAAAGTTGTATTTTGTTATTTGTAGTGCATTGAAATATGGGTAGTAGCTTTCACATCCAAAAAGAAATCATGATGCATTGGAGACAACAAAACACATGTATAATCGATTCATCTTGTTTATTCCCATCTATATTATACTTTTGGGAGTTTTTTTAGTATTGCTTGTAATTAATTAAGGTATCGTTTGGATTCGAAGATGAGTTGAGATGAGTTGTGAATAGTAGTAAGATGAGTTGTGAATAGTAGTGAGATTTGTGAGTTAAAGTTGATGAATAATAATGAATAGTAGTGAGCTGAGTTGAGATGAGTTGAGATGGCTTGCGAATACAAACTGGGCCTAAGGTTGTGTTGCTAATTAAAATATATATGTTTGATCATAGACACAACAATATATTTCTATTCTCTACTATCATTCTTCGAAGTTCGTCCTCTTGCTTCTGAATTAGTTTGTTCTTTTTTTTTTTTTTTTTTTTTTTTTTGAGCTTCATACTCACCAACAATAAAGCATCCTTCCTCTTCTGAAGTTCATTCTCCCTTGTCAGAAATTTCTCCAGTAGTATTGATTGAAGTATATATGTCCAAATGAAGAATTGACATCTTGTTTCTCCCTGTGTACAATTCAAAAATTTCAAGCTTCAAATTAGTAAGAAGAGAAAATGACAACAACAAATTAGTAATATTTTTTATAAAGTGAAAAAGTCTTACAATGGCAAAAGGAACTGTGAATTTGAAACATTCAGAAGGCAAAGGTGAGCATATAATTTTGGTGTCATGGAAGTTTAGGGTAAAAAAGTGATAAATGCACACCGTTTAGGAGAATTTTCAACCATTACTCATTCCCCTCAATTTTTTAAAATTCAGTAAGATAGTTGTCTAGAACTAATAGGGTTTCTCCTTTGAGATGTAATAAAATAGAACAACCTATACAAAGTTTATCTAATTCTCTTCCTCCATTTTCTCATCTGTTGTTAAAACTTACATGGAGATTTCATAAGTTTTCAAGGGGGAAAAAAAAGACAAATCAGAACTCCAAGGTTTTCCAATTTTTTTTTAAATTCCTCCTCTTCCATGGAAACAAAACACATTGCTAAAAACACTTACAAGAAAAGGGTGAGCAGAAAAGGAGATAGACCAGAGTCGGAATAAGTTCCAATCTTTAATAAATTTCTTTATGAGTAATTTAATGATTCTTATTTTCCAAGAATAACACATAGCAAAAGGAAACAACAGATTTAAATCTCCCATTCCATTTCTTTCATTTCCTACTTTGTTTCCCAATCTCTGTTAACCAAACAAACTGCTAAAGACATGTACTAGCTTGATGTGGTTACTAAAAAGCGTTTAATGCATAAATAGGAAAGAATTCCAATTCCCAATAATTGTTTTCAACATCAACAAATTATTTGTTCAAGAAAGTGAACAAAAAAAACTCTAAAATGGAAACCAATGGACTCAAAAATTCCTTTAATTTCTTTCATTTTGTACTCCTTTCCTCCTAACTTTTACTTCCAAACAGAGCAGTGGATACAACAAAATAAAAATGTCTTAATAAAAGTTTGAATATAGCATTACAGACACATAGATTGAGAGAAATGTTTTTTCAAAGGTAAGATATGGATGTTGTTAATGATTAAAAGGGGTGATACATCAATATGTAGGACATATACATAGAATCTATTTAAGTATGAAAAGGAAATGGGGCTAAGAAATCCTGAAAGCTAGAACTAGAGATGGTAACATCATGTTATGCAACTGCCTAAAGAGTTAAAAACGAAAAACTTGAGAGCCGAAAAAAGAGATTTTCTGCATTGTTAGCTATTACCATTATTTCAACCCATTTCAAGCTCATAACATTAGATATGCAACTGAAAATAATTGAAAAGCAATGACAAGGAAGAGAATCACGGATTGCTTACTTGAAGATTTGGTAGTGAAAGAGCGATGTAAGAGAAAGCTCCTCTCTCTCTCAATCTCTCCGCCTCCTTCTCTCTCTCTCTCAAAAGACTATGCTTCTCTAGGAAGAAAAGTTAAGGCTGGTCAGGCCTATTTGAAAAGCAGTTTGGAAGGTAAAGGTTTAAAATGAATTGAAAAAAAAAATGTACCTTTGAGGACGATTTCTTCTACTGAAGGGGGTGAGGGAGATGGGTCTTCAAAGGTTTTGCTGAATTTTTCTAGGGTTTGTGATTGAAGGGGGTGAGGGCATCGAGGTGATAGAGAAGAGTCTGAGGTAATAGAGAGGAATAAGAGGGAGAGTTCTGCTTCGAGTGAGAGGTTCGAGAGGTAGAAGATGGAGAGTACTGCGTCGAGTGAGTGGTTGCTGAATTTTTCTAGGGTTCAGGACTGAAGTGGGTGAGGGAGACGGGGTGAGAGAGAAGAGTCTGAGGTGGAGAGGGACAAGATGAAGAGTTCTGCTTCGAGTGAGAGGTTCGAGAGGGAGAAGAATGAGAGTACTGCGTCTAGTGAGACGTCTGAGGAAGAAGAGGGAGAATGGAGGAGCTTGGGAGGGGTGAATAATAAACCGTGACATGGCGAACCCAGGTTTGCCACGTCAGAGTATGGTGTGCGGTTAGGGGCGAGGGTTGGGTAGATTAATTCTTTATTTTTAAGATTTTTGGTGGAAGCATGATACATCAGCTTGCAGCACATCTCATATTATTATTATTATTATTTTTTTTTATTACCAGTGTACTGCGGCTGTGTGCTATAACTGTAGACTGATGCATTCATATTTCTGGTGCCGCCTCCATTTTCTTTGCCTCGCTTAGATTTAGAGAGTAACAGAGCAAAAAATGAAGACCATTCTCTCGACAGAGACTATGGATATTCTAGACGGCGTACAAATCAAGATAAACATCAAGATCATCGAGGAGGGTTCACGCGATAAACTGATCTGTTATGTCAAACACCTCAATCTTGACTTTGATCTCATCACTGACGAGGCTATTGGCAAGAGAGAGCTAAAAATTGAGGCCTGGTTCTTATCCTAGAAGACCTCTGTGGCGATCCATACTGCTCTCAGCCATGTCGAGAACCTCATCATTGGCGTCACCAAGAGCTACCACTACAAGATGAGGTTCGTGTATGCTCACTTCCCCATCAATGCTAGCATCACCAACGCTAACAAGCCCATCGAGATCCATAATGTTTTGAGTGAAAATAAGGTAGCTTTTTGGAAATTGTGAAATGGATTTGTATTCTTTTAAGGTTTTGTCGTTTGGTTCGTTTTGATTTTGATGCTTGTTTATTTCTTCTTCTTTATTTCTTTCATTCATCTGTCTTGTTTATATACGAGTGGTTGTTTGATCTGTGAGAAGTAGTAACGATATTCGAACCTTACTTCATTATTAGTTTGAGGTATTAGATTGTTGGTGTATATTGATTCTTAACTGGAAGCTTATTAACTAGAAGAGTTATTTCATAGTTTACATGTTCCATGATAGAGCTTTAATTTGGGGCTTTATTATTATTCTTTTTTTATCTCTATGCTAATGTTGAGTGCAGATTGCTGTTTGATTTAACAAATATCAAAGATATTTATAGTCTCCATTTATGTTTTACACGTTGCATATTTTTTATTAAAATTATGTTTGTGATTGTACTTGTGTTGATGCATGCACAAGGTGTGAAGCTATTGTACTTACATTCCAATCTACCATTACCGATTGGTTAGAATGCTATTTTGGAGTCTCCATTCTTGTGTCAGAATTGTCTTTTTCAGCCCTCCTAGTTGCTCAGGAATTGTAATCACATTTATTGGATTACTATAAATTAGGTGTTTGCAGCTCCTTTTAATTTTTTTGATGTTATTGCTCGACCGTTCAGTTGACATTGTGTCCCCTTTTACCCTATGCCTTCTCTCAATTTTATTTTTAAATATGGTGGCTTAGGATGTTCTTGTTGCTGTCTTTAAACATCACTTATCTTTTATTACTTCATGAAAAGGAATTGTAATAGAATAGAGTAGATGAAGTCAATTTGTCATTTTGGTAACTCATTTTTGCATGCTCTGGATGAGGTTTATTCGAAGCATGGATGCCTGTGTATTTGCATAGAAAACACAAGAAAATGGTAGGGGAATTAAAATAGAGTAGTTGGTATTGTTTTAGGTGTTGTTTTCTTGTGCCCTATTGTTCACCATCTAGTTTTCATAATTTTGATTATTATGGAAAGTGTTAATATTCGAGGTGTTTCTATCTTGTAAGTCTTGTAGATCATACAATGCATTATTTTTTCTTTTGTTGAGTTCAATCTAGAACAGGTTGAAGTCTTGATGTTCTTGTTGTCGTTTTCAATGTTGCTAGGGGTGTAGGTTTAAATACCCTGGTGTAAAGCTTTAGCTTGTTCAATCGTGAAGTGAAGACTTCATTGAACTTTGCATATTTTTTGTTAGTTTTGTTTAACGTGTTGTTTTCTTGTTCTTATTGTTTACCATCTTGTTTGCACTATTGTGGTTAGAAGGGGAATAAATTGTTCTACGTTGATCTATTTTGTAATTATTGTAGATAATATATTTTTGGAGTGTATTGTTTTCTTTTTTGAGTTGCTATCTAAACAGATTGATGAATTGACGTACTAGTTGTCAGTTTCCATTTCGGCAAGTACATGGATGTTTAGCTTTTAGTTAATCAAGTGTTAAGTGAGGACTTCATTGCATTTTGTGTGTTTTGGGCGTGCCAGGTAAGAAAAGTGGACATGCTTGATGGGGTGTCTATTCTCCATTCTGAAAAGGTCAAGGATGAGCTAGTATTAGATGGGAATGACATTGAACTTGATCTCGGTCTTGTGCTTTGATAAACATGGTCTCTCTCTCTCTCTCTCGCTCTCTCTCTCTCTCTCTCTCTCTCTCTCTCTCTCTATATATATATATATCATTTCGCCTTCCTTCCTAATACATGTTGTTTGCACTTGCTGATCTGCAATCATTTTTAGTTTTGCAAAAATGTCACGTGAAGAACAAGGATATCTGAAGGTTTCTTGACGATATCTGTCAGTGAGAAGGGAACCATCCTTGAGGAGGAGTAATTGATACTTGAATAGGATATTCAATTTAGTTTTGGCATTAGATGACTTTTGTTCATTTTTCATCAGCAACTTTGTGGACAAAGTTTAAGTTTGTTTGAAATTGTATCATACAATTTTGTATCGTGAAAGTTTCTTTTCTAATTTAGCCGTGGTTATTGTAATATGTACTCTTCAATTATGATAATATTTGCTTCATGTTTTGTTTATTTATCATTGGTAATATGTACTGGCAGCCAAATGCTAGTGCAGCTATAAATTTAGCTAATATCATCAATATTTGAGTCACATTGCATTAGTCAAACTAAAGTTATCTACCATTTGAGCTTCATTAAATCTATCTCATAAGTCATATATGACTGCTACTGTAGCAAAATCATATGTATATTTTATTATTTCCTTAGACCCTGTTTCATCTGTTTCTTTCTAGCGACTCCTTCGTGCTTTCGTCTGTTTCTTTCCCATGGCTCCTGCGTGTTCTCTCCCTCCTCTTGTGCTTTTCTCTCCAACTCATCCCTGTCGCCAGCTCCTTTCCGTTGCCAGTGAGGTTTCCGTCGTCTTCTCCACTCTCTTGAAATTTCTCCCTCTTTAGACTTCGTGCTCCTCTTCCTCCATCTCTCTCCCTCTCAAACCCTTTGGTTTCTAGAAAGGGTATCTTGCGACCCTTTTGATCCACATCTCCGTCGTCTTCTCTCTCCATTGTCCAAGATTTCCCCTCCGTAGACCTCGTGCTCATCTTTCTCAATCTCTCTCCCTCTCAAACCCTTGGGTTTCTAGAAAGGGTTCTCGTAATTTCTTCATCTTGGGGCCAATTCGTTCTTCACAGTTGGAGGATTATTTCCTCTCAAGTCCCAAAATTTATTATCCACGCCTAGTTCTTCATAGCTCGTTCTTGGTCATTTTTTCTTATGATTGTGCCTCCATCACCGATGCAACTCCTCCATCCACTCACTGCTTGAACTCCTCCATCAGTGATTCCAGGCACTTCTTCTTCACACAAAGCTCTTCAATCAGTGATGCACCACTTCCAATCGCCACGCAAAGTTTGTCTAACAAGGGTAAGAAAATAAGTAATGAGCTTGCGTATTTCTCTGCATAATCAACTTTTTTTTGTTTCTTTTCTCTACATAAGTAATGTTCTTTCCTCTCTTTTATAATCAGCTTTGCCTCTTTTACTCTGCATAAGTAATGATTTATATAATTTGGATGTGAAGTCTTATTCAATGTGGCAGTACTGGCTAGTAAATACCTTTTTGTTTCTTTTGTTGAATAAATGGTAAAGATCTAGACAACAAGGGTATGCTCCACATATTTAAGGTTTGAATAAGACGTCTTTGCCATTTCCCAATCTTTGACAAGACCAAGAGTGAATTTTGGGATTTTAATTTCCACCTTGAAAGATTAATTGGTTGTATTTGGTGAAAATCCCAAAAGTGATGGGTTTACGAATTACTAAAATCATCTATCTTCTAAACCAAAGAAGAGAAATACTTGCTGATGTTCTTGCTTTTGGGGAGTTCTTAAATTTTTTGTTAACATCTACCAAAACTGTCAACTAGAGATGCTAAATTTATAGATTGTTGGATTCAATTGATTAAAATGAATATGATTGTTGGAGGTTATTGGAGATTATGAAAATAAAAATAAAAATTATTTGTAAAATAAAAAATAATAAAAGAAATATAAATATTTATTATTATAGAGAGTGTAATAGCTAATCTAATGTAGACTTTAAATTTTGAGTAATTAGTTAAAAATAAAAAAATTACATATTAATCAAAATTTAAAAATTGAGATGGCTAATCAAATACCAATAATGAACATAAGTGCTTTTATTTTTATCGTGTCACTGACAATGAATACCGTACTTCACATGAATAGGTTACAGCATGTAACTCTCTCAAGAAATGATAGAGATATAACTCTTTTTACAATCATGGTTCTTTTAGAACCATTGCTACCGTTTTTCTCTTGGGAAAAAATAGACTTATAACTTGTGGTGTGGAAAGTGGTGTAGCAATCTTCATTTAGGTCTCGGATTTGAAGATGAGTTGAGATGAGTTGTAAATAGTAGCGAGATTAATTGTAAATAGTAGTGAGATTTGTGAGTTAAAGTTGATAAATAATAATAAATAGTAGTGAGATGAGTTGAGATAGATTGTGAATCCAAACCGGACCTTAGTAAAGTAACATCATTTTATATACATACCTTTATAATTCTCGGCGCGATGCTGCTAAGCAAATCTCCTCTCATCCCATATTAGAGGAGTTCCTAACGGCAACATCCAATTTTTTCAAGTTTTAATTTTAAAATTTTTACTCCTACGTAATTAATCTTTGATGAAATTTCGTTAGTCAATTGTTAGTAGCGAAAGGTCAACACCAATAAGAATTTAGCATGCGTGCATCATATTTTAAATTATAAAAATACAGAAATAATATAAAAAAACATAAAAGTCATTTTAAAACTTAAAAAAATAAATCTAACAAATAAGTCTCTATAATTTAAAATGAATATCATATATCATTTTTAGAACATAATTTCAATTTAAACGAATTTTTAGGATTTTATTTTGCATTAAAAAAAATTAAAAGAACTTCTAATACAACTCATAAGAAAAATATATTTTAAATTGAAAACTGATTTTTAGAAGTTTTTTAATTTCTAAATGATTTTTTTGTTTTATATATATATATATATATATATATTACTTATGTAATTTTTTTTTTAATTTTTTTATTAGTGCTGACTTAACTGACACTTTTAACAATTGACTAACATAACAGTGATGAAAGGATTAATTTGGTCAAAGTTAGAAATATAAAGAGTAAAAAGTTCAAAATTAAAACTTAAGGAATACTCTTATAACTTAGAATTAAACCACAAGAAGTACTATTTAAACCTTTTATTTCCTATCTTCTTTATAACTTGTGGAGAAGGTAACCTCACTTGATGGCATCAAAGTCGTTAGCAATAACTGAATATTGTTTCAGTAAGAAACAAGTAAAGCTTTTAAGAGATTTTCAAGCTTTTTGCGGGTTACTCATGATCTTTTCGCCACTCTTTAGAATTGCGAAAACATTTTCTAATAATCTACTTTAATTATATAATAAATATTATATGTCTGTTTCATGAATAATTTCCTTATTTGCTTTGATACTTGTTTGCAAAACACGTTGACACTACCGACAAGACTAAGAACATTTTCTAAATTCAATATGTTCAAATTTTGATGAATTCGAATGAGGTGATCATTATTCTCGTACGTCCTTGCATGTATAAGAGAGCATAAGCTGAGGGTAGCTTTTAAAAAAAGAGATGTCTTGCAGTGGTGTACAAGAAAGACAAACTTATAAACTTCATATAATCAAAGAGAAAAGTGGGGAAGGAGATTGAGAGAGTTTTGTTTATGTTTATCTCACTTTTTTTTGTTTAATTTATTGAAATAATGTAACCTATTTGGGGTCTAAAGATGTAACACCCCATTTCCAAGGTTCAAGAATGTCACGTAATTTTCATAAAATATTACCTGATAAGAGATTTCATAATTTAATAAATAAACTAATTAAATAATTAATGCCTATCATTAAATTCAACAGCTCCATCTAAACTTGGCCCACCTTTTTATGGTTATCATCCTCACTTGGTTGGTTTAAAAATATAAAATAAAATTAAAATGAGTCGAAGACTTAATAAGAACAAATCACAACGTAAACATGATAAATGTTAAGGTTTTCATTAAAAAAAAAAAATCATGCTGAGTGCTTAAAAAAATGACTGATCATACTGATGCTTATTTTATTCATGATTTGTCTTGATTTATCTGACTGATTTAACTGATCTGACTGGCCAACACACTTAACTCTATGTGCGAAATTGTGCACCAACCCCACATCCCGCTACAACAAAGGGAGTCGTTGATAGTATTATGGCATACTATGGTGGACCACACTTGAGTCTATGACTTGAACATCCACCCTGAAACTGCATTGGTACCATACATATAAATGAAAATCTGATTTACTGATTAACTGATCTTATCTTATCTTACACTTGAACTTAAGATAACATATGTGTGTGTTATGCGACATGATATGCATGATTAACATACTTATATAAATACTATATATTTATGAATTTGAACATGATACTGAATGACATGATCATGTGATGTGCTTGGTGACATGCTTGCTTGTGACATGAGTGGTACATAAAAATGGCCGTCAAAGAACTGGCGCGGATAATAATTTATATAAGCTAAACTGTGATGATCCTAATTTATGATCAAATTACTTATATCATTGCTCCTTCCCAAATCACATTTTGTAGTTTGTCACCTATACAAAATATTAAATATCACTAAATTATTCTAAGAAAACATGTCTTAATATCTTACTTATTTAAATTCATACCGCAGAAAATAATCAAACAAATATTTTTTTCAATACAAAATCAATTAATGTTGACATCTTAATTTACTTAAATACTAATAACATATTAAAATTTAGCAAAATACTTGAGCTATATTCAATTCTAATAAAAACAAGTCGTGAAAGCATCAACTCTTAAATTAGGTTTACTTTCTTATAATTAACATAATTATTCAATTTCAAAAGAAATCTAATAAATACTAATATCATTTAAATATTCTTAACATATTTCTTTATTTTTAATTTACAACTTTAATAGTATAACTATATCAAAATCCATTTAGGTAAACAATAGAATTCTTTTCATAAAATAGACTTAAGTTGAATTAAAAGTGTTCCAGAATAAAAATTAAAACTTACGATTTACTACTGAAATCTATTTGTAAGAATTAATATTTAATATTATAATTTAAATCCTTAAACATTTTCTATAAGAAAAATAAAGTTTCTGTAAAATAAAATCTTGGGCTAACATATTTATTCAATTAAAATTAAGCCCAACTTAACTTATTATAATAGTTTTCTGAAATATGAAAAACCAAACTCAATATACCATTTAAGCCGAAGAGAAGATACAACTTACAAGTATAAATAATATCCTTTCAAAATAAACTTAACTCAAAACATAAGTAAAAATAAGTCCAGCACAACAAGAAGGCCAGGTGAACTCCAAGTTTAGACAATCTGCCAAGCTTAACACTAAGGCCATTAACGTAATTTAAATGCAAGGATAGTAATGTAATTTAACACAAAAGAGGCATCTCTACGTGTTCGGTAAGAGGTTGGTTCAAGTGGAGTCACGTTACTGGATAATGCTTGGAGAGGGTATTTAGTGGAATATAGTTTAAAATCTGAAAACGTGCGAGGTTTGAGATTTCCAGTTTGGGAACGGGTTGTCATTGGGTGATGAGATGGTTGAGGAGAAGAGGAAATTTCAGGTATGGATAAGATAGGAGGACCAGGTACGGGAGAAGAGGTTGGATTGGAAATATCAAGGGAAGTGTGGGTAGGTAAGGATTCTATAGGAGAAATAGGTGGAGTCAAAGAGAAGTTTGGTATGAGAGGAGAAGAAAAAGTAGGAGAATCTGAAATAATAAGAGATGATTGAGGTAAAGAAGAAGTAGACACAGAAAAGGAAGGAGAAGGTAAAATCGTACCTGGAGAGGAAACCACTGGAAGAGGTTCAGGTGACTGCAATCCATCCTTAGCAGGAAATGTATTCTCATTAAACACAACATGCCGTGAAATTAACACCTTGTGAGTGACAGGATCGAAGTATCTATATCCACTGTGATGGGAACTATAGCCTAGAAATATGCAACGTTTGGATCTGAACATTAATTTGTGAGTTGCATATGGTCGCAGTAATGGGAAACAAGCACAACCAAAGGTACGTAAGGAGGTATAATCTGGATCCTTGCCAAATAATTTGAAAAACGGTGTTTGGTTATCAGGGATAGGAGTCGGCAGTCTATTAATGAGAAATATAGATGTTAAAAAGGCATCAACCCAGAATGTAGTGGGCAAATGTGATTGAGCTAACATCGATAGTCCCATTTCCACCACATGACGGTGTTTTCGTTCCGCAAGGCCATTTTGTTGGGGTGTATGAGGACAAGTGAGGCGATGGTGGATTCCATTAGAAGTAAGAAACGATTGAAATTGGTTTGACATATACTCTCCACCTCCATCTGATTGTAATTGCTTAATTTTGCAGGAAAATTGGTTTTCCATTAGTGTTTTGAATTTAACAAAACAAGCGTATACATCAGATTTATTTTGGAGAGGATAAAGCCATGAGAATCGTGAAAAATCATCAATGAATATAACATAATACTTGCAACCATTGAGAGATTTAGTAGAGCAAGACCATATATTGGTGTGAATTAATTCGAATGGAAAAGAAGAAACACGAGTAGAAGGTTGGAAAGTAAGTTGTTTACCTTTGCCAAGTTGACAAGGTTCACAAAAATATGTTTTATTCACTGATCCTTCAACAGGTAAAGAATGTTTATTCAATAACTGAGATACAATGGGAAGAGATGCATGTCCTAATCTAGAATGCCAAACAGAAACAGGTGCTTTAACTCCTACAACGGCTGTCAAAGCATGTGATTTATTGATAGACATTGACTGCAAATGGATTGGATAAAGACCACCTTCACTCTTGCCTTCCAGTAGCCTCACTCCCGTTTGGATGTCCTTCACAAAGTAATGAGTACCAGTTAGAATGAAGAAACAACGATTATCAAGGCAAAATTGATTAATGGAAAGTAAATTAGCTGAAGCTTGAGGACAATGGAGGACACGTTTAAGACGTAATTTAGATTCAGGAGTATGGAAAATAGCAGTACCAGTATGTGCAATACCCAAACCTTGACCATTACCGACAGCTACATTTTCTTGTCCTGTGTATGGTTGCTGCAAGGTGAGATGTTCCAGATTTGTGGTAATATGCTGATTGGCTCCACTATCAGCAAACCATGTCTCGTCCTCATGCTCAGCATTGGTATGTGCAACCATGGCAGCCAATTGAGTTGGTGGATGACGACCCTGATATGCATAATCCATTCTGTGAAAGCAATCTAATGCCTTGTGGTTTGACTTTCCACAAATTTGACAAGGTGATTTGGGAGTGGAAAATGAGTGCTGCATTTTATTTGGCTGAGGTGAGGAAGGTGAGCCAGAGGATTTTGGTGAGTATTGTGGACGCGGATTTGGTGAGTATTGAGGACGTGAATATGGTTTACCTGGGTGTTTGGGCTTGCGGTTATACTGCTGTTGATTGGATTTGGGAGTGAAAAAGGCAAAATTATTGGTCTTAGGTGGTATAGAATGAGTCTGATTTTCCAATAAAAGTTCATAGGATAAGAGCTCTGCTTGAAAATCTTCAAAAGAAACATTCTTGTCTCAGGTAGCAAAGGACAAGGAGGTTATAAAAGGATTAAATGAAGGATTGAGGCCACTCACTATGTAGGACATTAAGTCATCATCCTCAAGTGGCTTACCAACTGCAGCCAATTCATCTGACAGTTGTTTAGCCTTTTCAAGGAAATCAGTGCACTTCATTGACCCTTGATGAAGATTCTGCAATTTTCTCTTCAGGTGGTGCACACGGGTTCTGGAATGAGAGGCGAACTTGTTTGCTAGAGAGCTCCACACCTCTCGAGCAAATGTGATCCCATAGATAGAGGCTAGTACCTTGTCAGATAGAGTTGCATTAATCCAACTCAGCACACATTGATCTTTCTTATTCCAGAGAATATAATTTGGATTAAGAGAATGTGTTGTTTTTCCTTGATCATCAAGAAGGAATTTTGATGGACACGGCTCAGAACCATCCACGAAGCCCCTCAAGTCATGACTTTTCAGTACGGGTACAATCTGAGATGACCATATCAGATAGTTTGAGTCACTCAGCTTGATCGACACAAGATGTCCAATGTTTGGTGGAGCAAAGTTAACATTGGAAGTAGCTGAAGTAGTGGAAGCCATAGGTGAACAGGAAAGGATCGATAGGAACTAGGCGTATGCCAAATGCTCTAGTACCATGTAAATTTCTGTGGAATAGTCTTGGCTTCAATGCCAAAACCGTGTGATGCTATTGTCATTTATATAGACTTACACAAAGAGTTTGAATCAAGATTACATGGAGAGATTACAGGAATAACAAGAATTCAAATACATTCAAATGTAGTCAAGAGTTATCTCCTAATCTTTCGGTGTTATCACATGATGAAGAGTTATCTGCAGCATTCAATCGTGGATAGGATAAGTGAGGATCTGGGCTGTTTTGAATCTTGTGGTTATCAGGAAGTTGGTCATGTGTGGGGTGGAGTGTGAGTTTCACAGTGCGGCGATTCTTCAGTGCATCACTGGTGCAGCAGAAGACCGTTGAGACACGGAGAAAGTAATCCCACGTGGTGCTGGCACTTTCTGTGCCAGTTTGAAAATGCTCCTGATGCCATACCATGAGTTTACTCTATTTTTTGGTGTGTTAAAATAAAGAGGCTCTTAGGTGGTGCAATGGGTGGCTAGTGGCTAAAAGGTGGTTTCCGGTGGTTGATTTCGTGCCTTGGGTGGAGGCAATCCGAGCTTCGGTCTTCATGGTTGTGCTCAGTTCTTTGCTTCGGTTTGCGAGTGGCTTCATGTGAGGGTCTCCATCATGTTTTTGGCTTGTATGCTTGTGTTTGTGGCAGTTGACGCTGGCCATGGTCTTGGCATGGTGAACGTGGGACGTGGGAAGTACGTGGTGGAGCTTATCCGTAACAGATGTTAGAGCATTGGCAATGGACTAGCCATTGCCAAGTTTAAGTCTAAATTTTACATTTTTCTGAATTAAAATCTCTGCATTGAACTAGCCAAAGCCATATTTTGTTGGCTATGAGCTACAGTTAATTCCTCTCCCTAGCTATACTTGGCGAGTGACTGTAGAAGGAACAAACCTTTATTTTATTCTTTTCGTCCCCTCTCTCTCTCTCGTATTCCCTTCTCTCTTCGCGCTCTATTCTCTTCTCTCTTCGCGCTGGAAGCTTGGAAAGTGGAAACCCTCGCTCTTCTCTCCCTCGTTTGTCCCTCTTCTCTCTCTCGGTGGTCTTCTTCCCCGTTTTCTTCTAGGCCAAACGGTAAGTCCCTCTTCCTCGCTCTTCTCTCCCTCTTCTCTGAGTCTCTCATCTCCTTCTTCTCTTAGTATTTTCTCCGATTTTGTCTCATGCTCCCTCCCATTTTCTTTTCTTTTCTTTTCTTTCCTTCCAAACAAACCAAAACCACTGGATCTATGCCTTTGAATCTCGCCGTCCAGCGAGCTCTTGTTGATGGCTGGAGACTTCTAGTTCGATCAGTATAGTTTTCTTCATCTGATTTGCTATTCTAGACAACATTTTTTTTTCAGTTTGATATATTTGGTGGGTTTTTCATTCTCAATTTTTATTGTGTAAAACTTTTAGTTCAATTTTTAATTTTTATGTTATGGTTGGATTTGCTTGGCTGGACTTTTGGCTGGTATGGATCTATGAGTCTTTATGATTAGCTTCTTCTTTTCTTTTTTGGAGTTTCTGATTAGGAATTTTGGGTTGGATTTGATTGCTTTGATGATAAGGTTGTTGGTCTTTTTACCGTCCATTTTATTTATGGTATTAATGAAGTGCCGAATTCTTAGGCCCCATTTCCTGATAAATTTGGCTTTTTATAATGTAGAATTTGGATTTGAGATCAATGGAGCTCAGCAGACGAAACTCTTCCTTCCTCTACAACGTGCTCAGTCTCTAGTCAAATCAGAGCTTGTAAGTATTCTCATACTGTGGATTTGTGTTTGATTCTTTGCTTCAGCATATGATAATTTGTATATTTGTATTTGATGTTAAGAGTATGGTTATCATATCGGTCTTTTCTCTGTTGGTCTATACATTTGGGAGATAAAGGGCTCATTATTTGCACTTTTATAATTTGTTTTTTGGATTTGATTGCTTGATTCAAACTATTTTGAACTTTAGACGTTAGGTCTTACTAAACTGTTTTTTCCCCTGCCCATGTGATGTAGGAAATATAAGCTTGTATCAGGACAAACTAGAGAGGTTCATAGACTTGAGTAAAGGTACATTTGTCTCTTTGAAATTTTGACATTTGTTGTAAATTTCTCATCTTAAAATGTCATCGTGAATGGTGCTGCAAATGCAAGGGCACTCATAATCTTACTATGAAGATTTTACTTTATTTTAAGATGAAAGTGACTGGGCTGGGTCATTTAATATGCAGAGCATACTATCATATGCTCAAAATTGATTTTTTTTTTAGAATCTTATTTTCTAATGACAATATTCTTGTGTTGGCTGTAGTTCATTTTCCTCTTAACTGATTGCATGATTTTGAATTTTTTCTTCAAGCACCACTTCGACCTTCTACTACCTTGAATTATTAGGCTACAACACATTTTATTGAGCATTCTTTGCCTGACTTGACCCCAGGTAAATTGTTATTTTCTAATTGTTATGTTCATGAATCTTTAACCATTTTTAGCTCTTTGCATTGAGGGATTGCTCATTTTTTGTAGACCAGAAGCAAATTATGAGAAATATTAGTAGAGGAGATGAAGTATCCAGAGAGGAGTGTCCAATAGAAGCGGAAGTATCAATCATCTGAAAAACAATCGGTTCAAATAGCTGCAAAGGAATTTCTTGAAAAGGCAGCCCGTGAACTTCTTGGTGATAATAAAGGTGGTTTTAGGAGACCTCTACAGATTCTGAGCCTTTTATGTATAATTCTAGATATGATGGATTCATCTTTCCCTGTGACAGTAACAACTCTTTGAAGGGTTGGGTAGAAGAAAGGTTGGCATCTTTGTATATGTAATTCTCGGGTGTGAAGGATTGGCAAAATATATTTGTTAATAATTAGATTGAGGAAAAAAATATATGAAGTGTATTTGCAAAATAAAAATAATAATAATAATAAATTGTAAAATATTATTAAAATATAAAATATTATATTATTATTTTAACTTTAAGATAATTAGCCTAATATAAATTCACTTAATCAAACATTAATATTATAGTCAAAAGTTGAGATTTTAGTCATATTTTAGACTTGGCAATGTCCTCTAGCCATTGCGGGAGTGCTACGACAGCGAGGCACTCGATTTTCTTGTGGCATAGTTATTGGACGTAGTTATTGTGGAGTGACCGACGTGAAGGGCTGGTGGAAGATATAAATAAATACACGAGAGTTTCGGCATTTGAGTCTAAGAAATCGGCTGAAAGCGGTTTGGAAAAAACGGAAGACTCCCACCAATAAATCATACTATAAAAATAGATATATATATATATATATATAAAAATTATTATTAATATTAATATATCTATACCGGTGGAATTAAGAAGAAAATTCCTAGAAAGGAGGATGAGACGTGCAACGGCCTAAAATAGTGGCTGGATGTTAAAGGTTGTGTTGGAATGTTGAGTTAAATTGAATTTTTTGTGAATAATAGTAAATTAAGTAGTAGAGAGAGTTACGTAGAATTTATTTAAACTAAATTTAAAGTGTGTTTAGATATTAAGATGAGTTTAATACTTTTATGAAAAATTGAAAAAGATTGTGAATCTCAATGTAAGAAGGTTTTGACTTGAGTTTAGTAATTTGAGAGTTGAGTGTTTGAATGTTAAATTTAACTTAAAATTAAACTAAACTCAATTAAACTTAGCTGAATTTAAAAATTAAACGCAGCTTAAGTAATCGGCTAGGGATTTTTCTACGACTTCGTGCATCTTCTTTACGCATTTAAAGGTGGGTTTGGTCCATTTTAACGGGTTGACTGGCTTTAGTAACCTTAGTGACACGATATATTAAGTTTCAAACTGAGTCCAATTCATACAATAATATTTTTTGGCTTGTAAAATAATTATTGGATCCCACAAAATTATTAATCGCCGAAAATAAATTTTGGATCTATGGTTATTCAATAATTTGCAATTGGGCTTTCCAACGTAGCCCATCAACGTAATCTAGGCCCAATAAAATTATCTTTATAATACTGAACCGAATTGTTACAAAAGAAGATGATACTTTAGGACACGTTTGGACACTTGAAATATCTTAAAATTTTGTAAATAATAGTAAAATTGTTTGAGTGAAATTGTTTTATGGGACTTTGAGACAGAGAAGAGAAAAAACTGATTCAAAATATTATAAAGTAAAAACAATTGTTTGAATATAATTTTTTAATATAATTTTTGTTTTGAAGTTTATAAAATTTATATTTATTGAGATATCTTTTGTACTTATTTAGTTATATAAATCATCTCATTTCATCTAATCATTACAATGTTTTCAACATCCCACACAAAATAAAATAGATAATTTAACTTATTCAAATTCTAAAATAAAAATAATATTATAATAAAATTTTATTCAACTTTAATCTCATCTTTTTTCATCTCATTTATATAATCAACCGATGCTAAATTCTATATGTTGCTAGGAGAAAGTTCTTGATGATGGTCTGATGCTGACGCTGATGCTAAGAGCCCATTAACAGTAAAAGCCCAAGCTTTAAAGTCACAAGACGACACTTTTGATGGATTTGTTTGTCGTATTGGGGGGGAAGATAGAGTCCTTTCTGTTCATGCAGAGGTTCACTTCCTGCAACTTTTTTTTTGTTTTCGTTTTTTCTTTGTATTACATTTGAGACAGAAGTCCATATATATATATATTAAAGGAAATTGCAATTCTCGTATGTAAACTATCATCTATTTTTAGTTTTAAACCCTATAGACAGAAATTAAAATCCAATTTGTACCCTAAACTATCAACACCTAAACTTTTTATTTCGTATCAACAAAGAGATCTTAAACAAGATATAGATTGAAAAGAGATTAGAGGGGTCTTAAGAAGGGTGAAGAAATGTTAATAATTCTGTGAGTATATATTTATTTTGGAGAAAGTTCTGGAATTATATAAATTAATACAAGATTATTATTGAAAAATGGACTTTAGCAAAAGAGCCGCCACTCTATTTCTAAAGGTGGCTTAAAGACTCTTACAATCCAAGTTTTTTACTTTAAGTTTTAAACTGAGATAGTGGACAGACTTTTCAATGCAGTGAGAAAGATTCTTTATTTCTTTGTTGTTCATTTTCACGAAATTCACTTTTCAATCTATTAAATAATGTTTTTAAAAAAAAAAAGTTTTATGTGGTATTTATTGGATGAAATTATATACATGTGTAATCCATTTTAATTGACGTTAAAAATTAATTATTATTATTAATTTCAATTCCAACTTCATTTTAACCACATTATTAAATTAAAAATAAAAGTTAGTCTAAGATGTAATTCCTTAATATTCTATATAGTAAATCCAAACTATTATTGAAACAAGTTGGTGTTTTTAGTGATGTGTACGGTGTGCATCCATCTATTAAATATTATGAATTTTAGAAATTGATTCTATTATGTTATACGTTATCGGTCTAAAAATATTATATATATTATGAATATTAATGATTTGCTTGGGAATATAATTATTTTAAGATATTTTCAAACTACTTTATTTTATAATTCATAAATAATTTATTACGATTCTCTATAATTACTCTATTCATAAATATTTTTTTTTACTTAATAATTTATAAAAACCTCCTACATCATATTCTCTATACTTTCTCTATTCTATTAAAATAATATTTTTCTATTCTTTCTTTATTACTTTTTTCTCTCACTTCTATTTACAAACTTGACTACTCAATATTTTTTCTTATATTTTGAACTATTACTCTAGTGAGTATTTTAAACAAAAATCTAAATTACTTTTTTGTGGATATGATAATATTTTTAAAATTAATTTTTTTAGATTTTCATAATTAATTAAATTATTTTTAAAATTATTACTTAAAACTATAACAAATATGAGTATGAGAAAAAATATAGATGATTAGAAGAAGAATTTATTTATGTATTAGAATAAAATATTAATAAAAAATAGTTTAGAGGATGAATAGTAATTCCCTATATTTGAAAAACTAATGTTCATCCCCTAAAACTTTTCCCTAAATGAGGGATTGGGATGTGGATTGTATTTTGATCAAAATCCTAAAATAAACCTCAAAGTATAGGAAAAGTAGTGTTTTGGGACATGTGATGTGAATGCTCTTGGAAGTAGTTTGGATAGTAAGTTAAAATTAAATAAAAGTTAAATAAAATATTATTATAATATTATATTTTAATATTATAAGAAACATGAGCCTAAACTTGTAGTTGGAGTTGTGATTCGACTTTTTTTCATTTGTTTTCAAAATACTTTTCAGTTTATCTCATCTTATCTAATATAATTATTATAAATTTTTTAAATTTTTATACAAAATAAAATAAATAATTTAATTTTTTTAAAATTTTAAAATAAAAATTATATTTTAACAATATTTTATTTAATTTTTAATTTTAATTTCAACTCATTTTATGTTATTTTACCTCACTACAAAAACAAAAAGAAGTAATTTTGAGAGCAAAAGTTTTCCCACCTGTTGTCTTTGTATGCACAGGAGTGAAAAAGATTATTGTCTTTGTATTATTTCGCTTGTACGAAGGTTCTTTATGTTTTGGTTCTTTTGTTTTTTGGCTGACTTCTTTTATGTTTTTGTATATTTTCCACGCGAATTCCCCCGGCCAGCAAGGGTACTTACTTGTCACAGAATTCGAATGTTAAATACTGGGTCATTTAAATGAAGTTTTATATGGTATTTATATTGATATGAGTAATAATTGTGAGACGCTTATGACTATAATTATTATTTTTCTTATTGAAATAATGTAACTTATTTGGAGTCTAGGTTGTGTTGGATGTTGAAATGAATTGAGTCGAGTTGAGTTGAGATGATAAAATATTGTTAGAATATTATTTTTTAATATTATTATTATTTTGAGATTTGAAAAAATTGAATTATTTATTATATTTTATGTTAAAATTTGAAAAAATTATAATGATGAGTTGAGATGAATTAAGCATCCAAACGAAAAAAGAGGATACTAAGGACATGTTTAGACACTTAAAATATCTCAAAATTTTATAAATGATAGTGAAATAATTTGAGTGAAGTTGTTCTATGGGATTTTAAAAAAGAGAAGAGAAAACGTTGATTAAAAATATTATAAAGTAAAAAAAATTATTTGAATATAATTTTTATTTTAAAGTTTATAAAAGTTGTATAGATTTTTACATTTTACTTGAAAATTTGTAAAATTTATATTGATTTTTATATTTGAATAATATTAGATAACAAAACTACTGTTTTATTATATTTGAAATTATTTTTCGTTTTTAGTCATTAATTTTTGTATTTACTACTTTATGTGTTTCTTGAGATATCCTTTGCTCTTATTTTATTATACAAATCATCTTATCTGATTATCTAATCATTCTAATTTTTCAACATCACACATAAAATATAGTAAATAATTTAATTTTTTAAATTTTAAAATTAAAATAATATTTTATTTAATTTTTATTTCATCTCAATATCTAATGGAACTAATTCTAAATGTTACTAGGAGAAAGTTCTAGAATAGAGAGCCAAAAGCAAATAACCATAATGAACAAAGAAAAGTAATTCTTAGAAAAATGGTGTCCAGAGAAAGTTCTAGAATTATAGGAAATTAATAGAATTGCATTTAAAATTGGGCTAAAACTTCGGATCCAAGTGGACTGTTCCGAGACCCCACACGCTTGGTTCTATTGACTTGCATCACTTGCCCAATGAACTGCTAGAAGAGATCATTTGGACAAGTTAAATATATATTTTCTTTATATTAAAATGGAAATAATATATATTGTTAATAATTGTGTTTTTATTTTTAGAGAATGAATATTTGTTTTCAAATGCTTAAGAACAGATAAAATGTATAATTATTAGAAATGGCATAAATTAATAAGTCAACATTTCTCGCAAATTTTCTTATTTAAGCAAAAGAGAAATATCATTTCAAATATATTTATTTTTTTATTATATTCTGAATTTTTGAATTAATATAAAAACATGTACAAGTTATATATATTTTTTTAAATCCAAAGATTGAATTCCAAAATAATTATTTTTTATAATCTTATCCAAATGATAAAAAACCACTCAAACTTCTGGGTATCAACCAAAAATAAATAAATAAATAAATAGAGAATCATTTTGATAATAAATTGAAAGTGAGGGGACTAAAGTGCAATCTTCGTTACGAAGCTAGTTGGACTTGCTTTTGATTCATTTCCCCTCCATTTATAAGGACCAACCGCTTCATCTCTCACTCTCGCTCGCGCTTAGACTTTGTTATAATTCTGTTTGTTCACGAGTGATATGGATGCGTTGTCTCTGAAAGTGCAACCATGGATGAGATTTGACCCGCCGGAAGACAAGGTCATCGACTTCTTCTTGAGGGCAAAGATCACTGGGAATGATGAGTTAGTCGACTTCATTCCCGAAGCTCAGAGTTGCAAATGGGAGCCCTGGGATTTGAAAGGTAAGATACATTCTCCCCATTCTTATCATCAGAGACCCAGATTCATGTTTTATTTTTCCCTGCAAGAGTTTGTGATTCTTTGTTACTAGGGAAATGTAGTCTTCCTCTTTGCGAATTGTTGTTTGGATTTTTTATGTCATTGATTTTGCTTTTTTTTTTTTTTTTTGTTATAATGTTTATTAAACTCTGTAAGTTGATCATATCTGCAGGCTTAACCTTTTGGGATAACTGTTTTTTTAACTTGCTCTCGGGAAATTAAATCGGTATGAGAAATGTGACACCAATAAAATATTTGGCTCTTCCTCAGTATGACCATTTGATTTTCTCGTTTGGACCTTGAATTGGTAACTTCATCGTTATTTGTTTGAATTGTTTCTTAATCATATTATTTATAATTTTTTCTTCTTTTTCGTGTTGTTTTAATTTTCTACCTTCTTTTACTGCACATTAACTCTTTGTTTGATAACCTGCATACCGTGCTTGTGTGTTTACTAACATTTTTAGCCCTCGAATTTATGCTCAGCCTGTTTAGATTCATGTGGCATAAACACCGCATGTCCCGAGCGGTGGTTCTTCTCGCCACTGGATCTGAAGCATCGAAGTGGGAATCGATCGAACCGGGCAACCGATGCTGGGTTTTGGAAAGTGACTGGAAATGACAAGATAATCATGTCTGAAACTGGAATCATTGGAAAGAAAAAGTTTCTGGTATTCTATAGAGGTCGTGGTAAAGGCGAGAAAACAGATTGGGTGATTCATGAATACCATACAACCCTGAAGGACCTTGATGGCACCCATCCCGGTCAGGTTGGTTTAAATGATTGGTTCGTGATATTATTGGCCTCACATTTCTTCTTAATCTCGATTTCTTAGTGGAAATTCCTGTAAGTCTCGTTTTTGTGGATTTGATACCATATTTCTGCGAAACTTACGTGGAGGTCCTCCTAAAAAGATGAATTATTCAATTAGCAAGGGTTATGAAATCTATTAAATCTGTTAAATTTTTACTTAGGATCAACATAACCAGCGAGTTGAGGACTGTTTCAATTGGTAATTTTAATTTTAGCTGTCCTTACTTTAAAGAGGAAGTCTCTTGGTTTATTAGAACGGTTGCATTGTTCTTTTTATAAAAAAAGAGGACAAATTCCTCTATTTCCTTGTCATATCTCTGTCGTTCTGATACACATCTTTACATATTCTTACCATGCAGTTCTTTAATAACCCAATTGGTAGGTATTGATCACCCTGATTCACTTTGTTGATGAACTTTATGCAGAACGCCTTTGTACTCTGCCGATTATCCTATAAACATGAAAAGAGTATTAAAGATCAAAACATTAATGATGCTGGACATGCTGTTTCATCACCCGCCATATCCAAATTGTTTCATGAAGAATCAGAGTCTGAGCTACTTCTGGCCTCAGTATTCCCTGCATCAGGTGGGGAAGCTACTACAACACCTGAAAATTGTGATGAAACAATATCTGGCACTACAACAGCTGCCGAGTGTGATGACAAACATATTAGTGCTCACGCTGCAGAGAATCAATTGGGAGAACTTACCATTACCAATGTGGGAAAAGAATTGAGTTTCAGCGTGAAACAGTTTTCAATTTTTTTTTTTGAAAGTTCAGAAACGCAGTCTATTTTAAGTGCTTATCTTATCTATTCATATTTCTTTCATCAGGATGATTTGAAAATAGAAGAAATGATCATTGAGCTGCAGCAAATAGAAGCTTGCGATGTTTTGACGCCTTCAACTTCACTACACAATAACCCTACTGTTTCATCAGCCGCCACAGCTAAATCTTCTTTAGAAGAAATAGAGTCTACGCGAGGTTTGGATTCGGTCAGTTATAATGCTTGCGCAGCAAGAAATGAAGTGCCTGAAGCACCAGTCAGTGAGGTAAGGTATTGGGTTCTGCAAATCAATAGCTAGTGAGTTAAATATTGGTTTCGATCGTTCATGTTCCTATATCTGGTTGCAGTTTGAGGAAGGCTTGAGTCTGTCTGATCTCCCATCAGAGCCACCGGATTGCAACTTGTCCTCTTTGTTTCACCCCTTGGATACGCAACTTGGCATGTCTGATCCCGTCACTTATGACTCAAACAACAGTCCTAGTGGCACTTATTTTCAGTATGGTGCTTATAAGCCTGCCGCTCATGACCATGAATTATCAGATCCAATGGCTTATTTTGATAATGAGTACATTCAAAATATGTCTGTCAGTCAAAAGAACCTCACTGTGGTCTCTAATAAGGACAATGGATCATGCACCGGTTCAGGTGCAAAAATGGCCAACAAACCGGTAAGTGGGAGCTATCAAGTACTTTTTTCAATTGAAAATTGCAAGTTGAACCGAGAAATTTTGTGTTGGGTTGTCTCAATTTGCAGCTTGAATGGTGTGACCAAAATTGTTATAATGCTTACACTGCAAAAAAGGAAGTGCTAGAAGCAACAGCCAGTGAGGTTAAGGCATTGAATTCCTGCATATCAACAACTAGTGAGCCAAATACCTGTCCCAATCGTTCATGTTCCTATCATCAGGTTGATTTGCAGCTCAAGGAAGGCTTGTATATGTTTGATCTTCTACCAAAGCCTCCAGATTGCAACTTGGATATGCCATTCGGCATGCCTTGTCCCGTCACCGATGACTCAAACAACAGTCATTGCAGGATGGATTTTCAGTATGTCACGAATGACCTTGCCACATATGGCTACGAGTTTCAAGATTTAAAACCTGATTATCTCAATGCGAACTTTCCAAATACGTTTGAAAGTCAAAAGAATCTCACTTTGGTCTCTATTAAGGACAGTCATGCGAATGCACCGGTAAGTGGGAGCTTTCAAGTACATTTTTTTTTTATCGATAGTTGCAAGTTGAACCCAGAAACAGTGTTGGCTTGTGTCAATTGCAGCTTGAATGGTGCGAGTCGCTAAAATCTTATAGCTGAACTGAATGAGTTTTACATGTCTTATATTTTCAGATTTGGTCTTTCGAATCCTAACCTTGCATTGTTCTTGACAGCTTGAGTCAACGTTCCAAGATTCTGGAAGGGTCAGCAAACGAAAGGCTTCATCAGGGTTGGTAAATCTGGAATCCCACATGGTATGGATGGGAGGCTCTTCAAATGATCAAGTAGAAATCTGATTGTGAATAGTAGTGAAATGGTTTGAGTTAAGATGTTTTATTGAGTTTTGGGAAAGGAGAGAGAAAAAGTTTAATAAATAAATTATATTATTAAAATATTAGTAGAATATAATTTTTAATATTATTTTTGTTTTGAAATTTAAAAAAGTTGTATTGTTTTTGGTATTTTGTTTGGAAAGTTGGAAAAGTTGTAATGATTAAGTAATAATTAGATGAAAATGTTGAATATTTGAAATCGAAAAATGTTTGTATTTGAGTGATGTTCGGATAGAAAATTATAAGAAATTCTGCAATGAATTGAGATAAGATAAGATCATCTCATTTCCCAATCAAACTCTTATTGACATTCTTCACAAGATGAGAAAAAAAAAGGGCTCAATCCTAAAATCCCATAATCTTCATACTTATGCAAGATAATTATTTCCCAACTAGTATCCCAAACCAAACCTCAACATATTTTCCTCAGTTTCTATTTCACTTCCATATCCAACTACAGTATCTAAACACCATATCGACCATTGAACCATAATACCATGTGAAACCTCCTTGGAAGTTGTTCAGAAAGGTTTTCTCCTGGACATGCATTTTCCTCCAATGTGTCCAACAATTTGAATTTCTCCACATCTCTGCCATCAAACCATAACATAATGATGCCCTAGAAAAGGTACATCCATGAAACCCTTCAAGTTTCATGTATGATATCATGCTGAACAATTATCAAAATCTCTGATAATCATATGGATGATGCCATATGAAATGATTCTCAGAACTTGCTTAATATAAGATTCTTATGGATGTTGCCAAATCAAATGATTATCAGAAACCTGAATAGAAAAGAACTTCAGGTATATATAATCATATGAATGACACCATACCAATTGACTATTTGAACCTGAAAAAAAGGTTTTAATCATCATATGGTACCTGATTAAACAGGGTTCTTCTTCTACCCACTACATTTGCACAAATTCAAGATGGTGTGGTCTGTGTATTCGATCTGGGATTTTTCTGGTTTACCTCTTTTCAAGAACTGGTCAATCCTTCATGGAGTATTTCCATGACTATATTTACGGCTGGTGATAATGCATCACCACGTAAGTGATCATGGAAGATTAGCAACCATGGAAGATTGATTAAGACGTGTACTTTTGTTTAACCTACTTTTATGTTGCATGTAAATAACGTTGGTTTGTACTTAAGCTATAGACAATCTGTTAGATGATGTTATGTTCGATTTGAAGGCAATCCTCTTAGTCATAGACTCAGACAATCTTTTCTTTGTAGCTTCAAGTTTAGGTGTGACAAACCGCTCTTTTTTCTCTCGATTGGTCACGAGTCTTGTCTTTACATTTTAAATCTCGAATTTGTGTTTTAAATTTAGAAGGTTGTTTTTAAATGGAGCCCAATGTTTTAAGGTTTTCGAAATATTTTAAATGACCAAAATTTATTTAAATGGGGTATTTTTAGTATTATTGAACCAACCCTAATTTTTAAGTAAGTTTTTTTATACTTTGAAGCCCCAGAAATAATATAGTTTTAGAAAATCATTTTATTTAAATGATTTTAGTTCTTTAAGAATATTATATAATATTCATTATTTCATTTTATGTAAAAAAAACTCTATTTATTAGATGGTTTTATTTCTCTTAGAAATATTTAGTAAACTTCATTATTTTATATTACGTTGAAGAATATTATTTTAGATTAAGAAAACAAAGTTGAGTTTTAAACATAGTCTCATTTTATCTTGAAAAAGTATTGGCATCAGCCCACTGTTTGGAATCATCCAAAATACATCATAGTAAAATGATCAAAAATACCCACAGAAAAACCCATTTCCCTCTCATTTCAAAATTTCATTTTTACTTCCTCTCCCCACCACCCGTGTCGCCCAAGGACTCCCCCCCTCGCCCAAGGCCTCCTGCCCCTCGCCCATCCTCGGGCGTCGACGGTCGAGGTGGGACGATTGTCGAGGTGCCGTCGACTTTCGAGATGGCGGCAGTCAGTCGGTAGTCCGGTAGTGCAAATTTGGTCGTGAGGGAGAGAGGACTTGTGAGGGAGAGAGAAACGGTTGGTGTGGGCAGTCAGTATGGGCTGGGGAAGGAGGGTATGGCTTAGGGTTGGACGTCCTATGTGCTCGTGGGCGGCGACACGCGGCTGTAGGTGGCAGAATGTGAGCCACGACATAGGTGCATGGGGTTGGGCTACAGGCGTGCGTGCAGAGGAGCTACGGGCCTCAGGCTGGGCTCGAAGGATGGGCTCGGTGGTGGTGGTCGGTGGCTACGGTGGGAGGCCGAATCGACGGCAGCGGCGGATCTGGGCTGCGATGGGGACACGAGTGAGAAGAGAGAAACGGGAACGAGAGGGGAAAACGGGTGAGAAGAGAGAAACGGGTTTTCAGAAGAAAAAAAAAAAGAGTGACATGTAAGGTGTGCTACGGATCAACTGTGAATAGGGGCTGATCCGTAGCATTACTCTTTTATCTTTCAAAAAAGTCTTGGGAGCAACCCCTGTTCACGCATCATCCAAAACACACCTTACGTGGCAAAAAAAATTGACAAATTTATCCCTAAGCAAATTGACAAAGTCCCACGAAGTCCCCCCTCCCCCCCAAATTTGAAAAGTTGAAAACACTTCATTGCTACCGAGGGCTGATCTGAGCTGCGATGGAAAGGGAGGAGGGAGTTGCCGTGATTGGGGTTCGACGGTGGGGTTGCTGCGAGGTGTGAGGCTCGGTGGTGGTGGCTAGGCTAGTGTACGGTGGCGGCATGGTGGTGAGAGAGGGGGAGACCCATTTTGGGTTAGGCTGATCTGAGCTGTGATGGGGGGTTGCCGTGACTTGGGTTTGACGGTGGGGGTTGCTGGGAGGTCGTGCGGCTCGGTGGTGGTGGCTGGGCTGGCTTACGGCGGCGAGCGGCGGTATTTTGGGACTAAATCCGTGTGAGACCCATTTCAGGAGTGGAGAGGACGCTGCGCGTGGAGGCTTGAAGGTGGCTAAAGGGTTGCCGGTGTGAGGGAGAGCTGGTGAGGTGGTCGATGGTGCTGCTCCGTGGCCGACAGTGGTGGAGAGAGGCCGAACATGATTCGATTGCTTGGCGAGGAAGGAGTACGCGGCGAGGCGAAGGAGGAGTACACGAGCATCAGCGGTACCGATGGTGAGGCTAGAGGCTGACGATGGTGGTGGCCGGTGACTGCGGGTGGCGCACGGTGGGGCTGGGTGGGTTGAGAGAGGGAATCGGGTGGGGGTAGGGGCTGGGTAGGGTGAAAGAGGGTCGGTTTTGGATTTAAAAAAAAAAATACGTCACGTGTGCTATGGATCAGCCGTGAACAGCTCTTATCTTTCTACTTATTTTAGTTAGTTATTTTTAAGTATTTAATCTCTACCATTGAATTAGATTTAGGGACCCCTAGATGTAGGGCCTAAATTAAATCCCTAGAAAACCCTAATCCCCCTCACTTTTCCCTCTTCCCTCTCTCTCCTCCCCTCCCTCCACGCCGTCCCCTTCTCTCTCCCCGATCTCCCTTCTCCCGCACGCCTCCATTGCGACCTAGCTAAAGCCGCTACCACATGCCGATGGCACCATCTCACCGGTGACCTCCCTCCACCTCTAATCCCCTCCCCCACCACAGATCTTTCTCTCTCCCCAAAACAAGCTCGTAGCGCCTCTCTCCCTCTTCCCTCGATTTCTTTCCACGGCGCCGCATGCCACCACTGTGAGTAGCCCTCCGCCACCGAGCCTCACTGATCACCTCCATCCAGTGGTCCCCAGCCCATTGCCGTGCACCTAGACCCTCCACCGAAGCTCACTCACTCTCTCTCTCTCTCTCCCCCTCTCAGATTTTACTCGATCTCCTATGTTGCCGCCGTGTGCCACCTCCATCGCCACCCCCGGCTAACCCTCAACCACACCCCATGCCACCACCGTACCCCAGCCAGTCTAAGACCTCTACCTCCCTATCGGCTTCTCCCTCCACCCACGCCTCTGCTGCCACCACCTTTAGCCCCCTCTACAACCACACCACACCACACCACGACCACCCCTCTCCTTCTCCCTTCCCGATCTCCTCAGCCACGACCAATCCCACGAAACAGCCCATGTCCTCCTGCACTCCACGTACAGTCAGATCACTAAACCAGCGGCTTTTGACACCAAGAGACCATGACGGGCAGCAAGTGGCACGTGACGATTTCAACCCCTCAGCATGGTATAATTTCTACCTCTTCCTCTCGGTAGTTGATTATGTTGTGAAGTTGATATTAAATGGTGTTGTGATTGTGCTATGCTGTGAACTATGAACGGAGTTGTTGTGATGTGGCTGTGTAGTTTAAGTGGTGGGGTTATTGAGCAGTTGTGTACGGTGTGAAGTGATGTGGCGTTGTGCAGTGTGACGTAGTTGGTGATATACTAGCATGTTGTGAGGTGACGAGACTATGGTGAATGTGCTCTGTGTAGTGAACTGTGCTTTGTGATGTGGTTGTATATCGTGTGAAGTATTGAGATAGTTGTGTAGTCTGTGAAGTGGCATGATGTCAAGTGAAGTGTTATGTTAGTTGGGTTTGAGTTGGATGTTGGTGTCGGAGTGTGTAAAGCTTGTATGCACAAGCGGACGTTTTAGTGGATTATATATTGATTTTAGGTGATAACAATGGGTAAGGTATATGTGTAAATTGGTTGGACATATGTGCTGGATAGATTTACCGTATGTAATGGATAATCTGTCTTAAGTATGAGTATACAATGTTTAAGCCTCAATGTTGACATAAATTTTTTTATTATGCATGGTTAAAATTACGGTGAAATGTTGGTTAGGTTATATATGAATGAAGGAAGGGATGTATGTAATGACTAGGATTGGGTTGTATAACTTGGTTGGTTTGAGTTATGCATCGGAAATGATAGTTTGATAGAAAGAGTGTGATGAAAGTGATAGCGTGTCTTAACCTTTAAAATGAATCAGGTTCACTTTAAAGGATAAGAATATAGAGTAGAATGCTGTGTTTGGAAAGATGACCTCAAGTGGGTCCCAAGTTATGTGTTGGAGAATTTTGAAAAACATGATAAAGGAAAGCATAGAGAATGAAATTGGATATTAGAGTGTGTTTGAGTGAAGGAAGTCCAAGTGGATGATAGTTTATACATTTTCTAAGTTTAGTTACCAATGTACTTGAGGAAGGAAATGACGTTAAGGTTATGTATCCATGTAGGTTGCCATCTAATATGCACATGAATGGACTGCATGAAATGTAAATAGCATGGAGTCTAGGTAAGTATTATGTTCATACTCTTATAAAGTTTTCTAAATGATATGAAATGAAAAAGTGTTTCTCTTTATGATGCTTTATGAAAATGAAACGAAGTTTTGTGAAAATATGCTATAAGTGTTTAAAGGTATATGTAAGTAAATGCCTTCTTTGGCAGCCACTATTTATGCACTTAAAGTAATAGTTGTATGCATGTGAATGGATATTATATAATGTAACTATTGTCTTTATTTTCTATGAAATGAAATGTTGAGGTTTACGTTGGATACTTTTAAATGATGTTTAAAGGATGCGATGAAATTGTAAGGGTATAACCGGTCCAGTTTGGTCCGATTTTAGAGAAATTTTAGAACCGAACCGATATGTAACGGTTTTGGAAATTTAAGAACCAATACGGATTGATTCATCACAATTGGAACTTTCAATTTTTTCGATTTCGGTCCGGTCCGGTCCGGTTTTGCGGTTTATCATTTACATGTGTGATACTATATATGTTTAATATTATAACTTTTTTAATACTAAACTTAATTATGAGAATTTAATATTTATTATTAACAATTACTAATTCTTTAATGTTCAATTATAGTAGTATAATGTAAGTAATGTCTAACTTATTAGTAAGATTAATAAACTTGAATAATAAAGTTAAAATAGTATAATTAGTGTCTAATTATACTAGTATACTAATTTTAAGTTATAAGACTAATAGACTTGAAAAATAAGATTAGAATTTCATGTTATATTAATTAGAAATGTAGCATATAATATATATATATATATAAATTATATATAATATAAAAAATTAAAAATATATATGTACTAGTCTGGTTCGGTTTAAACCGGTTTAGGACCGGTTTTCGTTTTTAAGAACCGGTGCGTACCGGTTACAAACCAGACCGCATACCGGTTCGGTCTGGTTCAACTAGATTTTCAATTTTTTCTTATACCCTTAGATGAAAGTGTATTTAAATGGAAAAAAATATATTCATCATCTATTTTCTCATCATCATCTTATCATTCTATGATGTGACATTAGATGATAGGTTCACAAGTAAAATATAATAAATAGTCTTCAATCATCTAATGTCACATCGTAGGATGATGGAAATTAGATGATAAGTAGCATTACTCATCTAAATGACGCTATGAAAGTATATTTAAATGACCCTATGAAGTGAATTTTAAATGATGCTTTGAAATGATTTTTAAAGAATGCTATGAAATGAAGTTTATGTTTATGCTTTTAAACGATATTTATTAAATGAAATGGACTGATGAATGAATGAAAGGAATGAAAAGGAAAGTACTGAAATGAATGAATGTTTTAATGTATGAAAATATGTAACGGCTATAACTGAATGAATGAATGATGGTGCCAATGGACTGGGCAAATTGTAACGTCGAGTAAGTAGTATTGGTAGTGCACCCAATGTTGCCCCTTGACTGAAAGGTATTTCCAACCTGTGGCCACAGGGTGAATCCAGGTCCAAAAGACCGTAATCCCAACACACGAGACGTAACAGTGTGTACTAGCCAGAGGAAAAGTGAAAAGAGTAAGCTGAATGTATGAATGTTTTAGTTTGTTTATGAATGAATGTACAAGGTGTGGAAAATGTTTCATGAAAAGAAAACCATTTTTAAAGATAAACTACACCTTGTAATGTTTTTGAAGGAAACGAATGTTTACGTAAAGTATGTAGATGAATGATGAATACATGAATAAAAACTTTTGTTAGTATATTTTTTACAGTATGAAACAATACTTATTGAGTATTTGACTCATTTTGTTTTTATGTATGTCCCCTCTCCCTCTTAGGAACAACATGAGTAAGGAGTGTCAGGACAAATATGGCCCAAGGGAAGGGTGACAGAAGCCTAGGCCTATTTTTATGTAATGTATGAAAGTAGATTTTTACAAAAATGACTTTTAATTTAATTTAATGATTTCCGCTACAAAACTCTCTCTTAGATTTATAGAGTAGATCTTAATTTTAAATTTAGAATCTTTTATATCCTGAAAAGAAAATGGAAAAAGTTTTAAAATGGCCAATAATTCCCGTCTCATTTTCAAAAACTATTTTATAAAGTACCACCAAAAGAACGAGCATGACATTTACAAATTTGAGGGAAGATCTAATCTTAATGCCCGGGTGCCATTGAAGAAGTTGCATCGATTACTTTCTTTGTTTTACTCGAGTATGGTATGTTTTACTCGAGATGCAATCTAAATTACTATGGTATCTTTGTTTCCTTAATGTACAACAAAGTTTCCCGTCATATTGTAAATTGAACTACAAAGTAAATTGTAAACATATTGCTCACCAAAAATAAAAATAAACATATGTGACAAAACATCTCAAACATTTAATTTAACACAAACTCAAACAAATAAAGTTCTTATGAACAAATAAGGTTAACTTGTGGTTTTAGCTAAAACATAGGTTGGACTTGGAAAGCAAAAATTGGGAATAAAGACATTTTATACCCTCAGCTACCAATACAGACGGTTATTGAAACTCGCATATTACAACTTCAAACTGTTAAAAATTGGCACTTCACCATTCACTAAGAATTGATAATGCGGCATGTTGATTTAAAACACCAACAGTTTAAAAGACAAAAATATGTAGAGTACCAATAAGATTTAAAAAGAATAAAAAAAAGAACCAATTTGATGGTGCGTTCCTGGAGGAGAGACAAAACAAAGAAGAGTCTGGTAGAGAACGAAAGGTCTCAAAGAAGTATGGAGGAAAGACCACACCTTATGAGTTTCAGAAAAATATAAGTTTGTTCTATTGGGATTTCCTTTATTTTTTACAACAAATTTAGCCGATATAACTTTTTTTAAAAAAATTATTTCTAAATGAATTTGTTCTGTGCTAAAATGAGAATTTTCGGCTTAAATGAAATATATGTATTAATGACTTTTTTAAAATAATATTACATTATCTATTTTATGTGAAATGAATGTGTGATTGTATTCTAATTTAAAGGTGTTAAGTTAATATATCACTTTTTTCACTTTGATTTCTATACTCAAGATTAGGCCTCGTTTGGTTATATAAACCATCCCACCTCGTCTCATTTAATCATTAAGACTTTTTCAAATTCTCAAATAAAATATAATAAACAATTTAATTTTTCAAAATTTAAAACAAAATAATATTAAAATAATATTTTATTCAATTTTTAATTTTTATCTTATTTCATATTAACTTTCAACTTTCAACCTCACATTATATTAGTCAACTTTTAACCTCGTTTGTTTTCACAACACATCTCATCTAATCATGACAACTTTTTCAAATTCTCACACAAAATGAAATAAACAATTTAACTTTTTCAAATCTCAAAACAATAATAATATTAAAAAAATATATTCTAACAATATTTAATTCAATTTTCAATTTTTATCTCAACTCATCTCATATAATCTCATATGTGAAAACAAACGAGACTAAACTACCAATGGTTTTAAGGAAACTAAGATATTCTCCACTTATCTTATTTGATCCCATCTCCATAAGAAGCAATTTCAAACGTTAGCTAGCATTACCAATGGTTTTAATTAAACTAGGATATTCTTCAATCCGTATCTGATCTCCATCTCCCCGCAACGAATGTTTTGCTAGCTAATGAGTTGTCTTTGCTTGTCTTTTCACATATTGCACTTTCTAGGGCAATGTCTCCTTGAGGACCAAACTCATCTCAATCATTTGGTCATAGTTACTTTCTCAAGACTTACTATTTCATGTCTTATACTGTGATTCTAATATTTTCAACTTTATCTATCTTTGAGTTACGACTGCGGTTGACTTACATTGTACATCTTTCAAGTTTCATCCCTTACATTCCTTCCCCCCTGATTCTAAGAGGTGAGGTGCCTTCTTGTTTTCTTTTATCCTAATTGCCTGCTGAAACTATTCTACGTCTCCTATTTCTATTTTATTTACTTTGGTTGGATTAGTAAAACTTCCATAAAAGATTATGCAATTCTTTGGAATCATGTCTTTTTCATAATGCATGCTACCAATTTAGATTCCCCAATGGTCAATTTTCCCATCAACAGTTGTTAAGTGATAAAGGTAGATGGTGTATGAGATCTTATATAACTTAGGAATGAGAAGATCTTACTCTTTATAATAGTTCCAAATGAAGTTACAATTATATCATTAACTAGTTCTTTTAATATGTAAGTCAGATATGACTTAGACCTCCATTAGAGTAGTTTATATGGTATTAGGCGATCCCAATGAAGATGTCGAAAATTTAAAGGAGGACATTATGATACCCCATACTAAGTGAAAGCCAAAGCATCACTAGCAGCAAGACAATTCTACAGAATATGTGAATTCCAAAGCGATAAGATATTGATTTTTTAAAAAATTTCTCATTAAATTACAAAGTATTATTTAAGATTTAACGAAACTCATTTAAAGAAACTCATTTAATAAATTACCTTAAGAACTTGGAGGATGCTCATTCACCTAAGTTAAAATGCACCAAAAAAATCAAGTATTTTTAAAGATAATATAATTTACAATAAATTATATAAGGACATGGATGAATACATGGGGCTGGCGCCCTGGCGGCGGGTGAAACAACCGCTAGCTGGGGAATGGGCCGAGGGCCGAAAGTTATGCATATAGTACGGATCACTCATACTTGTAAACTAAGGAAACCCTCTCAACGGCTGGGCCCAATACAATAGTTCTAATTCTCGAAAGGAATTATTTAGGGTTTCTGCGTTTTTGTATACACAGACTCGTCACAGCTATATAAAGTCACCAGTCATTCTTGTTTCTAGGGTTTTGGTGCCTCCATTTTCTTCGCTTCGCTTAGACTCAGAAACAGAAACAGAGCAAAAATGAAGACCATTCTCTCGTCGGAGACTATGGATATCCCAGACGGCGTAAAAATCAAGATAAACGCCAAGATCATCGAGGTGGAGGGTCCGCGCGGTAAACTCATCCGCAACTTTAAGCACCTCAATCTAGACTTTGATCTCATCACTGACGAGGACACTGGCAAGCGAAAGCTGAAGATTGAGGCCTGGTTCGGATCCCGGAAGACCTCGGCGTCGATCCGTACTGCTCTCAGCCACGTCGAGAACCTCATCACCGGCGTCACCAAGGGCTACCGCTACAAGATGAGGTTCGTGTATGCTCACTTCCCCATCAACGCTAGCATCACCAACGCTAACAAGTCCATCGAGATCCGTAATTTTTTGGGTGAAAAGAAGGTACCTTTTCGGCAATTGTGAAATGGATTTTTCTTCTTTTGAGGTTCTGTCTTTTGCTTCGTTTGGATTTTGATGCTTGTTTATTGTTTTTTTTTTTTTTCCTGTCATCTGTCTTGTTTATATACGAATGGTGGTTTGATCTGTGAGAATTAGTAACGATATTCGAACCTTAGTTCATTATTTAGTTGAATTTATTAGATTGTTGGTGTAAATTGATTCTTTACTGGAAGGTTCCTAACTGGAAGAGTTATTTCATAGTTTTCCCGTTCCATGATAGATCTTATATTGTTTATTCTGTTAGTCTTGTTAATTTGGGTTCCTTTTTACTCCGTGCCCTTTCTGAAAATTTGTTTAGGATATGGTGGCACTGGATACTCCACTTTCCCTTTTTAAATATCACTGATACCATATTACTTCATTTTTTTTATTTGTACTGATGCTATATTACCTCGTGAAGCGGAATGGTAATAGAATAAAGTAGACGAAGTCAGTTTTTCATTTGGTAACTCATTGTTGCATCCTTTGGATAACGCTTTTATCAAGCGTAGATGCCTGCTTATTTGCACACTAAACACAAGAAAAGGATTGGAAGGGGGGCGGGATAAAAATAGAGTAGTTGGTATTGTTTAAACTGTTTTCTTGTTTCATATTGGTTGCCATTTGTTTGCACTGTGTTGGCTATTGTGGAAATTGTTACTACTCAAGGTGTATCTATCTTGCAAGTCTTGTAGAGCATATATATTGAGAGTGCATTTTTTGTCTTTGATGTTGCTAGGGGATTTAATTCAAGTACATTGATGTTAAACTTTATCTTATTCAATAGTGAAATGTGGACTTCATTGGACATTGTATTTTTTGGTTGTTAGGTAAGAAAAGTTGACATGCTTGATGGAGTGTCCATTCTCCGTTCCGAAAAGGTCAAGGATGAACTAGTTTTAGATGGGAATGACATTGAACTCGTTTCTCGGTCTTGTGCCTTGATAAACCAGGTCTCTCTCTCTCCCCAAATCCGAACAATCATTTTCATACTATGTTGCTTGCACTTACTGATCTGCCCTCTGTTTTGGGTTTGCAGAAATGTCATGTGAAGAACAAGGATATCCGAAAGTTTCTTGATGGTATCTATGTCAGTGAGAAGGGAACCATCCTTGAGGAGGAGTAATTGCTGGTGGGATAGAAATATTGTCTTAGTTTTTTGATTTGGTCTTTTTCTTTTACGCCTTTTGTTTTGCATTTTATAAACTTTTGAGCATAACATTATGAGCTTGTTTGGAATTTGATTTGCAATTTTGTATTGTCGAAATTACCGGTGGTTAATTAAGCCGATATGTGCTTCAAAATCAGTTTAGTTTATTTATCCTCCGTAATTTTGTTAAATTGAAATCATAGTTTTTGTGTTCACGTTGAATATTGTAAAATAGTTTGGTTCTCTTCAAGACTTGGGTGCTTTAAGTTGCGTTTGGATATTGATCTGAGTTCAATTGAGTTGAATTTTTTATGAATAATAGTGAGTTGAGTAGTGGATGGAGTTATGTGAGGTCCATCTAAATTGAGTTTAAACTGTGTTTGGATGTTTAGATGAGTTTAATACTTTTTTATGGAAAATTGAAAAAGGTTGTGGATTTCATGTATAAAGATATTTTAAGTTGGTTTTGAGTTAGAATGAGTTTAGTAATTTGAGAGTTGAGTGCTTAGATGTTAGATTCAATTTAAAATTAGATTGAATTCAGCTGAACTCAACGCAGCCTTAATCCTTAACGCATGATACCTCCTTATGCCTCCTTATGTTGTGGAGGACAGATTGGATCTAATATTCGTATCGTGTTGTTTACAATGAAAGCCACCATGATATTAGTTTGTTCTGTGTAGACATTCTGTTGAACATTGGTCCAACATGTATTTCGAAATGAGACGTTTCCAACTAACCTCCCCCTCCCCTGGTTTTGAGGTAATACTTTTATTTTTGAGATTTGGCACCAGGTGTCCAGGAATTGCTTCCCGACTAATTCCGGGAGTGTACTGGTCCACTAATTTCAGGAGTGTTCGGGTCTTTGTAAAGAGTGTTTTTCAAATGCATCACGGAAAGAAAATTTCTCAGTCTGAATTTATAATCATGGCTCAATCTATATATAACTCAGATTCCTGCCATTCAAGTCAATCAAATTAAACGTGAAAATTACTGTCAAAATATTTATAAAATAACTAATAAAAGTATTAATTATTTTATCAAAACATTCTCATTTCAGAACTCTTTTTACAAGTTACAATTAGGGGTGTAAAAAAAATCGTTTGAATTGGACCGGGTAGAATCAATGAATTGGTCCAGTTTGAATTGGTACAATACCCGTTCTTCAGAACTAAAATTAATGTGGTATCAGTTTTCATATTTTGAAAATCAATTTAAATTAAACCAGTTTTTTTTTTTTTCTCGGCAAATCATACCAGACTTTTATATATATTTATAATTTTTTATTTTTTATTATATATTATATGCTAAATTTCTAATTAATTTAATATAAAATTTAATCTTATTATTCAAGTCTATTAATCTTATAACATATGATATAACATAAAATTAATATTATAATTTTTAATATAACACTTGATATAACTTATAAATTTTAATCTTATAATATAAAATTAATATAACATAAAATTTTAATTTTAAACATAAATATTAATATTAAGTTATTAATATAAACTTAATTTTGATATATATTACAAGGATAAATACTTTTTGGTCTAATAAATTATATTATATATATTATCCTTTTGTCCTTCTTATCCGAATAAAGTAATAAACAAAGCATCGCGTCTGCTGCAGATCTTTACCAGTAAAACAATCTCCTGACTGCTAGCCTATACACACACACACCACATCATTCTCAGTCTCTTTGAGCGCATATATTCTCTGCTTTTTCACATTTGTTTATTGGTTTCACGGAAAGTTAAAAGAAGAAAAGAAATGGAGCTTGATCTTTCTCCAAGATTGGCCAAGAGAGTGTATGGTGGCGATGGTGGTCCGTATTATGCGTGGTCCCCATCAGAGCTCCCCATGCTGCGTGATCGAGGCAATATTGGTGCAGCCAAGTTGGCCCTTGGAAAGAAAGGTTTTGCTCTTCCTCGTTACTCTGACTCCGCTAAGGTTGCTTATGTCCTCCAAGGTATATATATATTTGGTATCTGATCTTTCATATTTTGATCTCTTTTTTTTCCTGTAGTTTTGTGGGTATCAATTTCTGGTTTCTGCTTAATGTTTTTTGCGTGTTCTGCTGTTGTTATTGTTGTTAGATTCATTGAATGTATAAGTAAACAGCTTGATTGTGTGTGTCTGTGTGTTTTTTGTTTTTTTTTTTTTCTGCGATTATGAATTTATTGAATAGATGGGTTTTTTGTTATGTAGAATAAGATGTCAATTTTTTTTTAAAAAAAAGTATTCTTCACTGAGTTTGTTGGTGAAATTTAAATAAGATTTCTCAGATTCTTTTGGAATATCATCAATACGTGAAAATAAAATAAGTGGAATTTAACATAATACCACCATGACTTATATATACCACTCAGCCTTGAAGTAGTTAGTCCAGGCAAGTGCCAGAATATTTTGAAATTTCTCTTGAAAGTAGTTCATGCAAATTCAGTTTTGTTGATGGCTTCTACCAAGATACAGACTATTGTTAGAATATGATCCCAATACCATTAGCTGCTCATGATATACAATACCATTTTTATTATAATTTAGATTATCTTTTTGGTTACTCTTCATTGATCTTTCTTTTCCATAGGTAATGGTGTAGCCGGAATTGTTCTTCCTGAATCCGAAGAGAAGGTCATTGCAATAAAAAAGGGTGATGCCATTGCTCTTCCTTTTGGTGTCGTTACATGGTGGTACAACAAAGAGGACACTGAGTTGTTATTTTCTTGGGAGACACTTCTAAAGCTCACAAAGCTGGTGAGTTTACTGATTTTTTCTAGACGGGTTCCAACGGGATCTTCACTGGCTTCTCAACTGAGTTTGTTAGCTGAGCATGGAACTTGGATGAGAATGTTGTAAAGAGCTTCGTTGGAAAGCAATCGGGCAATGGAATTGTCAAATATGTAAAGTGTGTGGTGTGAGATGATGAGTAGCTTCTTAAAATTTTCAAATTTAAAGAGGGCAGATGAATACATGGGGTGTGGCGCACTGGCGGTGGGTGAAACAACCGCTGGTAAAGGAAAGGTGGGAGGGAACAGGTCGCTGTTCCATCCTGATGCAAGTGCACAAGAAAATGTGGAGAGAATTTGAAAGCCATCGTAGGAAAATTGAGTACAATTACGCCATAAAAAGCATCCTCCTAGGATAATTTAAAGATACCTCAGCTCAACAACTGAAATAGGACAGGATGCCTACTCCAAAGGATAATGCTCGATCGACGGCTGGGCTCCTGCTAAGTAAGCCATGTGTTTTTTCACGGGGTTTTCTTAAATTATTTTTTATATAATTTTTTTAATATTTTAAAAAAATTCACAACATCATTAAAAAATATTTTCTTAATCAAAAAGTTAAAAAAAAAATATTAGTCTTCATGTTAGGGGAGCTCCTAATTGGAATTTTTTATTTTATTTCGTGATTAAATAAGTATTTTTTAATGATATTATAAATTTTTAATTTATTTTTTAAAAAATATTTAAAAATGTTAAAAAAATCTATATAAAAAAAGAAATAAAAAAAATACATGAAAATACATATTCTAGAGCATAGCCGGAGCCCAACGGTGCCCCTAGCATTATCCCTACTCAAAAATCCGAAAAAGAAATTTGAAAAAAGAAAAGAGAAGAGAACAGATCAAAATCCCTAACTTAAGATTTTTCTTTTGGATTCGGGGCTGAGTTCAGTTGGAACTTCATGAAAATTTCTTCATAAATCAAACAATCAAAGCCATATTTAAGCTCTCAACTCTTTAAAATAAAGTGGCCAAAAATAAATTAACAAAGAGCTGGATCAGAAGCGCACGCAAACTCTTGCCACAAATTCAAGAACCCTGATTCGTAATAACCATAATATCCAAGCATATTTATCCTTTTCACTTGGCTGTAACATTCGTTAATTATTTAATCTGGTTTTAGAACTAAATCGTATCCTTTAAAGACTTCCCCATAGATAATAAAAAACGTTCTGATATCCTCAATAACTCATGCAAATTAAAATAAAACAAAAACACAAACGAAATCAAACCCACAACCGTCACCGAAGAAAAAAATGGGACTTTTATATGTTTATATAACAGAAAGAATCGGAGGAAATGACAGACAATAGCCGTATATATATGCATCCTACATACAGAACAAAGAAAATGCACCGAATGCCTCTCCTCTCGCCCACATTCTCATAACAAAATGAACAAAAAATAAAAAGAAAAAACCAGACCAATCAATCAATGACATGAAGTCCATGAAACGCCTCAAAATCCATCAGAAAAGACCGAACAAAACGGAGAAACCGAGCACGATGAGCCAGATGATATGGACGAGAAGGAGGGCCTGACAGGAGAGAGGGCCTGGCCCACTGTTGCCGACCTCGCAGAACCCCAGCTTGGCGACCTTGACGCCGGCGCAGAGAGCGTCGGGGCAGCCGCACCAGTAGGTGACGCCGTCGACGCCACAGACTGGGTCGGCGCGGAAGCAGTTGATGGGGCAGGAGGCTGGCACAGAAACTGCGCCGCAGAGATCCGCGTCGTTCTTGCCGTTGTCTTGGGAATGTAGTTGGAGGACAGAGGAGTGGTCATCAGATTGGACGGTAGGGACGGAGCAGACGGTGAAGAGTACGGCGATCATGATGAAGACGGAAGAGAACGTAAGTTTGTAGAATTGGGCCATGAAGTTTGTCAATTTCGCAAAGGCGAGCTATGGAGGGCGCGCCTTAGGGAATCGAGAGGACCCAACCCAAGAAGCGTTGAATGTTAATGTCAAATTCTTCAATTAGGGTTCAGAATTTGGGTTGGAAGAAGGAGGAAGGAATGAGGATTTTTCTCTCTTTTTTTTTTTTTTTGTTGGAGGATTGGCCGTCCAAAGAGGAAAAGGTCTTGGGTATAGGTCGTGTGCGTTGGCGGTGGGTCCATCGGTAAGAATTTTGAAGAGGCAAAAGCAAGGCATCGTCATTTGTTTGCCGTTGTACAGTTGGTTTTTAGGTTTTTGAATCTCGTTTATAGGCTTCACCGGTTATGGTTAGTTGCTTTCTTCGCAACTGTACCGGTTATGGTTCGTCGGTTATGGTTTGTTGCTTTCTTCGCCAATCTACGTACCTGTCTCTAGACTCTACTACGTTTAAATTATAAAATTATTTTTATTATTAAATTTATAGTATTTTTTGAAATTATATCAATTTCTAAAAATTAATATTGGACTCATCCAGGATCTTACCCATTTATTTATTTATTTATTTTTTAGTTAAAGAAAATAGAAATCATTTTTAATGAGTTTGTGACTTTTATTTTTTATTTTAAATATTTAAAGTATTTAAAAAATATTTAAAAATAAAAAAAAAATTTAGCCTTCTCTATGGTGGGTGGGTGTAATATAACTCATTTCTAAATTGCCATCCCCATTTGTCCAAAAAGTGACAAAAAAAGTTGCACATATTTAGTAGAATGGCAATACTTATATAATGGGTTATGTGTATTTGATTTTACTATCATGTAGTGTGGCTCATGAAATTTGTATATGAATTGATGATGTGTCTACATCTTATTCGTTATCGTTGTATCCATGAGAATGAAATTACCATTCTAAAGAGGGACCGATGGCATAACTCCTATATAATTATTTTTAAATATTTTAAAAAATTATTTTTTCTTCAAAATGATGTTCTTATCTTAGTTACATCAATTCATGTGATGTATTTTAATATGGACCCTTCTCAATTGCGTAATTGAATTAGATGATCCAATTTGAGAGATAGATATACACGTAGATGTTCCAGAGGATGGAGTGGGATGGGGAGAGTTTCTCCGGATTAAAGTGGAGCTATGTCTAACGAAGAAAATGGCTCGAGGACGGATGATTAATGTACAAGGCAAACGAGAATGGATTCTTATACAGTATGAAAAACTACCTAAGATATGTTTCAAGTGTGGCCAAATGGTTCATATTTCGGGTAGTTGCTCAGATGAAGGGAGCAAGCATTCTAAGTCTGAAGAAACTACTGGCCAGTTTGGGCCATGGCTGCGCGCTGATGTGATACAAAAGCGAAGGTCTTATGTAAACGTCGAAGGGAGTTTTTTCGAGGAAAACTCTTCAAAACACTACTGGAGAACGTCGCATCCAATCCAATAGCACGACGTGTCGGTAAGGTTTCACCTGAACAAGGGGTGGCGGAAGGAAGAAGATCGGAAGCGGTTAAGGACAGACAAACTGGAGTTTTGAATTTTAATTCGGAGTGTAACGTGCATGAGGAAGTTAATGGTGATAGCGAGAAAAAAGGGGGAACCGTTCCATTAAGTGATTTGGAGATCACGCAGGCTAACGGTCAAGAGATAGGGAGTGATACAGGGGAAGGAAGTAGTTACATTGGTTTTAAAGGGGAGGGAAAGAAACGAGCTAACGTGGATATGGGCTCAACTGAAGAAGGCCCAGAAAGCAGATTGTGTGGTGTTGATGGGCTGGTTGATAATTGTGTTATTGAAGACGTAAGAAACCTAAGTAAAGGTGCGGAGTTCGTAGAGGAAGACATGAAGAATATGGTACTGGAGATGGTAAACAGCTTAGAAGTTGGAAGAGAATGGCTCGAGGGGTGGATCTTCAAACTATTGAAGGTTCCCAAGGAAGCCTTGCCAAAAGATTATATGTGAAAGACAAACTCTCCATTGAGAAGCAAAGGAATCCGAAGCGTAGTAGAATTGCTCGTGGAAATGCCTCTGAGGAGATTGCAACAGAATCGGTGGTGGCTGCTAGTCAGCCCCACCAAGCTAAATGATTCTCCTAAGTTGGAACTGCCGAGGGCTCGGGAACCCTCGGACAGTTCAAGACCTTTGCTTGTTAGTGAAGGATAAGAAACCCAATTTTTTTTTCTTAATGGAAACAAAGTTAAGTGCAGATAAATGTAGTAGACTCAAGTGGAGATTGGGGTATGATGGTTGTTTTGCAGTGGATGCACGTGGTAGAAGTGGCGGACTGGCATTATTGTGGAGAGCTGAAAACCAAGTTGATGTGCTTAACTACTCTGATCGACATATAAGTGCATGGATTAGAGATGTGGACTTTCCATCAAAATGGTTATTAGCAAGATTTTATGGTGAACTGGATGTAGCTAGGAGAACTGAAGCATGGGAATTTTTGGAATCTCTAAAACCAGATTTTCAAAGAGCTTGGTGTGTCCTTGGGGATTTCAATGAAATTTTGTTTAGTAATGAGAAGAGGGGAGGGAAGCCGAGGAGGGAAGCACAGATGGTTAGGTTTAGAGAAGTGTTGGAGGATTGTCACTTGCATGATCTTGGTTTTAAGGAAGATATGTTTACTTGGAGTAATAAACATGGGGATGGAACTTATACGAAGGAGAGATTAGACCGAGTGACAACTAATCCTATTTGGACTAGTATGTTCCAAGATTATGGGGTTGAAGTGTTAGTGGCTAGAAGCTCAGATCATAAGCCTTTACTTATGAAGTTTAGAGGTAAAGAAGAGGAAACTCGAAGAGGGAGGAATTTATTCAAGTATGAGGCAAGGTGGGAGTTAAATGAGGAGTGTGGTCAAGAATAGTTGGAAAGAGAGGGGGTAAACTTCTGATCCTTTGAGTAATGTGATGAATCTGCTCGAGAGGTGTGATAGAGATTTAAGGAGATGGAGCAGGGGATGAGATAAGAACAAGGGGAGGGAAATAAAGGTTCTGTCTGATCGATTAAAGACACTACAGGAGGCTGAGGATGAATATAACATTAAGGAGGTGAAGGAAATTCAATTGAGACTTGGTGTTCTATTGGAACAAGAAAATATTACTTGGAAACAAAGAGCAAAGAGGCATTGGTACAAAGAGGGGGATATGTATACTCGTTATTTTCACGCATGTGCTACGGAGAGGAAGAAAAAGAATACAATTAAAAGGGTGAAAGGGGAAGATGATGTGGTGCGGACTGATGTAGCAGAAATTGCTGGAGCTTTCCAAAGTTTTTTCACAAAGGTTTACACTTCTTCAGATCCATCTCTGGAGATCATAGAAAGATGCTTGGAGAATGTGGAGCCTCGAGTGTTAGCTGAGATGAATCTACAGTTGGATTCGGTTTTCACTAGAACAGAAGTGGATGAAGCAATCAAACAAATGGGGCCTCTCAAATCCCCGAGACCGGATGGCTTCACGGCAGGTTTTTTCTAGACTCATTGGGGTGCTGTAGGTGATGAAGTTAGTAAAGCTGCTCTTAGTTTCCTAAATGGAGAGGATAATCTTTCCTCTTTTAATCACACTTTTATTGCTTTAATTCCTAAAGTAAAAGATGTTGTGAATGTTAGTGATTTCCAACCTATTAGCTTATGTAACGTGATGTATAAGATTATTGCAAAAGTCATGGCTAATAGGTTGAAGAGAGTGTTACCTTTAATTATTTCTTGTAACCAAAGTGCTTTTTTACCGGGTCGTTTGATCACTGATAATGTAATGATTGCTTATGAAATTCTTCATTCTATGAAGACTCGCAAGAAAGGAAAGGTGGGAAGTTTAGCTTTGAAGTTAGACATGTCCAAAGCATATGATAGGGTTGAGTGTGGAGGTATTTGGAGGCTTTGATGGTGAAGCTGGGATTTAGTGAAAAGTGGATGCAAATGGTGATGGAGTGTGTCGGATCCATAAGCTATGTTGTTTTGGTTAATGGTATTCCAGGGGAGATTTTTTGTCCAAAGAGGGGGTTGAGACAAGGTGATCCTCTATCACCTTATCTCTTTATCCTTTGTGCTGAAGGCTTAAGCTCCTTGATTAATGCAGCAGAGAAGAAGGGAGATATTAAAGGTGTTTCAGTGAGAAGAGGTGGGACTAGTATTAATCATTTGATGT